>NC_091125.1:44517811-44832811 GCF_040183065.1 Periplaneta americana | reverse complement strand
TTTTGTGTGACATTTTAATTTTAACTCTTATTCATAAATGTACGGTTTTTGGACGGAAATTATATATTTTTTGTTTTTCCAATTTATTGTTTAACTTTTTTTCCTGTTTAATATGCTGTGTCACATATCTGATTATATCCATGTTAACTCTTCGTTTTTCTGTGAAGGAGTATAATATATGTATATAAGTCTTATCTTAACCTCTGATTGAGGTTCTGGCTGATATGTGCATCTATTATCAGACAATACATCTCACTTGACGTTATGTTTAGAGGAAGAACAATATTGTTTGTATACATCTGAAGTCTGATTAGTGTAATATGTAGCTAGTCGGTGATGTATGCAATAGAGGGAGTAAGGAACTGACCATCCTACCCCATTAATTTATGGCCTAGTCGCCTCATAAGTGGTACCTTGTTGGTATCACTTGTGAGGTTCAAACCTGTCTTGGGACAGTTGACTAAATAGCATGTCTTATCTTAATACTTATTTTCCGTAAGTTTAGTTTCTTCGTACAAAAACCTTTCCTCACTTTTATTTGCTCTAGAAATTGGAAATTTCAGGAATTGTTTATTGGTGTGTTTTACATTTAATGAACCAATGCTTGAATTTTGTTAAATTTTTGGACGTGTTACAGGGGTATTGTACTGAAATAGTTGAAAAAATATACGAATGAGGAAAAACATATATATATATATATATATATATATATATATATATATATATATATATATTTCTCAGCAAGGAAATGAATTAAAAAAAAACTACTGTTTCAGAATAGAGTGAAGTTGTGCATGCATGAGCTATAAAAATCAGCTGCCTAGCTTCAACAGTTTTTGTGAACTGGTTCCTTACGTAAGACACAATTTAACATTGTCAAGGTAGACAATTCCGTGGTCCCTTAATCCGGCCCTGAAAATATGGACCATAAAGATTTTTTTAATTCATGATTCACACTAGGGTCAAGCACATATTTATTGTGATACGACTAACACATCTCAGTTCGTAAGTGAACTCTGTTAAGTACTAATTTTTCTTCTTGTATGTTTAGTAGTTGAACACGTCAATTAGATTGTTTCTGTCATTGATCATTTTTTTCCTGTTCATTCTACGTTGTGAACTACAATATTATTTCCACCACTAGTTGTTACGTCAGTCAACTGAAATATTTGTTTCAGCATTAGTTAAAATAAAAAAAAAACCCTTTTGCTTTGACGGCTACAAAGTTTGTTAGATAAGTGAGTCAATCTGTTAACTGGATGGCAGTAACTCAACGAATTTGTAAGTATGTCTTATAATTAGTCAATGCTCAGCCAGACCGTGTTTTCATTAGTTTGCGCTGGACGTTTATATCGGTAATCTGTCTTCCACTGTAAGTCTTGAGTGCAGTGGCGTTTCATACATCGCGACGATTAAAATCCATCACTTGCTCTTTTTCTTCTTGGTACAACCATTACATTACCTTACATATGAGAAGTATATGCCTATTTTTTCCGAATATGAAATAATTGTTTTCAATGTATTCCATTTAGGAAATGGAAAGACGGAAGTCCTTGTGAACTGCGATCATTCTAGCTATTGCAAATACAACCCATGGGAAAAAGGTGAACCCCAACGAGTAGATTACATAGTTGACTCAAACATGTTCCTAACGATCACCAGATTTAACTGATACCCGTGTATTAGTTTGTCTCGCCATGTGGGTTTCCCCAACGAGTCTTTCGAACGTTTTCTCGCGATACAAACGCAGCTCCAGAGAGAAATGGTACAGAGACAGAAATAAAATTTGGAGCTCCCTCATTGTATATTTCGCTTACAACATACTACGCATGTGCAGTAAACAAGAGCCACTGTATATACAGGGTGATTCACGAGGATTTACCGTCATTTACGGAGCTTATTTCTGAAGACATTTTGAGCAAAAAAAGCCATGTAAACATAGTTCCTATTCTCAATATTTTCAGAGTTACACTAATTTAAAGTTGTTTGTAAAATACGCTTTTTCTTTAGTTTGAAGACAAAAGAATAATACAAATAGAGAATGAACCATTCAGAAGTATCATTTCTTTAATTGACAAGTATTATCAAGCTAAAAATGTGCTGTGAACTCCTTAGATGCTTCGTACAGACATCTTTTTCTATTTTTAACTAGAAAATTACATTATTCTTACGCAATTATCACAACAGTTATTACAAATCACATCAATTCCACCGACTTAATTATTTGCAGTTCAATTTTGCATCCTAATTTACAGTCTTGAAGAGTTTACAACACATTTTAAAAAATGTTGCCGTCCGCTTGAGTACACTTGGCCGCACGCTTGTGAACGGCACTCTTCGCGCTACGTAACTGCATACGGCTATCTTTGATTTCCGTAGCGCTCGCGCTGGCTGCTGACTGCACGCTGACCAAGATCACGCGTTCACAGCAATGCGTTCCAATAATGAAACTTAACTCTGTAAATATTGAGAATAGGACCCATGTTTATATGACGTATCTTGCTCAGAATTTCTTCGGAAATACGCTCCGTAAAGGACGGTAAATCTTCGTGAATCACCTTGTATGCTACTTGTGCACAATGGTGCGAAATTGTTGCCTACATACAGGTGGACTATCATCAAGACTCGCTCGAAATTTTAATTCCGTATCTGCACATCTGACTGTCCATCTTCATCTGGTATCAACTAAGCATGTACATCATCCCGTACTTTGTACACCACTCTGTAGGATAATTTTTATGAAATGATATGAGGGGAAAGCTAAGGTGAAATGCAGGGTGTTGATGGAATGAAAATTATGTATAGGATGAACCGTTAGTAATATCATTAATTTCATAGGATTATTCTTTGAGGCATTTCAATCAAAAAAGTTTCAAACAATTTTGCTCGTTTTTGCTTTCTTTTCGAGATAAAAATTATTTCATAGCGTGTTTTAGGAAAGCCATTGATTTAATTCCCAATATTCTCAGTCAGAATAAGAGAACAATGTATTATGATGATAAATGATTTAATTAATTTTAGTTTAGTCCTTTAACTATGCACACATTTGTCCCGAACAAATGTAACATTGAAAAATTCCTTTGCCGAACGAAACGTTACATTCGTTCGGATCAAATTTCCGCACATTTAAAGGACAAAACTAATTTTTTTCAATCATTTATTATCCTGATAGTCAACTCTCTTAAATTGACTGAACTTATTGTGAATTAAATCATTGGCTTTCCTAAAACACACTATGAAATGTTTGATATAAAACAATTTTTATCTCGAGAAGGAAACAACACGAGTAAAATATTGTATTAAACTTTTTTGTTTTAAATATATCAAAGAATAACCCTCTGAAATTAATGACATTACTTACGGTTCTCCCTGTGTAGGGGATAGGGAGATTTTCAGAAAATACCCTAATTTTTCGATATTTTATGCCATAAGAATCACTTCATTTAATTCCGGGAATCGAACGTGAACTCCTATAATGATAATTTCGCATTATAATGGCTAATATATTGTTAGTACGCCTACGGTACTAAAGAATCAGTGATTTTTTTATTTTGTGGTGAATAAAATTAAACTATAGGTGGATTAACTTAATCCGTAACACGTCAGTAATGGAGAGCGACAACACTGTGTAACCCTTCAGACTTCAGCAATTATCGTGCTTATGAAGCGGTATTTTAGATTTAAGTTCTTAGCCCAACATGGACAATTTACAATTCATGTTGATTTTCAGATAAACCAAAGTTTTCAAAATATCAATCTTCCAGCTGTGTTTCAACTTGATCACATATTAATATTTATTGAAGAGTAAGTCATTAAGATTGATATTTTGAAAACTTGATACGAGTATAAATAACATGGATAAAGTTACTGTACTTTAAAGAAATGATTATTTATTCAATAAAATCACCTTTTTAACTCTATACACTTAGGACAACGATTATAAAGCAATTCTAAGTTCTTCATAAAAATGTTATCTTGGTCTGCAAACCACTCTTTCACAATAGGCCTACTTATTCCTGCTTCATTAGATGAAAACTTCTTTCTCATGATTTTTTTAGTACCGCAAATGGATGTTCGTCTGAAGGGCTCTTAGATTTGGCGAATGTGGTGGATGGTCAATCAATTAAAAAAAAACCAAATTCATCAATTTTTAAAACTCAATCGGGGACTCGTAAGAAGGTGTATTTGCAAGAACAACACACTTTTGGAAATTGTAGATTGTTTCTTACAATTTTAAACTGAAATTTACTGTTAGTTAGTGTCTAATAATGAAAAACAAAATGCCCCCGTCATAGGTTTACCTTATTGTAAGTAAATTGTCATAGTTATTTCGTTTTTGTTAAAAAAAATTATGCAAGAACCTTCCCAGTCGATTTTTAACGCGAAAATTTTTGGGTGCTGTGAACCAGAGTACTGTCATCCTTTTGGTGGTTCTTTTCTTTCTGGATCGTAATGAAGGATGCATATTTCGTCCATAGTTACATCTCGACTCAAAAATTTAGAAGAATTGTTTTCAAATGACAGCCGGGTGAGTTGGAAATTGCCACTCTTGAGTATTTCTGATCAGCGTTCATGCATTAGAGTTCCATTTAGAAAATACCCAAATCATGCTGTACAATGTGAAAGACACCATCATAGGAATCAGTCCTCCAAATCATGTCATGCAGGGCATCAATATGGGTACTTTTTGAAGTGGTCACAGAAACAAGTCTTCCAACATGGTGTTCATCTTTGATTTCCGTTCTTTCTTTCTTCCCCACTTAAATTTAATAAACCAAATTATTATGGTGGCTTACGAAGGACATTGACCTTTTAATGTATCCACCATAAATTCCCTTGCAGGAAGCTATTTCAAAAAAAGATACAGTACTTCATCTCCCAGCGATACTCAATCTTATCAAAGTTTTTTTTTCTCGTAGGCCTTCTCTTTTCTATAGTTATCTCTTTCACTTTTGTTTATAATTAAGGTCCAAGAGTATTTGTAGGCCTATATATTAATATCCGGTAATAAGAGCAGAACGACGATGATAATTATGCTAATCTCTTGTCTAAATTTGTGTCATAAATACAAAAATATAAAATTGTCACAGTAGCATTAGTAGCATTGTTCGTATTCTGCTGTGTTAACAATTCACCGTAAAGTCACAGTCGCGTTGGCAGTATAATGGTTACCTTCTTCTCTTCGGTACTGAAGTGTTGGGAAATACGATAGAAAATCAATTAATTTTAGTCGAGAAAAATATAGCGCGGTTTGCATTGAATGACGAAGCAAAGCCATGACTCTTAATACATTTAATAATAAAAGGTATATTTTTTTCAACAAGTAGAAACAAACAAAATCATAGTTACTGTGTGCAGAACCGCCATTACTTAGTTTTCAATTATTGTTTAGAAATTTGACCAGAGTCTGGAAGAAAAAGAGTGACAAGACTTTGATTAAATATTTCTCACCAATCTAGAAGTTCTCTCTGTGTACCAATTTGTGTCGACATACATGATAGAGGTGCATATATTGAAACTCAATACTAATTTAACTGAAAACAGTGGAGAAGGATACTTTCTTACATTACTCTAGTAAGGTTTGTTGTAACGGAATTTTAAAATATAATAAATTATAATAAATTATGGTTTATTTAACGACTCTTACAACTGCCGAGATTATATCAGCGTCGCCAGTGTGCCAGAATGTTGTACCGCAGGAGCTGTTTTACATGCCAGTAAATCTACTGACATGAGCCTGCCGTATTTAAGCACACTGAAGTACCATCGACCTGGACCGGGATCGAACCCGCAACCTCGAACACAGAAGGCCAGCGCTATACCGACTATGCTACCCAGGCCGACCGGAATTTTAATCCGACCATTTTATTAAATCTTTGTCCAATAAAGCGATTGTAAAGAACGCTTTCTTCGGGCACTTATTTTTCCTAATCAATCTCTATATCAGAGTGCTGCATTGTAGTTAAATCGCTCGCTTGAACTCGGTCGAATGTCGCAGCCTCGAGTGAGGTAAGGTCTGTCGTGATACGCTCGTAATAAATAGAAGCACAGTACAAGGTCATCTCACAGACATGTCTTATCTTTTATGGAAGGCGACAGATAAGATACACATATGTTTTGCTCACACCGTAAAAATAAGGCTTTATTTTCTGCGTTTATGACAAACGTCTAATGAAACATACTAAAACAGTAACATGGAGCTATAAATAAAATAGTATGAAAAACTTCGATATACGGTTATTATTGCTAATTAATAATTATTCAATATGTGATTTACCACGTATATAATATGATAGGTCCATACATGGTATTTCGCCTATATACTGCGACAATGTAGAAACGTTTTACAAAATAGTATTGATGTAGCAATAGATTAATAACAATATTAGTACAGAGATAACGTCACAGAAAATATAATAAAACGAATAATCATGCTGCACAACTGTTACAGACGCAAAGATTGATACACTAAGTATCACAAGTAAGAATTTGTCCCACACATCACTCTTCATACCTTCTTTAGCACTTAACTTGTATTCCTAGTTGAGTAGTTTCAACTTCACCACATCTTTTAGCTCGCTCTCCATTTTTGACAGTGTACTTGCCAGTAACAAGAACGAATGCCTAACGCTCGACTTATACCGTTCAAGGATTTATCGCTCGCGACAATTTTACCCACCATGCATGTGCGCTACCTATCGGATTATGCTGTGAACTACTTGGCGCTCGAGCGAAAACGTCCGATGCAGACCTCCTCTCTATCCAATATTTCATCGTCTCTAATGACAGACTAAATGGTTAATTAGCAATTACCGAAAGACTAATGGTCCCGGATGTTTTTACTTTCCAAATAAGAAGCATCAAACTGTACATAATATACTGCCTTGTTACAGTCGATATCAATAACAAATGAGTTACCTGAACTCGATTTTTTGCACAATAATTAATTAATCTAAAACTGTTTGTTCGACACGAAACGGTTGAGCTGAAGCACACGGTTGTGTCCACCATTCGGAATGCGACGGCTGATCTGCAAATCGGTCACGTCCGCCAATTGACAACTACACGCTCACATTTAATTATGGTTCCTTACGTATCAAACGTGTTCAAAGGCACTCGTATCCGCCTGAGTGCTTCAGTCCAATGTTAAGCTCTAAGCCTCACCAGAGTGTACTATTACATGATCATGTATGTACCTCAACAATAAAAGAATAGACTCATAAATTTGATACTGAGGCGATAGATTTCATTTCCATATCAATGTTTTGCAGTCTACCGACCGTCGCGAAATTGGTTTCTCTTGGCATTGTACTTCCTGCTTCTCCATGCCTTTTAAATCCGCCATACCGTCACCATCGCCGTTGTCGTCGTCCTCATCGACCTTAAAAACTAATCCCATTTTTTGTTCGTCTTCATTATTGTGAGAATTATTTTAATTACTTTAAATATCACTAGATTTTTTTAGACTATAGTTAGCTAAGCTCCAGAAACAACTCTATGATAACACAAGACAAGGGACCCCACATTCAGTTCCTTTGCAAGACCTTAAATCTCTGATTCTCTATCAAAAATCAAACCTTGTCGGTCTAATTCGTAGCAGGATATGTTACCACTTGAGCCATATCAACTGTTAGACAATTTAAATACATTGGATGTATGGAGGGTGAAAGCGTGAGCGAATGAATGAAGGAATGGTTGAATGAAAAGATCAGAAAGGGGGGGGGGAGTAAGTGTAATTTTATCATTCTTGGAAAAAAAAAACATTGACGAATTGACGTATGAATGGACAGATGCTGTGATGAATGAAAGCAGGCGTAAATTGATTCAGGAGTAGATGGATGAAGAGAGAGAAGGGAAGAAAAAGTATGTGTAATTTTCTGGTCCGTTTAGGGAATGGGCAGGCGTTGTGAGTGGATAAAAGAAGGACTGGGTGAAAGCACGAGTGGATGAATGTAGGAATGGGTGGATGGGACTACAAGGGAAGATAAGTACGTGTAATCTCTAATGTAGATGAGGTCTGATGGGATAGTTGTTTTTGCTCCAAACCCTCTAAGTTACCTTTTCACTCTATGCACACGTTCCAGTGAAAGGACTTGAAATTTGAATAATAAAAGTTGAAAGGAGAGTAATCTACTACAGCACACACAAATGCAAAGGATTAATTGTAAGGCAATTAATATAGCCGAATAATAGAAGTTACATTGTTGAGAAACCGCCTTGGTAGCCCAGTTGACAGACCATCGAGAACCCGAATTTAAATCTCGGCGATGGCGAAGATGTATTTGTTGTGGACAAAGCCAAGGTTGTAAGTTTCTCTCCTTTTTCCTTTCGTCATTCCACCAACATTTTCCACAATTCCTCTTTCGTCACCATCTCCTCCGTCTTGAGAAGTAGAGCATCACTTGTGTTTGCTTGACACCAAATCGATCGTCCACAATGGTGGGCGTTCCTCGCATTTTGTCAAACAAAATTGATAGATAGTACTGGTGGTACATTCTAGACTACTTTTGGACTTCTTTAAGAGGCACCGGAGTCTCCCAAGTTCGTCTCTGCTGACGGGGACATGATTGTTCATGTTTCATGTAAGGTACGGCAGATCACCACCAGAGGTATGATATACAGATTTAATAACAGGGGAGAAATGTGTAGTGTGACGGATGGTGGGTCATGTATTGTGGGTCCCTATCACCACGGCATGGCGCGTCCTCAGGTTGCGGATAGAGGAGACGGCCTCCAGATATGGAGGGTAACTGCGAATATATTGAATCAGCAGTCGTGGACAGCCGATAAGGTGTGGTCCTCCAGCTTGGGGGTTGGGCGAAGGGCTAACAACCCATCACCGTAAAAAACAGTTTGTTACGAAACCTAACAGTAAGCCTCGGAATGGGACTGATTCTCCAGCACGAATGTAGCACGTATGGGCGAATCCAGAAATGCATATAGAGTGTTAGTTGGGAGGCCGGAGGGAAAAAGACCTTTGGGGAGGCCGAGACGTAGGTGGGAAGATAATATTAAAATGGATTTGAGGGAGGTGGTATATGATGGTAGAGACTGGATTAATCTTGCTCAGTATAGGGACCAATGGCGGGCTTATGTGAGGGCGGCAATGAACCTCCGGGTTCCTTAAAAGCCAGTAAGTGAGTAAGTGACGGATGGTGGAGCCGGCTTAGCCTGGCAGCACAATGTGCACGTAACTCATCTCATCACGGATTCACAAAAAACGTATTGTTACTGAAGTGTTCAGAAGTGCTCCATGTCCCGCCCTATAAACTCCTCTATAGGCCTACCTCTTTGTTTATACATTGTTGAACATATAGCCTAGTTGTATAGACAACGAAATTGTGGCTGAAGGTAATTTGAAACATTCTGCTAACTAGTTAAATCTTTAATGAAAAATTTTACTAAGGCAATAATCTTTGAAAGTGTTTCCGATTATCGTAACTCTCACCATATCTGTTTTGCTAGCTGACCATATCAACTATATTGTTAACTTAAGGCACGAAATTACTCTTAATATGACTGCTAGGTGCGAATAATTGAAAAACTCAATTGACAAGCATTCCAAGCCCATTGGAGTAAATTTTTCAGGAGAGCAAAGAAACCATAATTTATAGGTTTGTATTATAAGAGTATTGAAATCAGTATTTGTAGGGCTTAAAAACAGAGGCTTAGAGTCGGACTTGGAATATTATTTTTAAACCATGATAACGTGTGCAAAACACAACATATAGCCTATCAGATAAAAAGTCAGATTCGATAAATTTTGGATTTGGGATGTTTGTCAATTCAGATCTTCAATTACTGATAGAGATTAACTTTGTCGCGGACAAGTAAAAGCCGGTAAGCTTGATCTGGTGAAAAGCTATTCAGAATCAAGATCTATTTATATGTCTTAAATCTATCAAATCTTCCACACCTGTGGAGTAACGGTTAGCCCGTCTGGCCGCTAAACCAAGTGGCTCGGGTTTGATTCCCGGTCGGAGGAAGTTACCTGGTTGAGGTTTTTTCCGGGGTTTTCTCTCAACCCAATATGAGCAAATGCTGGGTAAGTTTCAGTGTTGGATCCCGGACTCATTTCACCGGCATTATCACCTTCATCTCATTCAGACGCTTAATAACCTTAGATGTGGATAAAGCGCCGTAAAATAACCTAATAAAAAAATTCATCTCATTCAGACGGTAAATAACCTGAGTTGTTGATAAAGCGTCATAAAATAACCTACTAAATAAAAAAAAATCTATCAAATCAGACACTGGATTTTTCTTTTTCTAATGACCAGTTTCAACTCTCGATCCTAATATCTAATATATTCGATGACCCATCGAAAACTGAATACGTTTGTGATATGTATAGATCTCTTTAACACAAAAATATCATATTATGTTATTTTCGCAATTGTTCTCGAAAACATTGATGCCATTGGCTATTGAAGTTGTATAATTTTATGTATTATTTTAAGGGTTTGTATTATTGTGAAATTCAGAAGCCTTTTGGATAAAAATGTTGAGCAATACTATGTTAAGGACTACGAGGTTTGAAACATACAAATACTTAGAACAGAAGTGCACTAAGTACTTATAAGGGTGAGATGGCAGACAGAGTCCTTATACTTGTAATTCTTGCCTCGTGTATTACTGTGCCAGAAATTTACATTAACATATCCAGTTTTTCTTGGCAAGGATTGTGAAATTTCGAATAGTAATTTGTCCAGAGATTTCCTTTAAAAAATTGTACAACAGAATTCTGTATTTCAGTCTTTCTGCTAACTTGTAGTCCAGTTTCTCCAGCTGTAACGAATAGCTTTCAATTACGACGCTGTCTTATAAGTCTGGTAGTCATCCATCACGCTCATTAGATAATACAAAATGGGCGTTTTTATTTCCTTGTACATAATCTTTAAGCTGCGAATGTAAACACGCATTCTGCGTTTCAGATTGACATAAAACATTGTCGCGTTAGCGAACCGCGTGGGCGTCGAACTTCAACGCCCTACTGAGCGCTGCAGCGTGCGTGTTTGAAATAATTCTGCGCCGTCCAGCCACTACCGTCGTTTTAAACCGTAATCTATTTAAGATCATTAAAATATGTAATAGAACAATAAATAATATGTACATTGAATAGAGGGAATGCGCTGTACAAACTCGATAAAAAAGTGGAAAGACCTGAATAGAATACTGTACATAGGCTATCCATCAAGTGAGAAAAATAAATAATAAAATAAATATGTAGATAAATAGGTAAATGAATAGATAAGTAAATAGATAAGTAGATAAATAGATAGGTAGGTAGATAGATAGACAGACAGACATAGACACAGACAGACAGAATGTTGAATTTAATTGAATTTCGGGAGGGAGACGCTACGACCCAGCACTGCGATCTTTCAAGTTCGATCTATTGCACTAACCCTCAGACTAGACGCAGTCCCAAACCCACACCGGCTGACTACACTAAGGTTCACTGCGTAACCAAATTTCGAACAGGCAACCCCACTGGTCCCTAGTCGAGCCCCCCCCCCCCATGCGTCGCCAGTTGGTGTTCGGGGAATGCTATGAAATGATGATGGAACGGAGAAATGTTGAGGGAATGATGTAGTAGGGAGTCCACATCTGTGGAGTAACGCCGCGAAACCAGGTGACCCGGGTTCGATTCCTGGTCGGGGCAAGTTACCTGGTTGAGGTTTTTTCCGGGATTTTCCCTCAACCCAATATGAGCAAATTCTGGGTAACTATGGGTGCTGGACCCCGGACTCATTTCACCGGCATTAACACCTTCATCTCATTCAGACGCTAAATAACCTAAGATGTTGATGAAGCGTTATAAAATAACCTACTAAAAAGTATAGGGAAACGGGAGAACTCCTAGATAAACTTCAACTGCGACCTTGTTCGTCACACGTGTAACTATGAAAAATCCTGGCCTGACTGAAACTCAAACCCGGTCCATCTGCGTGACAGACTGTAGATCTGACCACTCAGCCACCCCACGGGACAAAGAAAACTTTAAACGTAGGTAATTCTGAGAAACTCCTCCATTGCTTAATAGTGATACGCGAATTTTTTCACACTAGGTGAAAGAATTCAAATCACAATAGACTATATATAACCGTACTTTATAGTGCTAAAATATTACCCGACTTAATATAGATTAACTTACATAAACTGGAGCACAAATTACATTTTATGAAACACCGAAATAACTTTTGGCTGATTCAAATTTTCTGGTTTTAATATTTAATGTGCTTTCGAATAGTAATTCGTATTTACAAAACTATTTTACGTCATGTTTTTGCATGTGCTCATGTTTTCTAGTGGTGAACATTATTTTAGGAAGTGACCAACGACTTCAGGAACTGCCATATCCTCTTTCTTATCCCATATCGATGTTGCGTACAATATGTCCAACTACATAAGTGATGAAAGTTCCATTACGTGTCCTCCCTATCTATAGATATCAGCTACTATACACGTACTTCATCATCCATTATACCATTGCAGACATACAACGAAACAAAACTAATTTTATTACCTCAACTAGTCCTTCTCTTGTGAACCAGGTCTGATCTTGCGCACTGTCTCCGTTCTGGATCTTGTAAAATATCTGTGCGACAAAACTTTTTTCTCAGACTGTACATATAAGAATAATTAATAAATGTTTCCTACCTGTTTGACATCTAATCAATCATTCATTTAAACTTGTTTTATTTATAATTGAAGGGTTCAGAGCCATAGTGGGCCAAGCGCCATTTATTAAAAACGGAGAAAGCAAGGGTTAAAGTTAAGTGAATACCATAGTTTAATGAAGATTGACATATCATTTAATTTGAATGTGTATAATTTATATTACTTGCTATATGTTTCAATTGAATTATGGTAATAACTTCATTTTAACCTTTGTTTTCTACGGTTTTAGTAAATGGCGCTTGGCCCACTATGGTTCTGAACCCTTCAATTGCTTGAAGAATATCTCCGTAAAGCCGATATAACATGATTAATTATACTGTACATTAATTCAATGAAATTTTTCATCCGTAAGCTTTTGAGGAGATATTATGCTGCAAACTTAACAGTGAATAATGAGAATCAAGAAATTGTCAGTTATTTGCATCTTGATTTTTTGTTCAGCGAAGACCTAGCGCAACAGAAACTGATAATAAGCATAAGAGATCCCAGCGTTAAATAAAAACTTGGTTATAGCGGTGTCCAAGATATAAAAAGTAATATCATGTAAGGAAGGACAACATAGAAATATGTACCGGTACCTACTTACGTAATGCTATGCAGTAATGCTTTCTAATGGTGGCATTTTTATAACAGCCATAAAATTAATCTTTTGTAATTGCCAGACATAATAGGAAAATGGAATGCAAAAATATCTTGAATTGCTGCTGCTGTTACGTAACTCGATATTTTCCGCCTACTATGAGCGCTGTAAACTGGCGTGTTAATTTCACTCAATTAATATATACTTCAAGACCACTACATGCAGCTATTCAAATGTACTATCTATAAATAAAACCAATATGTGATACGTTACGTATTAAAGTACGTAATCTCTTATTTTGAAACTGTATTTTGCCGTCTTGCCACTTAGGACTACAAAATAATTTGTTGTATTGACAATTTTCTAGTGCTGTTATCAATAAATTGTATCCCGGGCATTGATTTGCTACCGAATTGATTGATCAGTTTTGTACCATATTAAAGTAGGCTATGTGTTCATATACCTCATGATCATACCTCTGGAACTGACAGCCCTAAGTCGTTCCCGATATGGCCACACTTTCTTACTTACGGACGTATAAAATTCTTTGGGGAAGTAGGGTTGTAGCCTTAAGTGTGGTCTTTAATTTTCGATTGGGATGATTAAGTCCTTCTGTTGAAATTAGGTAATTTTTCGCTAACTTTACGTCTGCTATTCAATTTCCGATCTCTGCTATTTAATTTGCGATAAAAGTGTTTGAAATGTTATGTTATAATAAGATCATATTTAAAGTAGTCTTATACCGTATTTAATTTGCGTTAACAGTGACTGAGTTATGTTGGACTGGTTCATATGGAGCTAAGTTTACGTATAGTATTTAATTTGTGATACGCATGATTATATTCTGAGTTGTTTAAATGGTCAAGTTTAAAAACATCTGTAAAATCTTTTTGAATTAGTTTTCTCTCCTTTCTATAATAGACAGTTATTAATTCGTAACAGTAACTTCTAATCAGAAGGCGTACTCTTTCGACTGAGCCATTAACCGACGACTAAATTGATATCGAAATTTCAACTTTTATAACAAGTACCGCTTCTACTTCTAAAACAGATCAATTACATTCTGCCGAGTCTGTAAATTGATAAACCCATCTGACCAAACTCTTCTATCAGTTTCATGTTACCAATTAACAAACCTGTTAATTGAACGAACTTATTTCTTTGCAGACAGGAATGAATTTCGTAAGCTCGTACGTATCTGGATTTTGTTCGATTTAACATCAAGTGAACACACAATCATGTAAGAACCACAAACAGGTCAAATTATTTGCTTGGGCACGTCGTGAAAGATTTGTGATGTAGAGAAAGATTGTGAATGATATCGATTTCGATGTTCAGACAGAACTATGTTATCTGAGTTGGTAATACCAAAATATTTGAGTTCAGTTCTCTAGACTATGATATTTATAGTGGATAAAGCGACTGAGACAAGTTTTATTCCAGAATTTAGGTTTCCCTTTTCACATTTATTGCGCCATTTTTTCGCTCTCATCGTATCATTTTTATCGTTTTAGAACAGCCTTTGATAGTCTTAAGAGACAGCTTACCCTTTGTTTGAAATTCTACTAATCAATATTCAACACTGAGCTCTCTCAACAATAGATTGATTACTAATTTATGGCTTTTATGGAAACCCGGAGATTCATTGCCACCCTCACAAAAGTTCTTATCCTGAGCAAGATTAATCCAGTTCCTATCATCATATCCCACCTCCCTCAAAACCATTTCAATATTGTCCTCCCATCTACGTCTCGGCCTCTCCAAAGTATTTCCCTCCGGCCTCCCAACTAACACTCTATATACCCATATGTGCTACATATCTTGCCCATCTCGATTCATATTATTAGTTCAAGAGCTTGTTTAATAAAATACAAAATCATATGCGAAAAAGAACTATTGTAGTTACTTTCAAGAGAAATTCACAAAATTTTATCGATACCTATGGATCATTTTATACTTGGAGTCATTTTGAGAATTCTCAAAATTACGGAGTTGTAATAATGTTCGGCTTAAGAGTATGCGTACGTGAACGACTACAAATAATATCAGAAAACGCAGGCACTAAATTTCTAAAATTTTACAAGAAAACGAATTCACAAGTGGAAAAATTACGATGTACCATAACAAGACTTATTAGAACTTAAATAGCTGATAAAAGTGTAACAAAGTTGCTTTTATTAGACTGTGAAAAACAAATTATGCAGTTATATCATTTGGTAACGATAACATTGTTATGATTTCTCTGATAACTTTAATTTTTTTACTGCATGTAATAAACACTTCTTTCTAAAAATGGACTACTCTCAGACATGTAGAGTTATTAATTTCAATACAATTAATTTGTATGTGTCCTATATAAAATATTATAACTTCGTTCATTATCATGTACTCAAAGAAAATTTTCATTTATAGGAATTAGACCTGTGAACGTAGATGAGCAAATACAGAGTGAGTTAGCCAAGGCTAGACCGGCGTCAGGGGAAAGTCGTATGCGTAGTAAGTGCTGCGCCATTGCAGTGGAAGACCTCTTGCTCGCGTACGTTTTGTGTTTAGTTACATAAACACGTTCACACAATGAGGGTGAAGCTGTACACCGTACATTTAGAGTGCAGTAGTGTGTCCATTATGAAATATAGCTTTGAACAACGGGTGTTTATTTACGACAACTTTGTGAAATACGAACTTGGAGAACACTTTTAACAAACCTCCTGTCAGTTATTGCCTGATTCGTAACTAAAGCAATGCCTTCTAAAACAATGATTTACAATTTAATGAAGAAATTTCGTACAGCTGGATCAGTATTGGATAAGAAACGAAGATGTGTGAAACGTGTTCTTACTGAGATGTTAGATGAAATTGGCCACCGACTAAAGAGAAATCCTACGACATCATCCCGTCGTGTAGCTCTGCATGTAGGGGTGTCGCAGTCTTCAGTGTTAAGAAGTACGAAAAAATTAAAATTAAAACCTTACAAGATTTATGTAGTTTAGAAGGTTAACGAAACCCGATTATCAGAGCAGACTTAGGTTTTGCGTGTGGTTCCAACAGTCAGTGTATGATGGACTACTTGACTCCACCTTAATTTTTTATAGTGGCGAAGCATGGTTCAACCTCAGTGATTAAAAGTAAAGTTTACGTGAATAACCCATATTCACTTGAAGAATTCAAACAAAATATCCGGGACGAAATTCGAGCCATTTCGGAGAACGAACTGCGGCGAGTTGCTGGACATGTCTTCAGGAGATGTGCAGCCTGCCAGATATCAAAAGGACGTCATTTCGAACCTGAATTGTGAATTCGGTAAGTACATCATTACGCAATATTAACCGCAAAAGCGCGGAACGAATCCGCGTCTTTACGTATGAATCAGCCACCCTGAGTGTGGTTAGGAGTCTAGACCGAGCCGGTTCACCCTGTACCATGAAGGCAACTTTATATAGTGTTAAAAGAAGAATCAAGAATTGTCATTTGCGCCTTTATTTTTTATTCAACGCAGTTCTAACGCAACAGAATCTGAAATGCATAGTAAATATAATTGACATGAGATATCGCAGTGTTAAGTAGTTCCCATTCAGCGTATTTTCCTTCTGCAAGTCTCTACTTGGTCATACCGGTGTCCAGCATATAAAAAGTAATATAATGTAAGGAAGAACAACATAGAATTATGTACTTGTTGTGCAAAGCGACGCAATAATGCTTTCCATTGTTGGCATTTTTATAACAACGATTAATCTTTTGCAACTGTCAGACATAATAGGAAATGAAATGCAAAATATCTTGAATTGTTGCTGCTGTCATGTAACTTGGCATTTTCTGCAGAGGAAAACGGTATTCTATGCGCGCTATAAACTGGCATATTAATTTCATTCCATTCATACAAATGCAAGTCCATTACATGCAGCCAGGTGCGTACGCAAGGTGGAAGATTACAGGGTTAGAACCCCGCCCTTCAACTAAAAAGAAATGACATATTTTGATTTGAGTTCTTTTTATGCATAATCGTTTTCCCTTCTCAAATTTTTCATTGGCAGAGTATCAAAATCTACATCGACATAAGGCATAGTCCTCCTACTCCTCCTTCAATATATTCATCACGCCAGTTTCATTCTTCATCCTTGATGAGTTCCATGGTCCATTATTGTGTTTAATTAAATTTATTTCAATATACTTGATTGTTTCCATGTATTTTCCTGTTATGTAAAGTAAAGTGTCTTACCTATCATATAATCCACAAATAACTGTTGAATATATATTGTTTAGTAGGTTATTTTACGACGCTCTATCAACATCTCAGGTTATTTAGCGTCCGAATGAGATGAAGTGCCGGTGAATTGAGTCCGGGTCCGGGTCCACCACCGATAGTTACCCAGCATTTGCTGATATTGGGTTGATGGAAAGCCCCGGAAAAAACCTCAACCAGGTAACTTGCCCCGACCGGGATTCGAACCCGGGGCACCTGTTTCGCTGCCAGACTCGCTAGTTATTACTCCACATGTGTGGAATATATATATGTTAATTGATTTGTACAGATTTTGTTTTTCAATTTTTAACTAAAAATTACATTATTCTTACGCACTTATCACAACAATTCTTACAAATCATACGCCTTTAGAAACTTGATTCTTTATAGATTAATTATGCATTCTAATGTACAGTCTTGAAGAATTTACAAGAGTGACGTGATTTGTAACAATTGTTGTGATAAATGCGTAAGAAAAATGTAATTTTGTAGTTAAAAAAATTCTGTACGAAGCAACTATGGAATTCACAAAACATTTTTAATTCATAATACTAGCTAATTAAAAAAATTATACTGCTGAACAGTTCATTCTTTATCTGTAATATTCTTTTACCCTTAAAACTAAAGAATAAAGGTATTTTACAAACAACTTCAAATTAGTGTAACTCTGAAAATATTGAGATTAAGACGAATGTTTATATGACATTTTTTGCTCAGAATGTTTCGGAAATAAGCTCCGTAAGTGATGGTAAATCTTCGTGAATCACTCTGTATATTATGTGGAAGAAACTGCCTACTGAAGGATACACTGGAAGAAATAGTGAACGAAGGAAAAGTTCAAGACAGAAGAAAATACCAGATGGTAGACTACATTAAAATTCATGGATCATATGGGGAGACTAAGAGGAAGACGAAAAATAAGAAAGATCGAAGAATGCTGGGTTTGCAGTAAAAGACCTGTCTTTGCACAGGACTCTATGAATGAATGTATATTTTTACACTGTACATTCTTCTCGCAATAAACCAGGCAATTCACAATGCTCTAAGAGTGATCCAGAAAGACGTGCTTGCTATTTAATTTTATCGAGGCAAGTAAAACGCATTAGAAAAATGTTCTGGATAAGAGTAAATTTATACCGATTGCTCAAAGTGTCGGAGAATCCTGTTTTGCCAGCGAACACCAATTTACACACACAAAGGAGCTACGCCCATTGTTTCCAAGAGTCTGACAGTGACAAAGGAATTGTTATTGTCAGGTTCCCCAATATTTATAAGGACGACTTGCCATTCCTCTCAGAAAAATTCTCTGCATTCATTATCTGCATTTCTTATAAGCTGTACGCCTTTGGGGCATAAATTCTGCTCTATCTACAAGAGGTGTCCATGTTACGAGAATTTTTCAGCTGCTTCCGAATCTTTTAATCCAAGAGTGCCTAACTTGTGGAACGCGACTGATCTATGGTAATTGAAATATATCGCTCTTAGTACTGGTGTAATCAATGCAAATTAGATTCTTTTAGTGCAGGATATTAACGACTCAAATTAAGTTTATTACACAGAACCAAAGTTTTTAGGCGAAGTCTCGGTAAATTGATGACAAAAGTTAAAAAGTTCTCTACTGTTATCGCCAAAACCACACGTCGATAATCAGTGAGTATTTGATAATGATATAAAAGTGTATGATAATTACTGCATTAGAAATGAGATTTATGCGTGTTAATCATTAGAGAATAATATGAGTTCAGGTAGAGGGAATATGGGGTAGATGGCAATGGAAATGAAATAAAATTGAAATATGAAGAGGGTAAGCCACAGTATAAGCTACTCAACATGCAATATATGAAATATTTGGAAAGACGTCTTAAGGGGAGTCTGTACACCGAATTTTGACAAAAATAAAATTTTAGTTCTTATCGTTTTTCGGTAGTTTAATATGTGTAAAATGATAATAGGCTGGGATTTTATTTCTTCTAATCGTCAGCGTTTAGCCCTATCTTCAGCAAAAATATTGCAATATTCTTAATGCAAAAAAAATGTTAACAATTAAAAATTTTTTTCATGCCAATCGCTCAGTGGAATTTTAAATTTATTTAGCCGGTTGTATACATAAAAGTATGTTGCATATGTCCTATTTTTTCTACATTTGTATCTTTTATCACTTCTGAGAAAAGTGCATAAAAATTGAGGAATTTAACATTGCAATAGTTTTATTTTCCCTGGTAGAGTTAAGGCCATCAGGCCTTCTCTTCCACTCAACCGGGATCAAATCACATACAGAAAAATACATACCGGTATACAAATATTAACTTAAAAAAAAAAAAAAAATAATAATAATAATAATAATAATAATAATAATAATAATAATAATGAAATAAAAAAGAGAGATTGAATACATGTACTGTACACAATCAGTATTAACTTAAAAATAATAATAATAAAAATAAATATAATAAAAAAGAGAGATTGAACACATTATCACAAACAGGAAAATACATTCTAGTATACAAGACTTATTAACTAAAAAAAAAGAATTAATACATATGAATATAATCTCACAACTAAAGAAATAATACAATTAGTATGATCAGCACAGCACGTGTTACATAGAGACAATGGCAATTACCTAGATATTAGTGTTAATGGAAAAATAAAGTAATGGCTGTATAAATAATAATAATAATAATAATAATAATAATAATAATAATAATAATAATAATAATAATAATAATAGTAATAATAATAAATAAAAATTATACCTAAAAAAACTAATTCTGTGCATTTAAAATGTTTCTAAACAAACTAATTTCAAACAACTGAGGACTAAGACTAACCCTGATTTCCAGCAGCAGCGAATTCCATGAGCGGGCCATGGCTATTGAAAAAGAACTTGAGTATAGAGATGTCTGATGACGTGGTATTGATAGCAACAGATTGTGCTGTGAACGTGTATTACGATTATGATGTGAAGCTAGGAGAGTAAACCGAAAGGCAAGGTAGTTGGGTGTGGAATCCTGTATAATTCGATACAGCAGGCAAAGGGAATGTACTAAACGTCGATCTTGCAAGCGGAGCCAGAAGAGTCGTAGAAAATATTCCGATAGCCTATGTATCATGTCGGCGGATATTGAAAATAAATCGGACGCAGACATTATGTACACGTTGAAGTTTTTGAGAAAGTTCAGCACTTAGGTCGCTAAAACATCACAATAGTCAAAGTGAGGCATTACAAGGGTCTGTACTAGAATTTGATATGGAAACTTTGACATTTTTCTGCACTTCCTTATTTTTTGTGACATTGGTACACTTTTCCCAGAAAGTATTGTACCCAGAAGGCTGAAATTAATATACAACATCAATGTGATGGCATTTGACACAGTAGGTGAAAAAATTAAGTTTATTTCTATCTTCAGTAAATATAAATATATGATTTGCAATCATTCTTAATGCAAAAAGTGTTATCAATGATTTTTTTGCCAACCGCTCAGTAGAATTTTAAATTTATTTAACCAGTTGTACACATAGAGGTATGTTACATATTATGCTCTATTTTTTCTGTATTTGTATCTTTTATAACTTCTCAGGAAAGTGTACACAAAATTGAGGAATTTAACATTGTAAGATATGAAAATACAGACTCCCCTTAAGATGTGCAAAGACTATTTTAAAAATCAATTACAATCCCTAAGCTGACAATGTAAACCCGAAACCAAAAGTTAAGAAACCGGAGGGAAAGACGAGAATTAGGAAATGAATACGAATAGGAAGTAATATGGTTTTGATTGAGATGATATGATTAATGATCGCGGTCTGAGTTGTGAAGATGGTGATTTTGTTTGTTGATTTTAGTAACAGTGACAAAATCTCCTGCATGGCTGAGCGGCCAGACCTTCTGCCTGTCACGCAGGCGGCCCGGGTTCGAGTCCCGGTCAGGCCTGGGATTTTTCATTGAAAAATCCATAGCGACACTCGTGGCGGACAAGGTCGTAGTTTGGGTGTTCTCGGTTTCTCCCGTTTCCCCATAGTAAGCATTTACACCGTTCCGTCACCATTTCTTCAACATACCATACCCATTACCTGAACGACGGCTAGTGACGCACGGAGGGGCTGGCCTAGGGACAAATGAGGTTGATTGTTCGATACCTGGGTACGCAGCAAACCTTTGTACCTATAGTTAGTCGGTGTGGGTTTGGGAATACGCCTAGCTTGAAGATCTTTAAAGATCGCACTGCTGGGTCGTAGTGTCCCCCTCCAAAAATTCAATTCAATTCCATTCCATTCCATAGTGACATATAAAGAAACTGATGCTTCTTGAAAACGTATTTCAACTATTCATAAAATGAGCTGAAAGCAGATGTGGCGTAAGCTAAAAATTGTACCTAAATGAAGATTGAAGTAAAATTCTATAAAATGGTCGATCTGGGTAGCGTAGTCGGTATAGCGCTGGCCTTCTGTGCTCGAGATTGCGGGTTCGATCCTGGGCCAGGTCTATGTCATTTAAATGTGCTTAAATGCGACAGGCTCATGTCAGTAGATTTAATGGACCTTGTAAAAGAACTCCTGCGGGACAAAATTCCGGTACACCGGCGACGCTGATATAATCTCGGCAGTTGCGAGCGTCGGTAAATAAACCATAATTTAAATGTAAGTTTATAAAATGCAGCGCAATGTGGCAATTTATACCTCCACTGAATACTAATATGATCAACTAAAATTGACCATTTCACCTATATATATATATATATATATATATATATATATATATATATATATATATATATATAACAAAATGTGTTTTTGTCATATTAACCCAGACTATTTAAGAAATTATTTACACCACTTCTATTTTAAACGGCTCAAATGTATTTCAGTTTTCATTCGAAAAATGATCAACTTTAGAGTTGGCATCGTGCAGATTTGTGTGTTAATTTAAAAGGACCGCGGTGTAATCAAATTCAAGAAGTCATGCTATTGTGGACAGGTAAATTACAGTACAAATACGTCGTGTGTTGAGTGAGGTTATAAAAACCAAGTGCACAGACCTCGGGGCAGGTGCGGCGTCTAGTTGCTGCGTGGCGTCGGAAAGGCCGAACTGCAGCGAATTCCATTTGCCGCTCGTGGAGCCGTGTAATCACTTGGCTCCTGCCCGCGGCACTTGGCACCGCGAGGACTGTGTTCAGCCGTTTACTGCGAATTCGACGTTGCTGACAGTATGCAACAAAAATGACTCCGTCCATTGTTCACAAAGTGGACAGTGATGCTATTGCGTCATAAATGTGTTGTTTCGTTTTCAGCAACCCCGTGTATACAGCGGTAACAGACTTATGACGGCGTTATTGTGGGTCAGAGAACACAGCTGCCCAAATATATCGACAGGGCAATGGACTAATAAACATCATTCGCTTTCCGGTGGCCTCATGTTCCTTTATAAAAAAAATTAAAAGTCGGTAATCTTTACCGTGCTCTTATGAGTACGCAACAGCCAATGAGCGCATGCATGAAAGCGAAGGTTGTAGGTGCGAACTCAACGGAGAATATGTTTGATTTTGAGTTTGTATGATATCCTCTACTGTTTTAGAATTTAGATGAAGTCAGTCATCGTGCTGACCACAAGTTACGGAATTCCTGCTATCATATCGATTTCTGAACAATTACGCAATAAACATAGAATTGCAATAAAATATTTATAAAATATAATTTTATATAGGCCTATCATCGAGAAACGTAAATAATATTAAGATTATATGGAGGCCTGAATTGACAAACATCCCAAGTTCAAAATTTACCGAATTTTACGTTTCACCTCTCATAATGTTTTGCATAAGCTACCATCCTGTAAAAAAGAATATCCCAAGTCCGTTTCTAAGCCTGTGTTTTTTAATCATACAAAAATGTATTATTGTTACCCTTAGGCTATATGGCAAGCCGCAAGCCGTAGTATTCTTACTATCCTCCACAATTTATTTCAATGGACTTGGAATGTTAATCAGTTTAGGTCTTAATATGGAGTGGACGGTGACCTTTGACTTTATTTAATGGAGTGATTGCATTTAATGAATGGAACAAAATACTTGTTAGTATCATATTGATTTTAGTAAAGTGGGTATTGAAAAATTTGAGCTTATTTTTATAGTTTTAAGTACATGATTAATAGTACTTAAACCAAATTTTCAAAGTTGCTTTATGACACATGACAAAGTATCTCGTCAACCTGTTAAAATTTAAAACCTTCGCCGTCAGCTACTACAACAGGATGGATACATTTTCTTAGTTCATTTTATGTAGGCTATAAAATAACTGTCTTCAGAGTTTAAGTGAAAACACTGAAGCTTCTTATAATATATATATATATATATATATATATATATATATATATATATATATATTTTTTTTTTTCTAAGTTTTAACATGTTAACAACGAGTTATTTTACCACGTATCATAAAGAAACTTGGAAAATATACGATAAATGCCATAAAAGGTATAGTGAAATCTATAATAAATAACCTGAAATTTTCAAAACTCTCTTCAAAAAGAACAGAAGTTATTGATAGTTACCATTTTTGTTCCATTTATCACAGAGAATTACTTCTTAAAATGAATGTCATAGGTCATCTTCCCATTCTATAGGTACATTATTAACTTATTGAAGAGTTTCAAGCAGAGTTTAAACTAGGAAATAAATAATTGTCGCAAAATTCACAAATGAAAAATTATATTTGTGCAAATTGCGAAATGCTTGTGCAATATTATAAATAATTGTGCAGAAAGATAAAATTAATAATATATGCTGGAACAAAAAGTTATGCAATTTTGTTTCTTGGCGTTTTATTATTTTCAATCCACCTTATCACACTCTATAGATATACTTATATAGGTATGTTTAGAATCATTTACTTATGAATTTACATTACATTAAAATACGTTATTTTATTGACAATTTAAACATTGAAATTATTTACTAGTAGGTCCTTCAAGATTTATTGTTAGCAGAGTGCTAACTCTTTTTACTGAAAGACGGTTTTTAATCCCAGTTTTTACAAGATTCATGCAACTGAATCCTCGCTCACAATTTACAGTGTGCAATTGAATTATATAAATCAATTACACTTAACTTACATGAATTGCACCAATTCTTTGAAATCAATTCCTGATCATCTATTGCTCAATAGCATTTTGAACATTGCCCGTGCCATTAGCATTTCATTTAAATTCAGATTAGTTTAAACACATTTCTGATTTAATTCTCTCTCTATGAGGGCGAGAGGGGACCAACCCTATGCACCGCGATCTGAAGTCTATTGTGCGCCCCTGGAATGAGTTGCAAGCCCACCGACCGCACCTACGCTGAACCGACCTAACATCCTGACGAACAGTTCCGGCATTATTTCAAATTCTCGTACCGTTCCACGTCAACAATTCAACCACATTTTCCCCCTCAAACGATCTGAGTTGTAAGCTCCCTCTCCCGTCTCCTCAACGGTCTAAGGTTTAAGCCCCCTCTCCCATCGGGAATGGAATTGGTTCCGCTGCTGGTCACCAGCTATCCACGGAGACCGACCGAGAGAGTCAGCGGCTTCGGAGGGCCGCCGTAGGCGCGATATGAAAACCAAGACAACCAGAATGATGAGGAAAGAATGATAAGGGAGGAAAGGAAGTTGCGAGAACGATTGGGTTTCATACGCTTGATAAAGTTACCTGATATTCATTCATAAGAGTGAGAGAAAAATCCCGAAAACTTCACCCAGACAACTCATCCCAAGCGGGGAATCGAACCTCGGCCGCTAGGTTCGGGAGCGAAGACGCTACCACGAGACCACAGCGGTGAACATGGTACCCCTTAAATAATAACGAAGATAAGACTGTACATTGCAAGAACAGAGGGAATACCCAGTAACATAAAAGAAACACTAAACAAAAAATATAAATACCCAAATAACAACAAATCAAAAATATAAAAATAGGATTGATTC
Organism: Periplaneta americana; assembly: GCF_040183065.1. Lineage (NCBI taxonomy): Eukaryota > Metazoa > Arthropoda > Insecta > Blattodea > Blattidae > Periplaneta > Periplaneta americana. The sequence goes on along the minus strand of NC_091125.1, from coordinate 44,807,339 downwards.
CTGAAAGAGAGACTTAACTGGACTGCGGAGCGTGCTGGAGACAGTATGCCGCGTGTTGCATGGCTTTCGTGCCGGTCGCACGAACGCTTTGTATAATAATTCTACTACACCTAGAACATAGGTATTTTGATATCTACCTTTAATGTATCACCATTTGGTATAGGACTATCTCGTCTGCAGTTCGTATATTTTCTTTCCGTCTGAACAATACAGAATTCCTAATTCGCGAAGGTTTTGACTGCGTTGGTGATGGTAGCGATGATGATAGTGATGGTGATGGTAGTGATGGTGATGAGTGAAATCCACATTCTGAGATTGCATATATTAGTTATTTTTACCGAATAATACACACTAAAGGACTGAAGACAGCAGCTGGAATTTACACTTCCGACTAACACTGGAAGAATTATGGAATTGATGGTGCTTTCATAACAATCACAATTTGCTCACCGCACATAATGTCAGCAGCTGAATAAATATAAATGTGGAAACCGATTTATAAACTTTACTTGGTAGTCCTCGGCCTTCGCCAGAACGTCCGCCTAAAGGAAATGCAAATGTTGACACACGACAGACAGCCGTCATGTTGCCTCAAGCGATATCCAATCCGTTTGTTTTCGTTCTCGGTAAGGCATCTTAAATATTTTTCTAAGTGTCAGATAGCACACAAGAAACCCCCTCCATCTCTCTCTTGCATAATAAAATGAACAGTTACGGTTTAATGAAGAAGATTTTATTACCCTACACGCATAAAGTTAAATTACTCAGAATAACTCGGTCTTCTACCCACTTTAAACACGACGTTAATAAGCAATCATTAGTACTTCGAGACACTAATACTGTACAGCGGGATTGGGGGGGGGGGGGCTGATCTTTCTTTAAACGGTTGCTTTGAACATTATTAACAAAGAACAACGTTTTGTAAGAACTAGTCCGCAGGCGCCCGTGCCCGGCTAACGTCAGTCTTTCTTGGACATTAACGTTTGACTACCACACTAAGTTTACGTAAGTATTATAATACACTTTTGTTAAATAATTCAAGCCTTAAGCTGTTACTAGTCTGGAGAAGTTTTTCGTTGTAGGTATTATCCTGTAAATAATAATTTTCTGTGACAAAAATTTAATTATCTATAGGCCTACATTATTTTCTGTTATTTCATTTGTTGCTTCATTGTATGTAAAAATGTAAGGAAATTGTTAGAGCTAATTTTGCATAATTGTTGTTGTTTAGTTAAGTGTCCGAAAACAGGTCTGAATCTCACAAATGATGCCAAGAAGACACCACTTATGAGGCGACTAGGCCAGGAGATAATGGGGTAGTGTGACCAGTTCCTTTCCCCCTCCATTGCATACATCGCCAACTAGCTACATATTACCCTAGATCATGTATACCCAGATTGCTCGGCCTTATAGGCTTTGCCGGTAACAACTTTTGTCAGATTTACTATGCTGCCATCTAGTTGTTATATAAGAGACACATCATAACTCCCATTTGAATTGCCTTAGCGACTGTACTGCCATCTCGTGTTCGTTTACGGCGGACGAGTGGCGATCCTGGCGGTTGTGCTCTTCAAAGTACTACCGATTTTAACGTAGGGATGAGCAATCTGTTATGTATGTAATCTGGGATATTACACTAGTCAGACTAGAGATGCACACAAACAAATGTTCTTCCTCTGATACATATCGTCAAGTGAGATGTACTGCCTGATAATAGATATACTGTAAATATAAGCCAGAACCTCAATCAGAGGATAATTGTTATTCTATATTTAAAATAACTTGTCGTAGGCTTACACCCACAGGAGGTTTACAGTTTGTGGATGAACTCAACGAAACAATAGCGTGCAAGACTGGTTAAAGTAATATTATTAGTCATGAAGTGCATTACACTTCTTGTGACTCGTGATGTTTACCAATTAGATTTAGGAATTCAGTAAAAAAGGACTTCTGCTCATGTGGTCAAAAAGGCGCAAGATCACCACTTATAACAGTGGTGTAAAATATTCACATGAATAGAAACATTTACTCAGTCCCTTTCCCTGGAGAGAACTGGACCCGGACCGGTTGAATTTAAAGCCAGAAGAACTTGATTTGTTATTGTTGTCACCATTATGATTAAGTTGAAGACATTCCAAGTGTGAAAAATTTGTAGCTACACACACCAAAATTCCTAGCTAACGACCGTTCTGGGCAAGTATTTATTATTATTATTATTATTATTATTATTATTATTATTATTATTATTATTATTATTATTATTATTATTATTATTAGATTAGCTCTACTTCAATCGATGGCATGGTTCTGGTATCAAATGAATGATTTTTTTTTTTTCGTTCCAGGTAATCCACAGACAAGCAAGTCCACTAAACAGTCAAGACATATCCGTATGTATTTAAGAAATTCTTATAGCACTTATTTTGCCTTGTTGTAATGAAGTGCTGCTGGTATTATCTTTGGCTCGTTTACTTGAAAATATAGCGCGCGTGTACTTTGAGGGATGCGATTTGCGTGTGCATTTGTTTTCCTGTATATAAATATTCAGATTTGTGTAGTGTATTAGTACATTAAATACTCTTAAAAACAACTCAAAATGCCAAATTTTGTTGTGTTCCTATATGTAAATACCAAGGAAAGTCTTTTGTCTTTATTAAGGTCCCGAAATATTCTGAATATACGCTTTAAACCTTAAAAAAATTAACTACAGTAATTAAATTGTGCCTCGAAAGTGCTAGCTATTAAACAAAAATAACTAATTCACGTAAGGAATTTCTGGCTACAGTTTCATTTTGGAAGAGGGAAAAGAAAAATTAATAAAAACATATCCGCCTCGACAGCAAGCTATATGTTAGCTTAGATTAAATTCAGTAGGCTACTTCTAGGAGTCTCCGAAGTTTACGCCGGCATTTTACACTTGCAATAAACTCTCGATTAACTGGGATGTTTATTATCTAGTACGATCCATAGTGAAATCCATTTCGTGAGTAAGTTTTTAATGTGCTATAGACTAATTATTAAAACCATGTTTTTACTTCAGATTTTCAAAATCTACATAGTATTCAAAACTGCATGTCCTTAACCTACAAAACACAGGAATAATCGTGATGCTACTGATATCATCTTATCAAACATTGCATTTGATCTTATTGCAACTAGAGAAAAAAATACGAGGTATTCAATCTCGACAGTCCCTTCCCTATATAAGACACATTTGTGGCTACATATTCTGTTTTTAGCGTATGGTACTTACTATGCTAATGATTAAAGAGGTAATAATATTCACCTTTGACAAAGTTCTTATCTTATTTATTTATTTTTTTTATTCGTGTACCTCGTTTTGAAAATTATCGTTTAGGTTCATGAATATTCAATTTACTCGTATCTATATTCTGCATACTGAAGATTTTCCCATCCATCTCTTAAGGGGAATCCCTCTGTATTATACACGTTTACGCTATTATTTATTGTAAATTAAATTAAATTATGAGGTAAGAAAATACTGCATTATATAAAATCATACTAGGTTATACAAAATAATTATAAATATAATTTTGAAACGCACAGAAAACCAAGAAGCCAGAGAACGTATAATCAACTATAGCATATGACATAATATAGCTCTGTGCCGCATGGAACGCTCCTGCCATCTAACGGTAAAACTTCGCATAAGATATCCCTACTATGCTGTTCTTGGAAGACTGGTCTGGGCACTATCATTCAATTGCATTTCACGAAACATACATCACTTAAACACTTCGTGTATTTTCAAACCTCTAGTCAATTTTTTGCTAACTTGAGTCAGCATTTCATATTTAACATTGCTCAAATTTTGATATGATACTTTTGTCACTACCACTGTAATACTCTTATTAACAAATCGCTCGTCGTTGATCAACATCATTTAAGTGGGGATGTACTGCATGTAATATACGTTCTGGGATATACAATTATGTTATCTGCTACATAAGTTATACTTACGTATGGATAGTACACTATTAGATCCGACTTATCCAATCTATTAGATCCGACTTATCCAATCTACTGAAGTCTTTATTCTATGTATTTTAAAATGCTGTTTACACAAGTATTGCGTTACAACTTTCTTAATTCTGTGCTGTAGGCTTACATATGGTGAATTACTTGTGGATTGTTAGTGTGTTGAGAATGAAATTGATGTGATTTCGGTGATATGTTGCGTCGTACGATTGCTTCTACATTCTGTGTCCAGATATGTTTCAGTTCAACTGCCAGCACTGTATTTATCTTTCTTGTTCTTTTTTCGTAAGCTCCACTAATGGCGGGTGCTTGAATGTTCGTCATACATCCATATGAAACCAGCTGTGTAGGTCAATTTACCAACAGAGTCGTTGCCCAGGGTGTGCCATGGGAGACTGGTCTACGCTACACCCGCGCTGAGAGATGAGATGCGACGATGTTGGAGATTTGTTGGGATGCCACAGGGAAACCGGAGCTCCCGAAGAAAACCCATGTTATCAGGACCATGGGCTTGCCCAACAAGTTATAAATCGTCGGTACAGAGGGGATCGAATCCGAGTCGACAGGAGTGTAATTCCAGCGTTCTAGCCACTAGACCAGCGGTCATCACCACAGTGCACCCTAGGGCTAGCGTCTCTTACCCGCGGTTAAGACATTGCATTAGTTTGCATCCATGGCTGCTGGCAGGTATGCTGTCTCCCTATCCCTTCTGCACGACGGAGCATATTTCGTTACACTCCTTGCACTTTACCCATTTCAGCGAGTGCTGACGACCACTGCACTAGACCACCGTGGCGGTATAAGTTCCATTGTTATTTCGCTGGGATTACTGATGAGAATTAGGTAGGCTTATATTTAATTTGTCCTGGAATAATGTTTTGGACTAGTACGAGTACTTAATACCTGCATTGTCCGGGAACTTATGAAATGAACATTTCAAAGATTATGAACACAAGAAATGTGGTTTCAAGAGCGATGAACTATACATTGCCATCTAAAAATCGAATAATGAAATAAGAATTATTAATTAAACACCCTACCTTTGATTGAGATTCTGGCTGATACCTACATCTATTATCAGGCAGTACATTTCACTTGACGATATGTGTCAGAGGAAGAACAATTGTTTGCAAACATCTGAAGTCTGTTTAGTGGAATATGTAGCTAATCGGCGATGTATGCAATGGGGGGAAAGGAACTGGCCACCCTACCCCATTATCTCCTGGCCTAGGTGCCTCATGTGGTACCATGTTCGTATCATTTGTGGGGTTCAGACCTGTCTTTGGACAGTTGACTAAAAATAACAATTAAACACCTTTTGTGCAAGTACGTAAATGTACCGAAGACAGAAGTGACAATGAAGAGATCACAAAATTGAAAGAATATGACAACCGAAGATAGCAATGAACTGTAGATCATATGAATGAAAAATCGTTGGACGCCTTAGGAAGAGAATTTTAACCAAATTTTGATTGGCATCGGAAGGACAATCGAGTCTAACTCATCAAGAAAAGATTATTATTATTATTATTATTATTATTATTATTATTATTATTATTATTATTATTATTGTATTTATTTATTATTTTGCTAATAATTGTAACATAAAATATAATATATACAGAAAAACTTTAGCTCGCCCCTGAAAGAGTAGAACTCGTACTCAGATGACCCTATTTTAAGAAAGACTATACTCTTCAATTACCTTGGGAAATTATGTACCAAATACACAGAAAAGAGGAAGATATACAAAACAGATTGTTGAAATTTCAGATAATGTTCGGCGCTGTATAGAAAATACACAATTATAACACAACAATGGCGACCGCCTTACTGGTGTATGAAAGCGAATTTCGGGCGGGTGACTCCAAAGAATGTCGAAGACGTTCAGCCGAGATGACATTTTTTAAGAGCTGTGAAAGAATACACGCGGCTAGATCTCACTAAATGATCATTGAACATTTTTATTGTGAATAAAATCCCTCAACTCAAAAATAAAAGAATACAGAATTAAATGGTTAGACCATTTCAAGAGAATCGAAAATAACAGATACTCAAAACTAATGTAGCAATAGAGACTAAAAGGAAAAAGAGACCCTGGCAGGCCTAAGAGAAGGTGGACTAATTGAACAAATATGCTATTGAACCTCTACCGTGAATATTACCTATATTATTATTATTATTATTATTATTATTATTATTATTATTATTATTATTATTTAATCTGTTCTACTTCTTTTGCAAAAGAATGTGCTATCACAGTTCCATAGAGCGCATATTGTTGTATATGGTTATTAAATATAACCCTCTTGTTAGGTCTATTTAATAAAACCTTCTAGAATATTATTGCATGTATATTTCTCTGTATTTCGCATTGAATATATTTTATAGACAGAGATTCCTAGGCATTTTATTTTGCAGAATGTGTACAAAGAATTTATAGACCATCGCTGTAATGCGAACGAACATAGGGGAAAAAGTCGGAGGAGGAGTTTACAGCAATCACTGGAAACAGCGATGCCATGAATGGCTCGTAACTTACCGTCCGTAATGAGTAGCGGTGCTTTACCCTGAAAGCGTATAATTCATGCTGTAGTTTGTTGGCAAATTGCATAGATCAATGACGCTTGATACTTCGCTTAACTAATTCCCAGTAAATCCATATATTCGTTTGACGTATAAGGAAGAGAATAATGAAAAAATAATTTGTAAAACACAAGCTTAACAACCATATGTTTCTCACTGTGGTATAACCAGACAGATAAATTTAGTGTTGTAGAACAACAGTTTATATTTCCAGATAAAGGGTAATGGTGTAGAAAGATATAGAAGTTCAGCGACTGCATTTCCTTTGTACCGTCATTCCTGGAATGTACTGGAGACAAATACCTCGAGAAATGAATGACTATCAGATTGACAATCAAGGTAGCTCGTCCTAAGGCAAAAATAATTCATCCAACACCATTACCTATAGCCAAGATCCTGTTCTTACTCTTATAAATATTTTACATCAACATTAAATAAACATAAGTATCGGAACACACAGCTCATTTGGTAAGCAAAGTGTGAACAAATTTACCGGAACGCCCAGCTCATGTGGAAAGCATAGTGTATACACAAATACCGGGACGCCTAAATCGTATGGTCATCATAGTGGAATCGTAAGTGTCTGAGCGCCCAATTCATATGTTCGGCATAGTAGCTACAATCATAAGTATCGGGACGCCCAACTCGTGTGGTCAGCATAGTGCAATCACAAGTATCGGAACGACCAATTCAATTCATTTGGTCAGCGTAGTGCAATAACATGTACAGCGCATGATTTATGTCCAGACGTCCCCCACTCTTCCTACAGATCTGCGCACGAGATCGGATGAGTCTACTTACGAATTATAGGGGAATGGGTTTGTATTTGCCTTGAACTCGGTAGACACACGCCCTACCTTCTCTTCTATTCCTACCCCCTCCACAGAAACGTTGTTCCCGTAGTGCACATCGCGAGTGTCTTGACAAAATGCATGAACTCTATCGGAACGTCTAGCTCATGTGATCAATATAATGTAAATAAAATTATTGAAACGCCCATCTCATGTGGTCTAAGGCAGTGCGCATGATTAAAGGATGAGTGACTTGGTTCACAAGAGAACGACTAGTTAAGGTAATAAAATTAGTTTTGTTTCGTTGTGTGACTGATCATGCGCACTGTCTCCTTTCTGGGACTTACAAAACTTTTTTATAAGACTCTACATCTAAGTTATGCATCCACCGAATCAATTTCTTACAGCAAATTGTTTTAACCAATCTGAATTCCCATGTTCAGAAGATGTAGAACAGTGTATGTACATACGGTACCGGTATTTTTTCTTTGGTCGTTTAATCTTCTCTTTTATAAGTCCTACATATTAGCTACTGTCTGTAGGGCTGAATACGATTCTATGGCTGACTGGCTTTACGAGGACTGGACCAGGACGGGTTCGTACACTTATTTACGCTTGGCCTATTCTGTACCCTATATAATGCGATTATTGCCGAAGTCCGACAAGTGGCCTGGATGGCATTCGTGAATCTGACGCTGACAGATGGGTCATCTTGCCTCAGTCCCTGATGAAGCTAGATCCCATTTGCCAGAAGAGTAGTCTGATAAGCCCCAGGGGCCAGGAGCCCCAAGCCCTTCTTGATTACCGACACTGACAACTGGGCCATCCTGTCTCAGCCCTTGATAGAGCCAAAATGTCGGACGAGTTTAAAAATAAGGCGACTTAATTGGAAGTGACAGAATGAAAATTACAAAAGTAGAAAACCTGCTTCGCATTTGTTTGTCTTGTATAGGCCTACATATCAGAAGGTCTTCTGGGAATTCGACTGAAAGCTGAACTGTGAAAATTGTTCGGCTACTTGACAGCAAGTGTTCGTTCACTGTGTCTGATATCCTGGCTGCTAAGTTTTGTAATTTGAAATTCCCATTATAAATAGTGTTAGTCTATTAAAATATCACTCTCACTGTGGGGCGAGATTTAAGGAGTTTTGTATTGTATCATAAATGCAGGAATGTCCGACGTTTCAGGAATATGTATCAGCTAAATCAATGATTCTTAACTTTTGGTACGCGTATCACTTGTGCTACGTGAGCCACTGTTTGGCGGTACCTAAAGTATAAAATAAAAATATAAATTATCATAAAAATATAAAAATACAAGCTATTTGCTGTATATTTTATGGAGCACTCCACTGAATAAATTCAGAGAGTAAAGTATCTTAATTAAACACGTCTAAATAAATGCGGTCAATTATTGTTACGGATGTGATTTTTTTGTATTAACGATATATGTACGCGAAATATGTTAAAAACTTAATTTAATGCAGGAAAAATGCAAATCTCTTAATGAAAGTCCAAAACCAAGTGAAATATATCCATGAAATTTTCACGAAATTAATATAAATCCATGAAATTATTTCATAATCACGATATTTTCAACAAAAGAGACAGGTTTTACGAAGAATTCGCACGAAAAGTGACTCTTTCTTCCTAATAAAATGGGAACCTTTTCTTCGTTATAAATATACATGAACATTTCTGCATAATTATAATAGGGTAAACTGGGGTCTGTTGGACAATCGGGCATGTTAGACACTCTGTACTTTAACGTGTTACCTCGCCACTTGTGGGCACCACATTCTGCTAGAAGTCAATGACGGAAGTAGCCCCACTCGTGGCTACTTCCGTCATTGACATTCTAGCAGAATGTGGTGCCCACAAGTGGCGAGGTAACACGTTAAAGTACAGAGTGTCTAACATGCCCGACTGTCCAACAGACCCTAGTTTACCCTATTATGTGATCGTTCAGCGATACATGCGTGTGGCATGTGGCAGAGATGTACGCAAAGTTTCAGGGACTACTTCCAGGGAACAGCGCAAGCAGACAAGGGTAATTTCTCTTTCCCGCAACAACTGCCTTCATCACATTAAGAAGACAGTGCCGTCACCCCCTCACAATCGAATGAAATTGAATAACTATGAATTTAATGAATGATGTAAACAGTTATCCGTTAGTGTAACAGGAATTGTTTCAATAATACTTTTAAAAAGTTATTTTGTTGCTTTTTAAGTTTCTTCAGTGTGCAAAATAAGTACGAATTTGCTTGCTTTTTAAAGAAATATTCACTGAAATTAAACCATTTTAATCACCGAAATCAGCATAAAATAATCACCATAAAAATCACACCCCTATTGGTACTGGAACATAGAAGCCTTTATTAAGACCCTGAGAGCGACACTTGACGTTTTCGGATAACAAATTTTGTTAACGGTACAGCTAATGTCCTAAATTAAAAATAGTAGTACGTAGGCCTACGTTATTGAAAAAGGTTGAGAAATAATCATGAGGAAAGGCAAGGAAGGACGGTCCCATCTATTAGAATCGTTGCCCAAATATTTTTTTCAACAGTGGACCAACAAGCTTGGTACGAAAACCCAAAAATTTCGCATCACACTGAACACCGCGAAAGCCTGCCTTAAATCATAATCGCAATCATTACTTTTGAGAACTTTTTTTGAATGGCTTAATAATAATAACTTAATAATTGACGAGTAACGAAGAAGGTTTGGATTACGAGTTGTAAATCTTTCACCTCTACTGCATAAAGTCAGTTCGAATTAGCGTACATGTATGCTAATGTGATAGTGTGTACTCTCTCTTGAAGTGGTTCATGAATTCCACGAGTACAGGAACAGAGAAGCGTGGTTAATGATGATAATAATAACCTCTGTCAACGAGACAGAAAAACTTGCCTAATTGACGCCAAATGACGACGAGTTTCTTAATAAATCACCTGGCAAACAACATGCGTCAGGTATTCTTCTTTATTTACATAAATTAAGTTACCTTAATAGCCATTCTATGCGTAATATAGTGCTATCGTGCGAGAACATCCATTAATTTATTGCAACCCTCAGAAAGCAGTGGGCAAGACGTTGTGAAACTGCCGTCCAGCTTTACTAAAGCTGTCAATAAGATCGGCAGATTGAAGGCTCTGGCGTCCTTCTCGCCGGAAGGGACTATGTAATACATGTTGTTAGATAAGAAAATTCACGGGTAATATCAGCAAACTGCCAACATTCCTGCAACCTGCCCAAGGACTAAAAATAAAAAAGAAAATTACCACACAGGTTGTTGTATGTGGGGTACTTGCTGTGACTGGTTGGAGCAATGAGTATATGGTAATAGGCCCATTGGTCAGAATATAAAATTAGTGACTCAGGGTCGGTAGTGCAATGGTGGACAGAAGTGTGGTGTAATGTAATTGCAGAACCGGTCTAAGCACTCCTACTTGCAGATCCTATAAAAGGCATAAGACCACCCCAAAATCTGCAAGCCTATGTTCAGTATACATTATCACCATCACCAACCGACTTCATGTCTCAATTGAGGATCGTTGATAATAATCGGATGCTCCTGTGAGAAGGAACATTAGTCCATACATGTAAAAGCCACCAACATTGATTATTACTAGTTTCCCAACTCAGCAACACATTTTAAATAATAAGTTTCCACACCAACCTGACTTCATACGTTCATAAAATTTTTACTTCGCCACGATTTATGTATGTTAATAAGAAAAATCATCGACGATATTAAAGGTAAAACTCTTCATCTGACGTTCTCCATATTGATCCGTTTTGAAGGTCCAGGAAGTGATGGCAGAACCAATTTTGGAGTCGATTCAGGTCTAGCACCTTAAACTGTATGTTGTTGTTAGTAAGTGTCCGAAGAAAGGTCTGAACCTCACAAGTGATACCAGAAGGCACCACTTATGAGGCAACTAGGCCAGGACATATTGGAATAGGGTAACCAGCTCCTTTCCCACTTAATTGCATATGTTACAGTTAAAACCCGAAATCCGTTAAAACTAGTTTCAACTAGTAAAAACTAGTTTTAAAAATATAGATAGAAAGCGAGTTTTCGTAAGATCTACCCATAGAATAAATGACAGGTTAGGTTTGATTTGGTTTGTTTAGGTTTTTTGTTTGAAAAAACCTAAACAAACCAAACATAAGCTGTCATTGATTCTAGATCTTACGAAAACTCGTTTTCTATCTACCTACAATTGCTTAAACTAGTTTTTACTAGTTAAAACTGGTTTTGACGGATTTCGGGTTTTAATGGTAACACATACATCGCCGACTGGCTACATAATAAACTAGACAGACTTCAGATTAATACAAACAATACTGTTCTTCCTCTAACACATATCGTCAAGTGAGATGTACTGCCTGATAATATTGTAGGTGTACCGTACATATCGACCAGAACCTCAATTAGAGAGTTAAACCGTATAATGATATGAAATGTGATGTCAGCAATATTATTATTTGTTGCAAGTGGTTTTGACATTATTCTCGTTATTGATAATATTTTGGAGTCGCTATACATTCTTTCTACAGCTAGAATTTTTTAAATTGAATTTCTCACTTTCTTAATCCCTAAAAAAATTGTTTTATATTTTGCGTAAGTCAGTAGAGTAAGTAACAGTAATATCTATATCTATTACATTTTATTCTTGGATTTGTTCACTAAGATGTCTAGCTTGGAGTATAAGGTTCTCTCTGTCATTACTTGTTTATTCAGTTATAATTATCTACATTACGGCACTCTTGCGTCAAAGACGAAAGAAAGTAAGCGTCAAACATGGATTTTTAGGTTATATATAGAATGTTATGCTTGTTTTTATGTTGGTACTCTCGAATTACAGGCGCTGATTGGACTGACTACCTGATTGGTTTTTTCCGAAGTTTTCCTTAACCGTAAAGCAAATGTCAGGTAATCTATGGTGTATCCTCAGCCTCATCTCGCCAAATACCATCTCGCTATCACCAATCCCATAGACGCTAAATAACTTAGTAGTTAATACAGCGTCGTTAAATAACCAAGTAAAAATATTCCGAAAGGTTTACTGTATGTACCAAATAGATGCAGCACTACGAATCATGCGTCATTATTGCCTTTTTTGTGCTGTGACCTTGAAAGAGCTTTAGTTGCTTGGTCTGCCATACAAAAGGGGAAATAAGACGTACTACTCCATCGCATTTCAGATGCTGCATAATCATAAGGAAATATCACGAAAACATTGCTGGAGCAAACTCATGATTCACACGCGCACTGAAGTGTGTTTAAGTAGAAGTAGGTACATTTGAAAATATAATGTAACCGTCTATAGCACCTATCAGATACATAGACTATGAATCTGAGAACAGAAAGTGTAAATTTTCAAGCTGTCAATCTCTAAACGTGAATGGTTTCTAGAAACTTCGACTACCATGCCATATCCTAAATACATTGATATAGGTAATGAATAAAGTTGAAGAAGGTCGCTATGACACAGCACTGCGATCTTGTCGATCTTTGTACTAGTCCCCAGCTAGGCATTCTCAACTCACATAAGTTGACTATGCCAAGGTTTGCTATGTATTCCAGTTCGAAGCAGGTAAAGGCTGGTTCACAATAAACCGGGAACGGAAACGGCAACGAGAACGAGAACGGAAATGTTAAAATAAATGTATTTAAATGTGAGGATTCACAATTATCTATTGTGAACGCTCACATTTAAATACATTTATTTTAACATTTCCGTTCTCGTTCTCGTTGCCGTTTCCGTTCCCGGTTTATTGTGAACCAGCCTTAACTCCTCTCGTATCTAGAGCAGCCCCCTCCGTGCGTTACCAGTCTGTAATCGGGAATGCTATTGAATGATAACGTGACGGAGCTCGGACGGAAAGTTGATGCAGGAAACGGGAGAAACCCGAGACGAACTCCAATTGCGACATCTGGCCACAAGTGTCATTATGAATTTTTCAACAGTAATCTCACTAGAGGTTTTGATTTATCTAGAGAAAATAAAAACTCGAGTGGAATTGAATTGACTATTACACAATTAGAAGTATATAAATATTATAAGAAATAAAGTACTCTAATATAATAAAATATTAATTGACTTACTAAAATTATATTTCACTAATGTTAGCTTCACCAAAACTTTTGAACGGAGCCGCCATTTTCAGTTTACTATCTATGCGGAAAACAAATGACGATCGCAAAGCATGTTTTATGGTAGGTCCGTAAAGAATTTACGGTTTGAAATGTTGGCAAACCAAGAAAGAAATGGTAGGGAGGTGATGAAAAGAGAAGAAAGTGTATAAAGATTAGAAGGAATAAAGTACTCTAATACAATAAAATAGGTAGGCCTATTAATTGACTTACTAAAATTCTATTTCACTAATGTCACCTTCACCAAAACGTTTGAACGGAGCCGCCATTTTCAGTCGACTATCTATGCGGGAGAAAATGGCGATCGCAAAGCATGTTTTATAGTACCGTAAAGAATTTGCAGTTTGAAATGCTGGCAAACAAAGAATGCTAGGGAAGTGATAAAAACAAACAAATGCTAGGGAAGTGATAAAAATAAACAAATGCTAGGGAAGTGAAAAAAATTGTGCGAAAAACTGCCATGATTGGTAGAAACACGTCCTTTCGTATCGTTTTATTGGTCAAAAGTAGTATGACTAGTAAAAGTGTAATAATCAATGAAAAATTCATCTTCTATTAACACTGTATTAACTTGATCCTCTATATTATTCACTGTTCGACTTCAGTTCTAATTGATCTAATACTCCCATTTTTGACCGCATCTAATGCCTCAGACTAAGTCAGATCTCTCCTCTAGTTCACTTATTGCACTTCACACGTCTTAGTTTGCACGTCCTTGTTTCTTTAACTATCACATAACTCGCTGAATTTTTATACAAGTTTCATCTAGTTTTTCGCACATCTTTTTTAGTTCCTTCTCAATATCACCTACCGTTGCTGGACGACCTAACGCCTTATTATTTCTGTATTTACGGAAATGGGCTCTTAAATTGATTTCAAGTTTATAACTAGATTCTAAGCATAACTTCTTTCTTTGTGTTCCTAACCTGGTCAGACTTTGCATTAGTAATTCACCCACACGTAAGACATAAGTTTACAATTAAATTATTAATATTTTAACTGCAATTCCCAGTCATAGTTTTCTGCCCAAGAGCATTTCTTTCACTGCAAACCCAACATTCCCCAATCTTTCCCATTTTCTGTCATCATTTTACTCTCCAAATATGACCCATGTATCTTAATGCTGTCTATCATCTGATATCTTCTTCTGCCACGCACTTTTCTCCTGTTCATCATTCCGTCCAGTGCATCCTTCAGTAGGCAGTTTCTTCTTAGCCAGTGACCCAACTAATTTTTAACTGCAAGTAACGGAAATAAATTGCTGATTGTTTCTGGCCGATGGGAGAAAAAAGCCTAGGCTTAATTCGCGAAGAGACTATAAATAAATAAGTAAGTAAGTGCGTGTCACGACAGCCCGTGAAGGGCCAAGGCCGATCACCCAACTGCCGGCCTCATATTCACATGCCTGATCAGAAATGAACGATTTTTCAACCAGTACGAGGGTAACGTGTGGTCAGCACAATATTTTTCTCCCCCAGCTGTTATAATCGCTTACGAAACCGAATTTCGCTACTCCTTCTTAGCTGCCTAAGTTCATCACATGCTGGGTGGGCGCCGGTTCCATACATTGATCGAGATGTCATGAAGAAATGTTTTTTGTCATGATAACTGGAATCAGTGCTCATTTCTTATCACTAATCCAAGGTTGGCACCTGAGACCATGTAGCCACGGCACAATACAAAATATGTTAAATTCATATCCGTCGAAAGCTTCATGGTCAGATAAAAACTAACATTTCTTCAGTAGAACAGGTGGAAATAGCAAGAACGTTCGTTTAACATGCAGAAAACACTGTTTTTGCATTACATATTAATTATATAATATCCCATGAATGTAACAACTACCTTCTAAAATTACTTAATACAGTAAAAATACACATGTATTTATATGTATTTTTTTATATTTTAAATTATTCTTTATTTAAGAATTCTCCCTAGCGATATGTTTTCCTGTTGGTACTAGCTTCGTCGTCTCAGTGTGTGGTTTTGATTTAAAAGAAATACCAATTAAATTTGTTTTACCACAAATTATATATCCTATGTACAGTTTCCCTGGAAAAGGATGAGACGATTGAATATTCCTAAGTCTCAGATGTAAGACACTGCGCATGATCGGAGACCAGAGCACCGATACACAAGATAACGAATATTGAGTTACTTAAATTCAGGCTATTTGGTTTGTTACTAGCATCGTTCCGAAATTCAATTAAAAAACTGCAAAAAATATGATAATATTACGTAAATAAAAGATAAATATATACATAAATCGTGTAGTTAAATCGACAATGGACCTTCATGACTAGATCGACACTCCGCACAGAAAGGAAAGCTTTCATGTCGTTTCCATAGCTCAGACGGTAAGACTTCTGCGTGTTGTGTAGAAGAGTGCGAGTTCGATTCTTAGTCTACACAACATTTTTTTTTTGTCTAAATAACGTTGAAATAGCTAAGTCACGTTGAAATATAGTTTTACAAAGTCCTGAGATTAAGTGTTAATGATCGCAAACAATACAAAATTACAAGTTATAATATTATAAACGTTAATCTAATGAATGCATTTATGCACACACATATATACAATGTAAATGCATATATATTAAAAACTAACAATTAAAATGAAATTTTAAAAAATATATAATAATAGACGAACTTTTACAAAGGTTTAGAGTCCTTAGGCTATGTCATTTGTTGAGTAATTATTACAATAATTTATTAATAGCTTTCCCATATGTGTAAGAAATGCACTCGCACAAAACAATTTTTGTTAAAAGTATGGCTTTGGATTATTTCATTCTCACCCCTGCAGTTAATTTTAACTATTTTATCTACGTGTTTGCATTCAATTTTATTCATGTTATGATTGAATGTATAAGCACTGTTGCAGTTATTGACTAATTACATATATTAATAATAATTATTAAATACATCTGTTAAGTAACCAATTGCAGTATCTTTTGCAAAATCTTGAATGTTTAAGTTGTCAATAATATTTCTGTACTATATACTATAATACGTTAAAAGAATTTGCAATAGATTTGGGATCCTCTACTTTATAATCATTGGTTTTAATGAAAAAATATTTTCTTTCTTAGGATATCTACAAGTTTAAATTTAATAATATTACGAATAGGTTTAATTGCATTATCTGAATTTTGTACTTTTCTACTCAAATATGTTCTATTTCCCTCTTTCATAATTTTTGATAAATTACACTGTACTTCTTGCAGTATTTAAGAACATGAAGATCATTACATTGCAACTCATTACATATAGATTCTTCTTTTTAATACATGAGATTTTGAAGTCCCTGCGTTATCTACATGTTTTAACTTTTGAATTTTTTCACAACATTGAGTGGAGAACATCCACTGAAGTGATTATGAAATTAAGTGAAAAATTCAATATATTTACTCTTAATATCAGTAGTACCAGTATCATATATGTTTTTCCAAGATTCATTTTGTAGACATAAATGTAAATAATCACTAGATACAGCAATTACGATTCTTTCTTAGTTTTTAAATTAATATTTTGAAATTGTTCAGTGACATTGGAAACACATAGGATTTGTTTATCATGGTGAGACAAGCCATTGATTATAGGTTCTGTCGAATAGGAATTCAGTCTAATTCTGTGTACAAAACGTTTATCAATGGCTGTGTTACTTCAGCTTGTATGCTATGGGAAAATGACCCTACGAATAAGGTTTCCAGTTTCAAGGAGTGAATTTAATTTACTTTTACGGAAAAGTTCCGAGAGATAATCTATGTTTATGTCACTACAGATCACAAATTCCATATGAGATTTCTAAAGTCTTTTCTTTACAAATTCAATGTTGGCTATAAATATTAATAAATAATGTAAGAAATATGAATGATTGTAGTTATAAGTCTGATTTACATTATAAAAAGCAAGAAGTTACATTCCTCGGCAAGATTCGAACTTTCGATGTTTGGTTTTGTCGTCCAACGCACAACCACGGACCTATTCAATGCTTATGTTAATAACATACAATTTAGCTGTAGCAATGTGGTGTCATAACTTGGGGTTTGTTTATTTAATGTAATTAGATTTAATTTGATTAGTTTCGCAACAATTGGACTTCCTGTTATATCCTGTTATTTAGATATTTAATTTAGGGTTGATTTATTAACTCTTACTATGCAAGATGCCTCTTATTTCAATAATTCTATATCATGTTAAATAGTCATTGTCTACACTAAAGTATTATCGTCATCTCTCATTTCTCATCGTAATGGCGAACCGACGTGACATGAGACAGCGAGTTATAGCTCTAGTTGAGGCTGGATATGGGGCTAGATCTGCTGGCCGTTTGGTCGGTGTTCCTGGAAGTACAGCCGCGAGATGGGTTCATCGTTACCAAAATTTTGGGGAGGTCGAAAATCGCCCTATTCCTGGGCGTCCGCGGATTTCTTCATTGGAAGAGGATGCTCTTTTATTCGAGACAGTTCGACAGGACCCCTTTCTGACTGCTAACGAAATAAGAGCAGCATCTAACTTTCCCGGCTCTTCACAGACTGTGATCAGCAGGTTGAGGAACCGCGGTATTAGGAGCCGGAGGGCTGCGCAAATGGAAATATTGGGGGAAGCACAAGCTGTCGACCGTCTTGCCTTCGCTACCAATCGAGTGGATTTCGATTGGAGAAATGTAATTTTCTCCGACGAAACAACCATCTCGAGTGATTACGAAGGTCCTGTCCGTGTCTATCGTGAGGATGGTCTCCGACATGATCAGCGCTATGTGCACCGACGTGAAAGATCGGGGCGCTTTAGCATATCGTGTTGGGGGTGGATGTCTTACGATGGACCTGGCGTTATAGAACGCATCGATGGCCGGTTTAATGCGGAAACTTACGAGCACATTCTGGAAAATATATTCCTTCCCTCCGCCCGAGAACGTTTTCCCGAAGGAACATTGCTGTTCCAGCAGGATAACCATCCCGTGCACTATGCTGCAAGCATTCAAAGATGGTTTCAAAGGAGACCCGAGATCGAAATCATTAATTGGCCTCCGAAGTCACCTGATTTGAATGTCATCGAAAATTTATGGGCGGAATTGAAAAAGAGAAGGATAGCCACCTATGCCCACCGACGCCCTCGAAATCGAGACGAATTGTGGGATCAAGTTGTTGACACCTGGGAAGATCTCGCCGGGGATCAGAACTTATTCCACAATCTCGTGACATCCATGCCGGATCGACTTAGAGCTGAAATATAAGCTGATGGCATGTGGACAAGATTTTAAGTTATCAGGTCTCTTTTTGTTTCTTATGATTTTTGTTTGAGGAAGAATACTTTTAACTTCCAAGTAAGATTTATTTTTTTTGACGAGGTTCAGCCCACTTGTAAGACCCAGAAATTGGGCATAAATTATTCCATATTTTTCGACAAATTAGACAGTCGAGGAACTCTGAACAAATTAATTACACCTCAATAAAAAAAAAGTTTTACCTGGGATCGAACACGAGACGTTTCGGTTATACAATGGAACCGGCACGCTACTATATGAGCTACCGAGACAAGACAGTGATAGCAGCAGTCCAGAATGTAGATCCCTTAGCTGGCATTTGTCATTCGGTACAGTGAAGCAATTATATTTTGGGACTCGAGCTATGTTGTGAAATCCTGGCCTTAAATGGCAGTCTTCTTCGTGATCCTTATTCTGGTCCTTGTCCTTGTTGTGGTCCTTGTAACAATTCTTGTACTATCTGTCATGTTATGTATCCCTACGTCGATATCGAGTGAACCGCGCTGTAGAACTTTAACTTCCGACGACCAAGAATCGTCTCATTCTTTTTCAGGGTAACTGTACATCATTCCCTTATAAATTCACTCCTAGGTAATGAATATGAATAGAGTCCATGGAATAGTTTAGGTGAAATCGCTATACAAGGACAGATGGTCAGCTCAAAACCACTTTTTTCGGTGTTAGGTTTGCTGAAACCGTCCATTTCCAGTCAATCGATTTAAAAATCATTGATGTAATAGAACATATATTTAACATAAACATAAACTGATGCGAACTCATACGATGATGAGGATCAGAGGGATAGGATAGTGCTGATGGAATAGAATAATAAGCGACATTAACTTACAACTTACTTACTTATTTACAAATGGCTTTTAAGAAACCAGGAGGTTCATTGCCGCCCTCACATAAGCCGCCATCGGTCCCTATCCTGTGCAAGATTAATCCAGTGTCTACCAAAATTATCCCACCTCGCTCAAATCCATTTTAATATTATCTTCCCATCTACGTCTCGGCCTCCCCAAAGGTAAGAGAGTTTAAAAGTCACACTAAATGTCTAAAAAAAAGTAAATGCTTTCATTGTATTTGATTCCATGTAAACACAGTCGTATATTTGATTAGATTGAATTTGTTGTGTTATTTTTTTTTTACATACCCACAGTTAGCCTAAATTTTATGACGACTGTTTTGTATTTAGGGAATTTTAAAATTCAATTGATCAACGAGGTCAGTGCTTATGAAACTTTAACTTCATAGTCTAAAACTTATGGGAACAGACTTGGAACTGGAAGAGCGTCCATTCCTCGAAAACAGAATATGACGGGGATGATTTTGATGATTTTGAACAAAAACTCTGGTAATTTGTTGCGTTATGAATCACGGTATGGATTATAATAAGATGGAAACTACAGAACTCGCCGACTTGACGTTGATTCAAATATTACGTTAAGGGCATGATTAAACATTTTCTACTACAAATTTACTGCCGCATTCCCAAGCAACTTAGATGTTTTTGATGTCTTGTTTAAGAATGATGTATACAAGATAGAACTATTTTACTTGCCTCACAAATCGTACAGGTAGGTGTAAATGTCATATGTACAGAACAATTCTGAATCATATCATTTGAAGATTTCATAGCGGCTTTCGTTTTATAAATGTACGTCGTAACATTTATTGCGACTCAACACCATATCTGGGCTAGGCTTTGTAGGAATCTGAAGGATATAGTTTATTGCACCAAATGAGCTTGGCAATAAAATTTCCAAATTACTGTTACAACTACGGACGACTGGTACATAAGCAGGATTCCTTTGAGAAGAAACTCAGAACGTGACGGTACAGTTCCCTAAGACTCAGTTTGAAAAAAAGATAAGTTCACGGAAATGTTATTTAACACAGATTGACACTACAGTTTAACATACATTTCAGGGAAATGAGTGGTGTAGATTACCAAAAATCTCACTTTCATTCTTAGAATTGAGTATTTTCTTTAGTTTAAAAATATGGGCTTATATTTCTAGGAATATTTTTAGGCCATAAATTGTCTCGTTTATTTAAGTGCCTGGTATAAAGTTTTAAATTACATTTTCTTTTACTTTATATGTTTTAGGAACATAGGCTATGTCCCATTTTCTTAGAAATTATTAAATTTACATTTCTTAAATTTTGCTCATATTTCGTAATGCTGTGGTACATATGGAGACATTATTACAAAAACAACCCTTGTCAAAATTGATATTTTCAAGGGAACAATAAAATTAAATAGAATAACACATGTCAGCTGTTTCCGCGCAACTGGTGTTTATCCTTGTGGCTATTGCATGTGTCATTTTTGAAGTCTATAAACATTTGAAATAGTATCAAATGTATCCTTAACTCAATTTCATTAAAAATGACTAGGGCTGTTTTTGTAATAACGTCTTCATATGTGACTAAGCTTTGATTAATAAAATGCAAATATTTATTCAGATATAATTAAATTAATATTTAAAATTTTTAGTTTATTCTTCATGTGGCATATATTAATATTTTCTAATAAAAGTACCTGACATAGATAAATCAAACCTTATTAGAAATAAAAAGAATAGAAGTAAGAGTAATGGGAGAATGTGTGTACAAAATTTTGATTCTGAACCTTTAATAATATCTCAGAAAAAGGATACTTACGTAATCAATTTGTCATTACATTTTTATATTAAATATTTCTTAAAATAAACCGTAATCATTAGGAACTTAAAAATGTGAATTCATAATTCTTCATACGGCCAAGTGTAGAAATGTCATTAAAATCCATGCAGGGGTTAATGACATAAGATTGTTTGTTACAGAAATCAATCTGGCTATACCAGGTGTCCGAAACCTCTAAAAAATAATACGGATGATAGACGAGTCTGAACTGAGCATTTTGAGACAGAGCCAATGATCGGAAATACCTATTTAATGCTCCACGAGATAATGAAAGAGAAATGATTGAGAAATATTTTGTAAGCTGCTCTTGTTTTCGTAACAAACAACTGCCTATCTCGTCGATTTTTGATGGCTCCGCAGGTAACGTGGAACATTCAAACAGGTTGTCAGAATATAAGATCCTACAAGGTAATCCTGTACAATTCTAGCCATCAAGCAGATAGGGAATCATTGCTGGTAACCAAACACGAGGGTGGTAAATGGATTTTCGTCACTCCAGACATAGCTTTTGCGGCTGTTGAAAACACCATCACGGGTGAAACAGACCTCACCAGTGCACAGTACAAACTGCAGACAGTTCGGTGAAGTAGCACAGTGCTGGATGAATCATTGGTAGAACTGAACTCCTGGCGCGAAAGAGTTTGGCCCCATTATTTACATCCGTAGTAGGTGAAAGGGGTATAATTACTGCTCCCTTATATCTCTCGAAGCATACATTTCATGAACAAGTTGACTCATTTGAATAGTTCACATTGCCTGCGGCGATTGTGTTGTTTTGCAAGTAAGCGGCACCAAACGTCGATGCGGAAGGCAGCTGTTCCGAAAACCAAAGATGTTTACAATAACATTTCTCAAATGTATTTATCGTTCAAGATCTCATGGCACCTGAAGTAAGACATTTCCGATCATTGGTTCACTATCTCAAAATACTCAGTTTAGATTTCTTTGACGAAAGAGGTTTCAGATATCTCGCAGATGGCACTACCCGTTCCTCAGAAGGCGTAGAGGTGTGATCATTAAATTCCCAGACCTGTCCCATAAATGGAAATAAAATTACCCGGTTTAAATTTTTCTACCATCCCCTTCAAAGTAGTGCCCTCGAACAACTATACACTGATCCCAGCATTTCTGCCGTTTTTGGAATGCCTTCTGGAAGTCGCGTTCTTGAAGCCTGTCAAGCACCTTCTGCTATTCACGTAGGATCTCCTCCACAGTACCAAAACGGAGACCCTTTACCTTGAATTTCATCTTCGGAAACAAAAAAAGTCGCAGAGGGTCAAATCTGGTGAATACTGGGGTGAGGAACGACGACAATCTTGTTACGGGTGCAAAACTGGCGTGTTGCGAGAGCTCTGTGAGCTTGCGCATTGTCGTCATGGAGCATCCATTTGGATGTGGACATGAGGATCATTTGAACCTCTTCAAATGACATGTTGACAATGTCAGAAATTTCTGTGATGGTGATGCGTCGATCATCATACACAATTTGTCAAATTTGTTCGACATTTTCTGCAGTGTTGCACGTGTGTGGTCAGCCTGGCCTCTCGTCGTCCTCCACCGATGTTCTGCCATTTCTGAAACGCAAATGCCACACAAAATACCTCGTCCGACTCACTGCTTCATTCCCGTAGGCTTGCTTCAATATTCCATGGGTTTCGATTGCCGATTTCCTGAAGAATTTTATAGCGTCTAGCGTCACTGCTGCGCGCGCGTGTCAGTCACGTGATTCCTTCGCCCATAACAGACACAGTCTCGAAATTTAATGATCATACCTCGTACCTACTTTCACGTAACGTTACTTAAAAGTTGAGCATTATTCTTCAAAATCGTACATGTATGGTACAAAAATGAGACTTCGAAAAGAAATACGCATCAAACACAGTTAACAATATTTGACACGTGTAAATGAAAGGTAAGAGATATCAAACTACAGTAATATTAGTCTAATAAATAAAGGTTCTAGCATATATTTTTCAAATAATGTTGAAAAATGAAACGCTTGTATTGCTACTCCCTCACAAATGTAGCAGCAGTGCTTACGTCCGTAGAGCTATGGTCGGAGCCTCAGGACAAGCATCTTTTAATGATGATTGCTTTCTATCTCTGAACATTTTGTACCACCTACATGCAGTACTAGAGGGTAGAACAGATTTCCCACAAGTCTACTGTAACAGTTCATATGTCTCAGCACACAAGCAACATTTCAGAGCAGCGTATTTTGTTCTTCACGTGAACTCCATTGTACCGTAGGCGACACTGAACATACCTCAGTTTGATAATCTGTCACGTGATAAAACCGGAAATAACTGAACGATATCATCCTTACGCAATAGGCGAGGTATTATATTTACAATATAACACAAAATGTAAATTATAAATTCAAAACTGTGAAAATAAAAATAATCATGATCATTCATTACTGAAGGACCTATCTAGATAAAGGAATGCATCGGAATAGATCGTAATATATTTAACTCACCACTATGCAAAATAAAGAAATTGGCTGGACCACTGCCTAAGAAGAAACTGCCTATAAAAAGATGCACTGGAAGGAATGGTGAACGGAAGAAAAGTTCGGGTAGAAGAAAATATCAGATGATAGACAACATTAAGATATATGGATCATATGCGGAGACTAACAGAAAGGCGGAAAATAGGAAAGATTGGAGAATGCTGGGTTTGCAGTGAAAGACCTGCCTTTGAGCAGACCGCAATGAATGAATGAATGAATGAATTGTACAACCTTGCAAAATGAAACGAGAGACATAATTGATACTACTGTAGAAAATTAAATTAATAATAATAATAATAATAATAATAACAAATAATAATAATAATAACATGCTTTGGTTTGTAATTAGTCTATACTCTTTACGAAAATCCATTACCATTTCCATCACACGTTGAAATTTTATAAAGCAAAATTGTAGACTAGTCATCAAAGGAAAGTTACAAGCGTAACATAGCTTATACGGAAGTATTTACACAATTTTACTTGTTTCCTTATTTAAAAAGACACCAGCAAGGAGCAATAAGAAAAGATGACACATAAGCAGTACAAAGACCAACGTGCAGAAGATACCATACATTGAAACCTAAGTACAGAAGATTAAACAATCTTATCAAGCTAGAAAACTGGACATCTCAAGAATATGGAAGCAATAGATTGAGCGAAATTCTTTTTTTGAACCAAATGTAAAATAAAATAAGCACTACTAATGCTACTCAGCGATAAGTAGGCCTGCAGCATACCACATATATAAAAAAATTGACTTGGCTTATGGATTTGATCAAAGGACCTCGGAACAGTACTGATAAGTCATACAATAAATCAAGATGCTACTGTAAAGTGAAACACGTCATTCTTCGATAAAGCACCCATAACAGCGAAAAATTGCCACAATAAACCAGTTATTAGACAGTGACGAGCAAAAGTATAACAGTATAAGTTCAAAGTCAAGAAAGGCACACACAACACAATTAATAGATATAAAAAAACTATTACAAGAAACGGAAGGCTTCTAAAATACATTATATATTATTCATATCACCTACCACAAGAAAACTATACCATTTTAAAATCATTAAATACTGGTCTCCTAATACTGAATTTCAGGAAATAAATACTCATTAAGGCACAAAACCAGCGACGTTCGAAGCATATCACATTGTCTGAGTACGAAATGCACAATGACTATGGTTTAATGTAGTCTATTCACAAAAAACAACGTTTATACAGGGTGTTTCATAATTACTATTACAAACTTATAGGGGACTAGAGACAATGAGATCTTCCTCCGACTCTACAGGAGTCTCATAAGCAATGTTCTTCACGTGGCCCTAAAGGAAAAAGTCGAGAGGAGTTAAATGTGGCGATCGTGGTGGCCAAGGATTTGGACCACCACGACCTATCCACCTTTCCCCGAATGCGCCGTCATGTTGGAACCACATTTGCTGACGTAGTGCCAGTGGCAAATCTTCACTGATGTGAAAGTCGACTCCGTAGAACTGATTGTAAACAGAAGACACACGATATCGGGGGACTGCAGAAGTTGCTGTCAGCCCATTTTGTTTGCGTACCGTGAAGCGGGAGATTGTAAATCGAATCGATCTTCAAACTTATTTTGCACCGAAAAGATACGTTTCCGGACACGAGTTCCTAATCAAAACTTTATCTACTTAGTCCTCTCTACAACCCCTAGTCATTTGTAATAGGAATTATGAAACACTCTGTATACAGAGTAAATCTGTGACAATAATAATAATAATAATAATAATAATAATAATAATAATAATAATAATATATTATTATTATTATTATTGTTATTATTAAATGATTTATATTATTTTCAACAGCTGTTACTCTTACACTCAATCATAATTAAACCGTTCGTTAAGACGTATCATGAAAAAAAAATTCTATGGGACCGTTATAAACTAATTTTCATTGTCCCTTTTAAGGCCTAAAAAAAAATCTGCAGAAATGTTTGATTGGAACCACGATTATGTAAATTCATTTCTTCTCCCTCCTCCTCAAAAAGACTTCCGATGACAATATTCAATATTATTTCCGATATCAATTTATTTAATCGTCTGACGTTAGGTAAGGAAAAAGTAATTAAAGTTGGTGTGAATGAATTTTAAATGAATCGCCGTCGTCTATCATTTCTAGTTGATTTGATTTACAGACACAAAATCCGCCTAGTAGGTAAATTATAACGGATCGCTGTACACATAGTCCTACAAACAGACGGAAATACAAACGGCACACAGAAATCACTTCTTCGATTTCATAGATGCTGAAAGCATAGACCTATGAGGAAGTAGAAATCTAGAATATTGTAGCTAGAAAGTGCAGTCCTTGACAATGAATTTGTATGGCTGCATCCTTGATATTAAACTGTCTGGAAGTGCGTTTTAATTGCGGTCTTACGTGTTCCAAGCAGGTTGTTACCTAGGAAACGGGTCTCTCTCATTTTTTGTGCCTCGGTAGCAGTTAATTTAGTGATTATCCAGTGAATCGGTGGGCCCGCGTCCTAGCTGAAATGTATATCGTGGTTTAAAGCTACCAGCCACCATTCCTAGCACTTCACTGAAATGTGGCCGGGGTAGAGGACCAACCAGACTTGTTTCTTTTTCTTCCACTGTATACGGACGAGGCACCGCTGTCAGTGAACTAATAGCCTGTTCGAGTTACATAATTCTATTAAACAGCTCTGTTTTAAAATCCAGCAAGTATCGCTGGAGCTATAAACTTCATATATAATGCTAATGATATATCCCTCTGCACCACTTTGTACCTAATCCCCCGTATGAGGGTAGAACTTGTCTGTATACAGAGCTTGTTAGCTTGTTTGTGTGTAAGTAAATGGGACTTATTTAGCGGGCTGCTTTGTGTGCGTAGTTAAGCATAAGCAAAAGTGATCTAAGTCACGAAACTCTATCCTCTTCAATTAAATTGCTTCAGTGAACACAGACTCTCATGCAACACTGTTATGTCAGTAAAGTTTATAAAGCATTTGTGATCCTTCACTACCGCATTTCATTTATCATAAAAATATATATTATGTCATATATATCATATCTGGTTGAGGTTCTGGCTGATATTATCAGGCAATACATCTCACTTGAGGATATGTGTCAGGTGTCAGAGGAAGAACAATTGTTTGTATGCATATGAAGTCTGACTAGTATAATATGTAGCTAGTCGGCGATGCAGAGTAAATATTGGCAATATTGTGATACGAGTAATATTGTGATAGTTCTTTGTGAGAATTTATTACAATTTTACTGAGCGAGAGAAGGACCGGTTTTGTGCAGAAACTTGTCTACGAACATTCCCTTAATATGTTGACGCAAAAAACCGATCTTTCTCTCGACCAGTAAAATTGTAATAATTTCTCAAAAACTATCACAATATTACCAACCTTTAACCTATGCAATGGAGAGAGAAAGGAACTGGCCACCCTACCCCACTACCTCCTAGCCTAGTTGCCTCATAAGTGGTGCCTTCTTGGTATCACTTGTGAGGTTCAGATCTGTCCTCGGACAGTTGACTAAACAACAAACAACATGCTGTAAGAAGTGGTTTCTTTAAGCTGTCACGCATTTTCTACTCTCGGCAACAGAGAGTGGATAGCTGAAGCAATAATACGGGGACGATTACGTATGTTCTTCCATTATATTAATCCTGACTTTACAAGTATAATGAGTGATGTTTGGCGATCTTGGTGGCTATTTGTATACAAAGTGTAGAATGAAATGTGAAGTTATCTTGGTCTTTATGGTTTAGCCTACTGTCAGTGTAAGTGTAGTGGCACAACATAAAAAGTATAGCATTAGAATCCAATGGTCCAATTTGTTTCTAAAATTTGCTCCACAACCATTAACTTCAGATATTGGTTAAATCGATAAGTAGGCCTATAGTTCAACCAGAAAAGTATGATAACCTATTGTGCATTCCTCTTAAAACATATCGTTATATTATGGAATGTATCGCATTATATTATAACTTAACTTGTTTTGTATCGTATTACAGGTTTGCTAGTGCAAACACTCGTGATGCCCCACTTCGATTACTGTGATATTCTGCTTACTGACCTAAGCGTTACTTCGGCGCAGAGACTACAACGTGTTCATAATATGTGCGTCCGTTCGTCTGCAATATTCGCCGGGCTGATCACGTAACACCATCCCTCGAAATGTTGTCCTGGCTCCGTCTAGAAGATCGTAGGAAAATCCACTGTCTTTCCCTTCTCTTTCACATATTGCATTTCTCCACTCCTGTCTATCTTGCGTCTCGTTTTCAAAATGTGTCCACCCATCATAACCTAGACACACGATCACAACACTCCTCAATATTATCCATTCCCTCCCACCGAACATCCTCATATTCATCTTCTTTCACTGTGGCTGTTCCTCGACTTTGGAATTCCCTACCGAGTAATGTCAGGGACTGTCAGACATCAAATCAATTTAAGAATAGGCTAACGAGATATTTTTCTAACAATTATTGTCAACAATAATAGCTGTTTCAGGTTTCTCAATGTTTAATGGTTATATATATCACAGATAAATATCTAAATTATCTCATTATTATTATTATTATTATTATTATTACCCTACTAATATTATTATTATTATTATTATTATTATTATTATTATTATTATTATTATCATAACTATTTCTTACCAGTGTTTATTATTGTCACACTAACATTAGTTATCCAATTTTCATTATTTACTTTCATGTTGTTTTATGATCTAGATATTAATGTAATAACTATGTAAGCAAATGTATTTAATTAGAATTAGAGTGTAAGCAAATGTATTTAATTAGAATTAGAGTCTGGCTGGGCGGAAGAGAAGGCCTACTGGCCTTAGCTCTGCCAGATTAAATAAATAAATTATTATTATTATTATTATTATTATTATTATTATTATTATTATTATTATTATTAAATTATTAATATCTATACCAAGGGATTGCATTAAATGGTACGACCTATGGGCAGATTTTCAAGTGTCGAACACGAACGAGTCCATGCATCTAGGCACATTTGGCTCTTCGTGCCCCCTGTGTTTGCGATGATTGTTTCAAGTTTGGCGGGTGGGTTGGGTGGCATTAATGAATCCGATTCTGACAGACAGGCAATCCTGTCTCAATCCTAACGAATCCGAGTCCCATCTCCAAACAAGATCTGGTCAGCCTAAGGATACTGAATCACAGGCCTTTTAATCCTTTGTCAATGTATCAACACTGGAAACCCGCACTACTCCCAAGAGTTTATCCCAGCCTATGTGTAACTAATACATATGAAAGATGAAATCAGAGATGGACAGTGTTGGTGGAATGAGATGAACGAGAGTGCCCCCCCCAAAAAAAAACCCTTGGTAAATTGCAAGTTAGGGTAGACCATTTCGTTGCACGTTTTTAATCATTTTAATAACATAGAAAGTGAACTGACAATGCAAATCTACCTGCTCGCCTCATATTGTGTCCTTTCATAGAAATATACAGTAGAGCAGACCGATTTTCTACGCCATTACTACAAAACTTCATTCCTATGGCGGTAATTTTTCAGCTCTACCAACCTATGCAGTGAATATGGCTCTATGTGATTATCCTCGACCTTTTGTCACTTATCTATCCCATATCTAACTCACTCTAACCTTATCACAGGCAGCGCATTTTCGTTCCCAAATGTACAGCGGATCGAGTAGTTTCTTCTGGTAGTTACATCTATTACGTCACGTGAATGCGTAAGCAGGTCGAATTGCAAGTAGGTACGCATGGGGTCAATAAATAATGTAATGCGTTATAAATATGCCCCTGTAACGTCATATGACGTAGAAACAACATTTTCTTAGTTTAAACAAATTTTATGTGATGTTCGTAAAAGATTTGCATTTCATAACCTCAGAATATAATATCTTATGTTTTCGTTCACTGCAATTGAATATTATATTTATTTATTTATTTAAATTCAAATTTAAATTCAAATATACAGAATAAAGAAATATAATTACAAAACAAACAAAGAGAAATACAAATAAAATAATACAAGCAATATAAAAAGAAGATACAGTAATATTAACAAAATTTGAGACCGAATGAGCAGCGCTCGTGCTCGGTCGCAGTTCAGATAGAGTATATAGTATTTACAGTTAATGTGTATCATGTTTACTTATGTTCTATAACACTGTTATACAATATATTATACTAATACATTTAATGAAATCAACTCCGTTACGGTGAACAAAAACATAGATAAGATAAGATAAGATAATAACTGCCTCCCATTGGAGGTAGCCCAAAAGGACTCAGTATACTCTCCTACATGAATTTTACAATATTAAATGTTTACATAAATTTTGTAGAAATAAAATTAAAATAAACATATATGAATATAAAGTGAATAAAAAAATTAAACAGAGTGAATATGATGACTCAGAATTTGGCAAGAGCGTTTCATTCTGAGATTATGAAATTCGTATCTTTTACTATAACTGTCAGTAAGAATTTTTTAAGTAAGAAAATATTCTTCCTACGTCACATGACGTTACAGGGACAAAATAATAATAAAAATCAATATACAAATTATCAATATTTATATTTTACACAATATGTACAAATAATTCGTTTATCAAAACCTATCCCGTTGCAGTGAACGAAAACATATTCTGAGGTTATGAAATGCAAATCTTTTACGAACATCACATAAAATTTGTTGAAACTAAGAGAATGTTGTTTCTACGTCATATGATGTTACAGGGCCATATTTATAATACATTACGTTATTATTATTTAATGACCCTATGCGTACCTGCCTGCAATTCGACGGTGCTTACGCATCCACGTGACGTAACAGATGTAGCTACCAGAAGAAACTACTCGATCCGCTGTACGTCTGGAAACGAAAATGCGCTGCCTGCTTTTCACAGACCTCAGGGCTATCAGTCACAGATCTCGACCTGTCACTTAAGTAATTCCTTATGAAACCCTCTCTGACATTGTCACACCTCGGCGTATCACCATAGCAAACGTTGTAATGTTTCCTTTTCATTTTTACTAGCCTGTTATTCGCTCATTTTGTCTTTCAGATGTTGCCCCTAATATTACTTCTATTACGAGTACCCCAATGGGAAATTCTGTAACTTGATAGTGATGTACAGTCGTTAGTAGTGCATAATTGTGTACCCTACTTAACATTCCCCAAACCCTCTGGAACGTATACTTTATCCACCACAGATTCGAACACTGTCAGACTGCGGGTCGAACCATGGCCGATTGAATGGAAGACTTAACGCGCTAGCACTGAGCCACAGACGCGTCTATGAAGACGTATAAGCAACTGCAAGAAAAATAAAAATGCTGTAGGGACTTGATCTTGCGAGCTTCGTGTAGTAATGAGGCCATAATTGCCAGCTGCCGCTTTCTATCTAGCTTAGTGCATAGATATCAAACTTAATGCACTGTCTTTGGCTTTGGGGCTGATATAATGAGGCATAACAGATACGAGTATCTCGTTCTCTTTGCGCAAAGACAACAGATATAACATAACAATGATTTGTTCTCCGATTTTCACTGTTTAATAATTTTGAGTAATCTCTGACAAGAATAATGCCTGTTAATTACAGTAATCAAGCGACATGTATTTGCGCGGGGCAGGTAGGCTACAGCAGTCTGCCCGCATTATTTAGCCATAACAGAGACATGCGCATCAGTCTGGTGATGGGAGCCGCGCGATCCGCGGAGACCACTAAATAAGTCGTGAATTCATAAAATAATTACCTGTCTCTTTGAATTTATAAACTACGCCAGATCATTTATTTGCGTGTTTTTCTTTTGATCGCCCGAGCTGATGTGGTTACACTGGAAACTGCATTCTAATTGAGTGGATGAAAAATGATTACACATTAGTACTCGCTCGAGGCGCGGTTTGTTCTCTTTGAAGTTCGCAGCCTTGGGCTCGCGAATGCACCAACAGGCGTGTAACATCATACTTCACTGAAATCCGTATACTCAGCGAGGATGAAGGCCTCCTCGGGCGATCTCAGGTACCGTTAATGATGCTGTTTACGAAAGCAGAAATCAGTAATTCATTTTTTCTCATTGGGATTTGCCGCACTTCTGCTAGTTCAGAAAGCAATGGAAAGTTTTACGAAGGAACCTCAGTTGCAGTTTAAGCACAGTTTGAAGTAACAGACAATTGAAGGGTTTTTTTAAAAACGAACCATAGTTAAAAAATGCAAATTTGAGATATTAAACATGTGGTGAGAGATACTAAATAAAATTAAAAATGCAACAACAGCCTATTACCAAATAAACAACACAATAGTTGGAAAAAAAGAGATCAATAGCAAGACTAAAATGCAAATATATAACTCAATAATAAAACCAATACTGCAATATGGAACAGAAAGTGTACCGCTAACTGACAAATACAAAAGTAAGATAACTTCTATGGAAAGGAAATATCCCCGGAGAACGATAGGAAAAACTAGAAGGGATGAATAAGAAACGAAAAAGTAAGAGAAGAGGTAAAACTAAAGAAATCCATAATAGAGAATATAGAAGAAAAGCAACTAAAGTGGTTCGGACATGTGAATAGAAAGACAGAGGAAAAGGAAGTTAAACAGGTAATGGAGATGCGAGTGGAAAGAAGGATAGGAAGAGGTAGACCAAGATTTAAGTGGGAAAATACTATAGAGAAAATAGCACAACAACGTGGAAAGATATGGTTGAAATAAAGAAAATGTGTAAAGATAGAGAGATTTTGAAGAGATGGACGGAGAGAGGTGAACCCGACGCCTAACAGCATCAGGGATTGGAAGAAGAAGAAGAAGAAGAAGAAGAAGAAGAAGAAGAAGAAGAAGAAAACATGTGGTGAGCGTATTGTAGCGGTCATGTGCTGAATTAGTGGGGGGGGGGGGAAACACCATAGTCCTATGTTATAGAAGCGGAAGTTTTCAGTGGTTTTCATTAAACAACCATAGTCCAAATACTTTTTTTTTTTGTGAAAACACCCGTTGTCCAGGACAATAGTAGCATTTAGAAATATCCCATTCATATCATCTTGAAACATTTATCCATACAATTTTAAACAGTAGTAGATTGGCAGTACTGCTTCTTATGTATGCGGTAGAAACCACCTCAGAGAAAAATACTTTAGCACTTGAATTGTTGTATTTAGTGCTTTTCTTATGGAGTAAAAGGTGCTGGAATATAATATCATAGCGGACGGGGAGATGTTTAATGTCCAGCACACGGGAATTTTGTCGTTTTAACCTCCTTTTCCTCCAAATTTAAGACTTTCAAGGCCTAAGCGTTTCCGTGATGAAAAATACAAAAACGAAGGTGCCGGAACGTTGTTCCGGCGCGTTCCATCAGAAAAAAAAACCTGCTTGTATTAGTTATGGAGTTATCTTTAGGTGCGGAAGTAGCCCCATGGAAAAAACGTAAACAACGAAAGGAGAAGAAACAGGATATAATAAGAAAAATGAGATTAAAGATCTCGTAGCGTGTTCACTCCCGAACCTAGTGGGCCGGGGTTCGATTCCCCGCTTGCGGCGAGTTACCTGGGTGAGGATTTTTCGGGATTTTTCCTCAGTCCTACGCATGAATATCAGTTAACTTTATCAGGCGTATGGAACCCGACTCATTCTCGCCACTTCCTTTCCTCCCCTATCATTCTTTCCTCATCATTACAGTTATCTTACTTGGTTTTCAGATAGCTCCTGCGGCGGCCCTTCGAAGCCGCTGACTCTCTCGGTCGGCCTCCATGGATTTGTCAAGCTATGATAGGTGGTGGTTACCAATGGAACCCACTCCCCTCTCAACGGGAGAGACAGCTTACATCTCAGACCGTTTCAGAAGAGAAATATGGGGGCGGGGGCTGTACACGGATTTGGAAAGATGGCGGGATTGTTCGTTGGGATGTTAGGAGTTAGGTCAGTTCGGCGTGGGTGCGGACGTTGGGCTACAACTCATCCCAAAGGCGCACAATAGACCTCAGTTCGCGATGCATAGGGATGTTTCCCTCCCGGCCTCATAGAGAGAGCGAGAGAGAGAGAGAGCGAGAAAGGAGAGGCATACTTCAGCCACAACAGAGTGGTTTTTCTTAAAACAACCATTGTCCACAGTTACCTACATTTACACATGTATTTCTATGAGGCAATTTAAGTTATAAATGTACTTCAGTTTTCCAGGTTTCTACAACACCTTAAGAAATGGCATACTTGATGTGTCAAAATACCATGCCAGACAATTTTTCGCTTTTCCAGAAAATGTATGTTTAACTACAGTTGTTTTTTTTCCAAAAAACTCTTCAAATAAAAATTCTAACAGAAATAGGAGGAGAAGCAGAAGAAAAAGAAGACGAGGCAGTGGAGATGAAGCGGTCGAAGGAGAACTAGAAATTGGCGAAGGAAGGTAGAACAGAATGCAGAACCATATTTGAAGACGTGAAATGCATATTACTTGAAATCGATCGGCGAGAAACTTTGATTCATTAAGACATTTCAAGCAGTTCAACAAGTGTCTGCTCACTACATATAAGTCTGTGTAGGAAGGGATTTTCTGTCCACGGAATGCAAATTGATTATCCCGCCCTTAAGTCAGGTACAAAGTTATGACAGGTAAAGTGAAAAAACAATGCGACCCTAAGCGACTGTAACTAACGAGTGATGATTAAGATTGATTAACGGATTGTTTGTTTAGAATGCTTTTGCATCAGCTAAAGCAGTCGGTGATACGAAGAACTGACGGTGATTGATGAAACACGCGTATCCCCAGGAACGCGACTGTCCGATCTCTTGATTATCTCGCCCGATAATTATACTTGCATTGAAGAAATGCGCATCACGGTCGGTCGTTATCAGATTTTCTCTTGCATCGTGGCCTTGGATAGGCTATATCTAAATGAAAAGTGATTATTTCCAGACCAGATTGCGGTGAACCGAAGTCCCGTCTCTTCGTGCACTGTTAGACTAGCCCACAATTGCAATTACACTCAGCGCAGTCGACAATCGTGACAGTAACTTCGTAGATGCATTAATTACTACAAAAAGTTGAATAATTATTGTTAATCACAGCAACAAGTATTTTTTGTTGGTCGATTTGCTTGCAAGAACAGTGTTAAGCACTTAGGCCTAGTGTCTTATAATTCTTTAACACGTATTTTCTTTTGATGTCGGTCATTCGCTAAAATAAATAGTAGAGTCGGGCAGACTGCCTCATATTATCGCCCGTTCTCGGTTGCGTAATCTCCACAGTCTCGCTTAGTGCGCGCGTACCGAATGTAGCCAAATGACTCATTGATAGAGAACACGAGATTCTCTTGGTCCCGAGATTACCGATACTAGATCACTCCCGACAGTCTCGGAGGTCTAGACTAGTGATGGGCGAAGTTGTTCTTTTCCCGGAACAGTTCCGACGGTTCCGGTTCCGAAAAAATACTATGTTCCAAATAACAGTTCCGAAATAACAGTCACCAGTGGTGATGAGTCGGAGTCGTTGAGTCGTTCAAACGAACGGTACAGTACCCTCCCTCTTCACCATAGACAAATAACACCATGCAGCTCACACTGGAGCACTCATAGGCATGACATAGTACACATTTTTATCTATAGATGGCACTGCAATGCACATTCGAATCGATTTTGGAAAATTGCAGTGCATGCGGACAGGACTCAAAATCTTAATGTTAGTAATTACACAGCTGTTGACTACAAGGACAGAATACAACACTTTGTTTTCGTACATAAAGTTATAAAGACATGGTAGCCAACTAAAAAAAATAACATAACATTTAAAACATATGGTATGTAATTTCTGTTCTCTCTATTACATAATAAAAAAAAAACAAATCATTAATTTTTATTTTTACTTTTCTTAATGCACAGTTATAATAATAATAATAATAATAATAATAATAATAATAATAATAATAATAATAATAATAATAATAATAATAAATATTACAATTTCATAAATAAAAAATATATATATATATTGGCAGTATTGAAACCTGGAAACCCCGCAGTGGGTTAGTAAAATGTTGGAATCGCATCTTTACCAAAGTGTAATTTAAACTTCGCATTAAACCTCGCTCTCCAAATCAGTACTTATATGGGTAGTTTCCAACAAATAATGCTACAACATTTTTGTCGTTCTTTGATAACAGAGAAGATAGCACAAAAACTTGTGTTTGTCAGACTTAACCTCAACAAACGACATACAGACATTGTAACTAAACCACTCATTACCATTTACGACTTTAACCTTTGTATAGAATCAGCTGATCAATGAATTAATAATAGTGTGCGTACTTTATGACTTTGTAGAATGTTTATAAAACAGAATTAGTCAACTAATGGTGAAATAAACCATAAAGCGGGAATGAATATTACAGATTATTAAATACTTACTATAACATTACAGATGATTGGCCAGTCTTACAAATTTTGATATTAAAGTTCGCGCCACCGCAAGGATTTCAATTTCCATGCGCCCCCCTCCAACCACGTGAGAGTTTCAAGTACCAACTTCATCCAACGAAGTTCCAAGTACAACATAAAGAACAACGAGAACAGTGTAACTGCAGCTGTCGTTGGTTCATCGGAACAAGCTCCGACGTTCCGACTGTTATCTCGGAGTCGGAACATACCTTGTGCAACGCGGTACTGCGAGCCCGTAACAGCTGGGCAAGTGAGCAGCTCGGAGTCGGAACACTGTTATTTCGGAACAGGAGGTTCCGACCTACTGTTCATTTTTGCAACAGTTCCGAGGGAGTCGGAACATACCTTGTGCAACGCGGTACTGCGAGCCCGCAACAGCTGGGCAAGTGAGCAGCTCGGAGTCGGAACACTGTTATTTTGGAACAGGAGGTTCCGACCTACTGTTCATTTTTGCAACAGTTCCGAGACCGGAACAGTTCCAAAATAACTGTTGTGTTATTTTTTACCCATCTCTAGTCTAGACGGGACTGTAGTAGTGATAAGCAAGCGATATCGCTCGGGCCGCGCTCCTATAGGAAGCATTGGCTCATACATTTCCCGGTTCTTTAAATATATATCATGTCGTAGCTCCTATAATACTTGATCAATCGCGCTGTAATTTTTTGGATTGATAGCTCAATGTCTAAGGAAAACATAGGAAAAAAATCGAACTGAAAATATTTTTTGGAAAGTGAGAAAAAAAATATTAACTTCGATGGAGATTGATGTGTTCAGAATAGACATTTGCAACTTCACCTTTGCAGGCTGAAAACTTTTTTTTTTCACGTTAGATGGGGGGTCAAAGCGAGAGAAATGTTGAGAAAGGATGGAAATTACTTTTAAAAGTGATGGCCACTCAAAATTTTTACCGGTTCTCGAATAACGGCGAGTTAACCTGTTAGCGCAGGACTCATGACTCAAACGTTTGTTCCGTAAAATTTGTACGGAACCCTTCAACGCATGAAAACTCGTTATTGTACGGATAGTATTAATTGGTATTTTAATAAAGGTAGTTGAAAATGAGGCTATATAGTCCAAGATGGTTTACACTTTATAGTAATTAGGCTATCTTTTATAGCAACTAAATAAAAAAATTGTTTGTAACACAATGATATGAAACATGAAAATATTAAAAGCTGGTTCACAATAAACCGAGAACGGAAACGGCAACGAGAACTAGAACGGAAATATTTTTAAAATAAATGTATTTAAAGGTAAGCATTCACAATTAACTATTCTGAATGCTCACATTTAAATACTGTACATTTATTTTAACATTATTTCCGTTCTCGTTTCCGTTCCCGGTTTATTGTGAACCAGCCTATACTATAGAAAACTACACTTTCTATTGGTGTGCACGTTATAAATTATTGTTACAGAACAATCATTATTGTATTCTAGCCATGTTACAATATAAAATTATATAGGCCTATATGATTTACAATAATTATCCTATGTTATAGGAACGAGAATAACAAATTAAGAATTAATCAGATTTCTAAAACTTGTACCTAATGATAACTTACAAGACAGTAATAAATAATAACCATCATAATAATCCTGATAATCATAATCTTAATCATCCTATTGATTACGATAATGATGATGATAACAGTAATACTAATAATAATAATGATATAATGATGATAATACTAATACTAATAATAATAATAATAATAATAATAATAATAATAATAATAATCGCTGTAGAGTAACGGTTGGCACACCTGACTGTGAAACGATCGGCTTCCGGTTCGAATCTTGGTTGGGACAAGTTAAGACTGGTTCACAATAAACCGAGAACGGAAACGACAACGATAACGGAAATATTGTTAAAATAAATACATTTAAATGTGAGCATTCACAATTAACTTTCACGTTCCCGTTTCCGGGCTCCGGCAATCTTCTCGTTAATTGTGAATGTTCACATTTAAATACATTTATTTTAACACTAGTTGTACCCGTGCGCTCCGCTGCACTTATTAGAAATAAATATAAAGTAATTACATAATTAAAATAGAACATTGGGTCCAGGGAACATTCGTGTTTGATAGAAGAATAAATCGTTTAATATGTTACTTAATTTAAATTGTATTTAAATAATTAAAATGCTATCATTTTGGTCCAGAGACCATTCATTTGGTGCAAATAAAACTCGTTTAACATTTCTCTAAATTAGTCTTGAATGCATCCTTTAATAAATCACTCCAAATTAATAGAGTTGATTGTGTAAAAATGTAAGAATTCACGATCTCCTATGCACTACTGCCATAGAACGAATAAATTTGTTTTTCTTCCTACTAAAAAATTTAATAGTTTGCACATAGCAGTTACGGAACAACGACGCTATAATCTGAGGCGGCAGTGAAAATGTATTGTATTGTTATTTTAAAACTCTTTTATATCCTTAAATATCAGACCTATCAAAATTTTGCCTGGAATAAAACTTATCGACAATCATTTTTGAAGAACCTTCTGTTATGTAACATTTTTCACAAAAATCAATAATAAGCGAGATATTTCGGTTTATTTAATTCAGGCCCCCTTACAACCGCCCTTTTAAATAAAGTATTTTGAATGCTACGTAGCCTAAAATCTAAGTTACAACGAACTTAATTTATATTCCAATTTTCACTTAAATCCGTTCAGCCATTATCGCCTGAAAAGGTAACAAACATCCAGACAGACAGACTTAAATATCAGTCCTATCAAAATTTTGCCTGGAATAAAACTTATCGGAAATCGTTTTTAAAGAAATTTTTGTTATGTAACATTTTTCACAAAAATCAATAATAAGCGAGATATTTCGGTTTATTTAATTCAGGCCCCCTTATAACCCCCCCTTTTAAATAAAGTATTTTGAATATAGCCTAAAATCTAAGTTACAACGAACTTAATTTATGTTCCAATTTTCATCGAAATCCGTTCAGCCATTATCGCGTAAAAAGGTAACAAACATCCAGACAGACAGACAGACAGACATACAAACAAAAATTTCAAAAAAGCGATTTTCGGTTTCAGGATGATTAATATGTTAACACCAATTTTTTTGGAAAAGCGAAAATTACCAGAAAAATTTCGCTTACAGATTTATTATTAGTATAGATTATTTCTCGTTGTCGTTTCCGTTCCCGGTTTATTGTGAACCAGCCTTTACCTGGCTGAGGTTTCTCGCCTCAACCCATTGAGAGCAAATGCTGGGTAACTTTCGACGCTGGACCCTGGATTCATTTCGCTGGCATTATCATCTCATTCAGACGCTAGATAGCTATAGCAGTTGATAAAGCGTCGTAAAGTAACTAATTTAATAATAATAATAATAATAATAATAATAATAATAACCCTCTTTTATTCTCTGTTGTTATGATAAAGCAAATATAAATGACACTCAGGAGGAAACGCAGAATAAATATGAGGGGAAATGCCTGTTATTATTCGGTTGAGAAGCTTTTGTCACCCAGCCTGCTCTCAAAAAACTTGAAAGTTAGAATTTATAAAACAGTTACATTACCGGTTGTTCTGTATGGTTGTGAAATTTGGACTCTCACTTTGAGGAACAGAGGTTAAGGGTGTTCGAGAATAAGATTCTTAGGAAGATATTTGGGGCTAAGAGGGATGGAGAATGGAGGAAGTTGCACAACGCAGAGCTGCACGCATTGTACTATCACCTGACATAATTAGGAATATTAAATTCAGAGGTTTGAAATGGGCAGAACATCTAGCATGTATGGGCGAATCCAGAAATGGATATAGAGTGTTAGTTGGATGGCCGGAGGGAAAGGACGTTTGGAGAGGCAGAGACGTAGATGGGAAGATAATATAAAAATGGATATGATGGTAGAGACTGAATTAATCTTGCTCAGGATAGAGACCGATGGCGGGCTTATGTGAGAGCGGCAATGAACCTCCGGGTTCCTTAAAATGCATTTGTAAGTAATTATGATTAATTTGTGAAAGGATCTACTCTGTTTCGTAATTCTGTCCTTCCTTTTGCAAAAGTGTTTCCATTTCACATGCAGCATTTTATCAGTTGGGAAACAAAAATATCTTTTGTCAGAGTCTTTGGTCCTTTATAATAATATAAATAAGTATTAATTATTTTATTTCGTCCTTACACAGCACAATAATTACCCATGCTGATGAAGATGCCGTTGCATAACAACGAAACATCCAGATGTGACCGCGCAATATAATAATACAGACGTGTGTTATCCATTACTATAGCGTATACAAAACACTATCGAATGATTAAATATGCAATGTCAACGAAATGCTGATAGCGAGAAAGTATATCATAGCTCCAACCATAACGTGTTATTGTTGTAGACTAGCTTAGGATTAGGTAACGACTGAAAGTGCTGCATTATTTTGCTTCTCCAGAAAGGCAATAAGTAATTCATTAAAATAGTGTGCCTTCTGTAAGAATGTCGACAATCATAATGTGCTGTATTATTGCATACCACACTGCTGTGCCTTCTTAAATTACTTCATGAACATTAATATTTTTCAGAAAGAGTCACGAATTTCAGTGATGAGCGGCAATTAAGCCGGCAGTCAGTGTACGCATTTCGTAACGATAAGTCGGCCGTGCGATAACAGGCCGGGACCCGGTATTCCTCGTTCCCGAGAGTGCCAATCTCGAGAATACGATTCTCGGAACTGGCGTTATCGGCCAGCCAGTCTCGCCTACGAGACGAGCGGGAGTAAGAGGCTGTTTGCCCGACTCTAATAAATAGTCTATTTTCCTCCTCCCCTTTTCGTCTGTGCTGACATAGCATTTCTGAAACTCCTTCCTCATAATACTGTCTTGCAAACTACCAGCTCCGTGATGGAAATATTTAACGGCTACATAAAATTAGTAATCGCTCATCAAATACAAAGTCTTACTAATAAAAACGAAATTAATATTAAGCTCTTTCACATTAAAAGCAACATTGACGCTTGACCATCGCGTTAGTGCAACTTCCCGCATCATTATAGTACCATGTCATCTACAAATGCCACACATGATGTGAGTAAATAAATAGCTTAAACATTAACAAAACGGCTTGAACATTCAAAAGCAATAGTGGGAAACAGACTCGGATGAAGTTCTGTAGAGTAACGAGATGGGAATGATATTCAGTAATAAATTGAAAAAACAACAAAACAGAAATTATTTTAAGATCTGTTAATAGTTTCTGAAAAAAAAAATCGTAATAGAGATGGAAGAAATGAGCAAAAATTCACTGATATAAACCCGATTATAGAATATAAACAGAGACTGAATGGCCGTGTACAGAATATGGATAATAATTCAAAAGATGGATTTCAGAACGTACGAAGTCAACTTTCGACACTTTAAATTATGTTGACCTATTTAGGAGGTGTAGATGTATCACAATAGGAAATGTCATTTCCAAATTATGCTAGATTGCGTTGTTATACAATGCGTTCAATATAAAAGAGGACCGCAGATCAAAAACTACATAACATAACATAACATAACATAACATAACATAACATAACATAACATAACATAACATAACATAACATAACATAACATAACATAACATAACATAACATAACATAACATAACATAACAGCTACAGTGCGTATTTTGTTTGTAGCAGTATATGAATGTATTTCTACGTCATATGAGCTGCTGCCAGGAAGTCAAAAGGAGGATAACAATGGTCAAGGAAGCTTTTAATAGAAAAAGAAGCGTCTTCTGCGAGCCTCTGGAGAAAGAACTAACTTAAGGAAGAGACTAGTGAAGTGCTTTGTGTGAAGTGTAGCATTGTATGGGGCAGAAACATGTAAATTACGACGAAGTGAAGAGAAGCGACTAGAAGCACTTGAAATGTGACTATGGAGTAGAATGGAGCATGTGAAATGGACAGACAGAATAAGAATGAAGCTGTATTGGAAAAATTGGGTAAAGAAAGAATAATACTGAAACTGATCAGGAAGAGAAAAAGAGAATTGTCTGGGTCACTGGCTGAGAAGAAACTGCATACTGAAGGATGCACTGGAAGGAATGGTGAATGAGAGAAGAGTTCGGGGCAGAAGATATCAAATAATAGATGACATTAAGATATATGGATCATATGCGGAGGCTAAGAGGAAGGCAGAAAATAGGAAAGACTGGAGAATGCTGGGTTTGGAGTGCCCTTGGGCAGAACACTATGAATGAATGAATGAATGTTCATAATTAGCAACCAAGCAACAATCAATTGCTTTGTAAATATAGTGAGGAACTTGCAGTTGAACA
Source organism: Periplaneta americana (assembly GCF_040183065.1). NCBI lineage: Eukaryota > Metazoa > Arthropoda > Insecta > Blattodea > Blattidae > Periplaneta > Periplaneta americana. Next base: position 44,764,585 of record NC_091125.1, on the reverse strand, counting down.
AGGTCGTATTGTTTGTTTCTGACTATTCTGAGTGTTATTTAACCATAAAGTCGAGTCTTCTCTGCATCCTCTGAAAATTGACGTTTGGTATATCGTATTAAGACGAAGATTAATAGGGCCCTGTTCTTTGGAACAACCTTGACGGCTGAGGCCTGCCAAAAGAATGTCGAGCAATCTAAAGTCTTACTGGAAGTGGATGAATGTGACTCCTTGATACAGCAAGACGGTACAGCAGGTGCAACCGTAACGACGCTGAGGGCATTTTTGGCAACAGAATCATACCTAGAGTGCTATGGCCTCCAAGGTATCCAGATTTTACCATTCCAAATTGCTTTTTATGTGGACCATTAAAATAAATTATGCACAAAAACAATTAGCACACCTTGGAAGAGCTGAAGATGAACATCAATGGTATCGTCCAGAGTATGGGGTCTGAGTGCTCCATGAGGTTGCTAGCAACATTGCAAAACGTGTGAACAAATGTATTGAAACGGAGAGACACTATTTCCACATAATTATCCTGCAGCTGTCTATGACGGGCTCTCTTTTAAATAGAACGCTGTGTACAAAGTGTTTCAGAATAACTAAATGTTGAATTAATAGACATGCATATGGCATATGGAACAGCTTACCACAGTGCTAATAAGGCACGGTGAATTTATGCGAAGCAACATCCTCAGCTTATATTTTATGACATACAACATTTTCAAGGCTAGATCAACGTCTTCGAGATAGCGGCCAGTATTATTGTTTACGTTGAGCTTTTATAAATTCTCATTTTTATAGGCTATCATTGCAGCTTGATATGGAAGCATTTCCAAACTCTACTTTATTACGACAAAATATTTCATTACACGTCCTTTATCACATCTGAAAATTAGGAATAGTTATTCTGAAAAACACCTGTACGTTTGAAAAACTTCAATTCATTCCAGACCGCATTTAAATCAGTCGGAGCGATATTCTATGAGTTATGGACCATAACATACTTATATACAGAGTGATTCACGAGGATTTACCGTCCTTTACGGAGCTTATTTCTGAAGAGATTTTGAGCAAAAAAATGTCATATAAACATAGTTCCTATTCTCAATATTTTCAGAGTTACACTAATTTGAAGTTGTTTGTAAAATACGTTTTTTCTTTAGTTTGAAGGTAAAAGAATAATACAAATAGAGAATGAACCATTCAGAAGTATCATTTCTTTAATTGGCAGTATTATGAAGCTAAAAATGTGCTGTGAATTCCTTAGTTGCTTCGTACAGACATCTTTTTCCATTTTTAATCAGAAAATTACATTATTCTTACGCACTTATCACAACAGTTATTATAAATCACACTACTTCCACCGACTTAATTATCTGTAATTGCATCCTAATTTTCAGTCTTTGATAGTTTACAACACATTTTATAAAACGTCGCCATCCGCTTAGCACACCTGGTTGCACGCCTGTGAACGGCACTCGTCGCGGTACGTAACTGCATACGGCTATCTTTGATTTCCGTAGCGCTCGCGCTGGCTGCTGACTGCACGCTGACCAAGATCACGCGTTCACAGCAATGCGTTCCAATAATGAAATGTAAAACTCTGTAAATATTGAGAATAGGACCAATGTTTATATGACAATTTTTTGCTTAGAATGTCTTCGGAAATAAGCTCCGTAAAGGACAGTAAATCCTCGTGAATCACCCTGTATAACAAATCATGGCAAATTCAGCCATTATTTCACAAATATAGGACTTTTAACATTAAGATTTCTCTAACAATTCTACCAATACTGAATGTATTGCAGTAAATAAATTATCTGCAGGTAGAGAAAAGTTACTCCTAAAAATATGTTTTGTCTTAGCACATTATGACATGCAGCTCTTCAATTCGGTTTCAGTGCTGATATGTAAATACAAACTGAATGACAAGAAAGATGTAGGTCGTCAAGGAAAAAGTGGATTGAACGAAGCCAAGACGTACGCCTATCATTGGTGTAATTCTGATGGTGGCGAGGATGATTGTGATTGTGGTGCTGGTGATTCATGTTAATTTGATTGAATCAACCGTTACTGGTACAAAGACGCTTATTATGTAGACGCCCCAGGACTATGTAAGGAAAACCTTCTTCCAATTAACGACTGTTTCATACTTATGCTCCTTGAAGCCTACTCACACTTCTTCAAACTGAGTTACAATTTAACGATACTGCACACCCACTCGCATTTAGCGTAAGAATTGCAAAATAACTCGTAGTTGTTTCCCAGCAGGAGTTGGTAATGAGAGAATCCTGAAGGTTAAGTTCTCAGACAACATCGCTATGAATTTTGCTGTTAGCATGAGATTGCAGATGTTCAATTAGACTGTGATATTCTTTCGTAACATATACGTACTGGTATATTTCTCATGTAGTACTCACCTACTCTGCCCGATATGTTAGAAGAAGATTTTCAGAGTATTTTCGAGGTGCCAAATTTCTTAGCTGTCCTACAGTGCTTAATCTTAATAGAAAATTGAAAATATAGAAGATTAGAAGGTGGTACCATGTTCCGAGCCAAGAAATTCTAATAGTAATGGTGAATGAATGTCCGACAGATACTTTTGAGACTATCATGCGGACCACATGACAGAAGCTGGTGTCTCAGTTGCTGACAGTTTGAAGTGTCGCTTAGCAGTAAACATTTAAGTCAGGCGCGCTGTATGCTGCAATGGTTGTACTGAATAGAACTTTGTAAAATGTTAATCTGTATTTAGTAATCAGATCCAATAGGGAATGAAGTCCGAAGTTAAATCCCATTCCTGTAAGTTGAGAATATACGGGTATAGTAATATCTCTTCAAGTAAAGGAGAAATATTCCTTAACTTCAGAAGGAAAATACATGCTTATGGTTATCAGCTTAACTTTTCAAGGATTAAGCTCAAAGGCTGTTTCAATTAATTTTCCTTTTTCCTAAATACAAACATATTTCACCTATAACGCGTGCACAAACAGCTGCTTGGGCTGCATAGGGACAATTCCGTTCCTTCAGAAGTTTCTTCATAAAAGCTAGAAAAAATTTTCATTGCACCCAGATATTCAGCAGTTGTTCTTTTTAGATTGAGTAAGTGTGCATAAATGTCTTGTTATTCAACTTTGTCATTTTCCCTCTTTCGCGTCCTATCTGACATAAGTGGTCGAAAGGAAAGGATGGTTATCGGATGGGGAATGGTGCATATTTATCTGATCACTTTAACCCAAGCACCTTTTTGTGCGTCCGTTATGGAATGATTTACATGCTGCTTGTGCTGCCCAGCTAAGCCGGCTCCGCCATTTGCTATACCACGCATTTCCCTACAATTATCAAATTCCCATATCACACATCTGATGATGCCCTACTGTACTTCACAGATATATTGGGAATCGTCATGTTCCCATCAGGTGGAAGGATTCCGATGATAATAATAATTATTATTTTATTTATTTTTCTGAAGATTCAAATTGTGCATAGTCATAGCACGAATGATCGTACAGGCTCGTGTGAAGTATCATGTGGACATGTGTTTGTATCTATTATGTATAAATAAATTAACTTCATTCATTCATTCATTCATGCATGCATTCATTCATTCATTCACACATTTTGTGAATTTCGTTTCGACTGCAGGCAAAGAAATGCAAAATTATAGGCAATGCTGCCGATTTTTTTACGTTTGATCTTCACATTGGAACCGAGTGTGCGAGCCCTTTTAGTTATGTTACCGCATTCCAAACGTCACTCTCTCCTACTTTTGAAAAAAGAAATGCAGTTGTCTGGTTTTAGTTTATGTTTACGAATTTGTCTGGACCACGAGGGTAGGGACTACACTCAGGCCTGTGTCGCTAATTGTATCGGTTAATTGTGAAGTACGTGACTTCTACGGCCATACATCCTGCAACTCTGTAACGTTTCATAGCTAGAAAATCATTGGGACAAGCCACAACTTTGCCCTACACTTTTATTCATAAAATTACTTAACTTCATAAAGGAAGAAATAAAAGGAACGGTTTTACCAATATTTTACTAGGAAAGAGAAATAGCAAAGCACATGGCGTGTCACTTAGCTCAATTTGAAGAATATTGAAGCAATAGAAAGAACAATAAAGATAGCGACCTCAAGAAAATTACAAAATTACTGAACCTGACGATTTCAACAAAATGGTTATTATTAGACGTGATATCCACAACTATAAAATAGTAAGGCCTATGTGCAAGATTGTTACTGACTTGAGACGTTAATTTCTTAGACAGATCTACAAGTCTGAGAAGATTTATCAAAGGTATTTGGTTCAAATGTAAGAAGAAAATCTAAAAGATCTTTAAGCTGTGACTTTGCGCCTTGATGACCGCTTGACCAAAATTCTGCTAATTGCAAATGTCTATACAATGTCTTGTTAAAAATTCTCAAAGAAGACCGAACAGGTCGGTGTGTCCAATCTTTAGAAACTGATGGAGTTTATATGATAACTTGGATTTTGGTACCTTGTCAGCCATTAACAACAAGGTTTGAATAGGCTATACCAGCCATAAAACTTAAGTTAGCAAAACAACACATTTTACAGTGCGCAACGTTGTTTGTTATCAGGTTCGACGACGTTTTACGGGGATAGTAATCAACCAATTAGTTTAGTTAACAAGACAACTTGTTAGCTTTTTAGGCAGATACATAAGCATGTATTTGGCTAACTAGTATGGTATTTAACAGGAAAATTAAGGATACAACCAGGCAACATGTTGTTAGCTAGTTAGCCTGGCAACTCGTTAGCTAGTTAACCAGGCAATTGGTTAGGCAGGTGATTAGCGTTCACGTATGTCACTCATGCGTGTGCAGGCGTAATGATCATCGCCACGTAACGCGTTGTTCGTGAGGTTTCGGCATCCGGCTAACTAGAGGGAGGCGGGCCGCTTTACCACCACGAGATGGTAGTAATGCCGGGTATTTTACATTCCATGCCCGCCGGGCATCCATCGCGAGAGCGGCCGAGTCTGCTGTCCTGCAACACGGACACCCAAGTGGCGGCCAGCCCAGTCAGGACTCGAAATTTGGTCTTCTGGAGAACTGCGGATCCTGTGACTCCTCTTAAGATTGGGTCATATCTGGAAATTAATTAAAATCCGCAGAATCGGGGAAAAAACAAACAAAGAAACAAAACAAAATTACGATGTAAAACCTTAAGTGTTATGTTTAAATACATTACATTACTTTGTCCGTTAGCAATTGAGTGGCCCCTTTCAGTATTTCGTGTATTACTGTGTCTGACAGAAGCTACGGAGACAAATATTAGTATTATCGATCATCACAATCTGATAAGTCCCAAGTAGTAAATTTAGGAGTTAAGAGAAGTGTTCATCGCCCTTAGTTCAAAATTTTTATAGTAACGAGATTTTTTAGAACTGGCAGAGGCTATTAAAAATTCAGAATTTTATGGAATGACGTTAATATTTATTTTTTCAAAAAAGTACTATGAAAGTATTCATCCTATAAAAAGTAAACAATGTATCCAAATGCGTCACGATCATATTATATGAAGGGCTCAAAGCCAAAAGCGACCAACCCACAATTTTGTATTGTTCATTATTAAGCCTTTTTTCAAAGCTATACATCGTTGTTATAGATTACCGGTAATTATTTTTTTTGCAATTATTCAATGTAGACTAATTAAAATAAATTGTGAAACCAATCATTTTTGTCAGGATCCCCTTAATTTCAACTCTTATTTACTCATTTTGTAATTGTGGGTTAGTCGCCTTTGGCTCTGAGCACTTCATATAATGGAAACAAAGATATTACCTGTGAAACGAAAGGAACCTTTTAAGACTGGAGGAAAACAATTGAACAGGTTTACTGTATTATCATCGTATAGACAGTGAACAGGATACATCCTTACTTCGTTCCTTCGATTAATCAAATTTATAAAACTTTAGAATATTTTTAAAAGAACAGATAAAGAATTCAGTATTTTGTCATTGAACTTCAGTACCATAAAGAGTATGAACAAGGATAATATAGGTACTGTTCTATGCACAAAAAAGTCAGGTGGAGGCTTACTTACAAGTGACTTTTAGAGAAGACCGCCTTCGGTCCCTATCCTCAGCAAGATTAATTCAGTCCCTACCATCATATCCCACCTCCCTCGAATCCATTTTAATATTATCCTCCCTTTTTACGTCTCAGATTCCTCAAAGGTATTTTTCCCTCAGGTCTCCCAACTAACACTCTACATGCACTTCTGGATTCACCCATACCTGATACATGCCCTGCCCATCTCAAACATTTGGATTTAAATGTTAGGTGAAGAATACAATGCGTACAGTTCTGCATTGTTTAAATTTCTCCATTCTCCTGTAACTCATCCCCGGTGGTATTAGACACCACTGTAAAATTAAAATGCTTGCTATTTCAAATTAATGACTGGAGCCTACGTTAAACGCTCATACTATAGTCAGGGACAGCAAATTAAAATCGATAGACTCAAGTGAGATTGTTAGGATCAGTTGTATACGGACGGCAAAATGAAAAGAGGAATGGAGATAAAAGAAACGAACTAATTATGAAGCAAATATTAACTTAATTTATTTATAAGAGAGAAATTAAGAAAGAACATTATAAAGAAGTGGGATAACCACTGGAGGAATAGTACCTCAGGATCGCTAATATTAAAGAGCTCATTTTTCTCACGGTTTCAGATCGGAATAAAAATAAATTACTGGCAATGTACCACGTTTGTCACTCAGTTTCTATCATGCCATAGTAAATTGGTTCCTGTTTGCAAATCTTCCTTATGAATGATGAAAACCACTACCTCTGAAAATGTAATGAAGCATTACAGAATAATCATCTTCTATTTAATTGACAATTCTTTTTGGAGAGAAATACATATATTATAGCGATGTACCGAAGTACATGATATTTCCATCTTCTATTTCATTGACAATTCTTTTTGGAGAGAAATACATATATTATAGCGATGTACCGAAGTACATGATATTTCCATGCGGAAATTCTGCGTTATCTTATGATGAAGGATCGGTGGAGCGGAGAAAAATTCTCTCCGGCACCGGGATTCGAAATCGGGTTTTAAGACGGCGCTCATTCCGTCGGACCCCGGCCACTTAGTCACTCGTAATAAGTGCACCTCTGCACATTAGTCTGTTGGACTTTGTGCCACTGTCACACATTTTTGACACAGTGCATGAGGGTTGGCCAATAAAGGAGAACTAAGACGTGGAGGTTAAACTGAGAGGATTCAATCCGGCATCGGAATTGGAATCCGGTGTGGCTTAGTGGATAGAGAGACAGAACGTAGAGCTGAAAACCCGGGTTCGAATCCCAGTGCCGGAGAGGATTTTTCTCCGCTCCACCGATCTTTCATCAAAGAAATAGGCCTACATAAGTTAATATCACATTTACAGGTGTGTGATATTACATACATATTGACCTATTTTCAAAGTGATTGTTAGATCTTACTGTTCTAAATATTTTCTCTGTTTCACTTGCTATATTTTTAAGATTGTAAATATATTTGTATTGTTATACATTATGTTTAGTTGACATTATTATTATTATTATTATTATTATTATTATTATTATTATTATTATTATTATTATTAACTACAACTGTACACTACCTTAGGTGCATTTGGAATATCTGTAAATTTTGGAGACTCAGTAAAAATGATGATGGCATTAATTGCTACGAGTCTATGGAAACGATACAAGACATCAGCATTCCAAAACGCTAGTCACATTCAAATCCTGAAGACACAGAAGCAGCAGACCAACTGTGACGTGTGGTTTTGAACCGAAATGAGTAATGAGCTTAAATTCTGAAATTTCTGATGTTTGCGTCCTCATCATTTAAGATTTATCGCATTATTCTATTACCTTTTATTTATTTTTAGCGTATATAATTGTTAAACTATTACATTTGTAACAATGTTATACTTTATATAAACTCGAAAATAAGTAGCGCTGTCTGGTTCAGGCATGTTTGAAGAATGTCAACAGAGTGGTTATCTCGACAAATTATTATACGGCAGCCCAATGGAAGGAGCAGAAAAAAGTGTTTGATTGACATAGATGAGTACCGTTCGGGAGATGTCTCAGAGAAATTTGTTAGGGTGAAGAAAGGTTTAATCATATTAGATACAGAATTACACCAAAAATCATGGAAACGTTATATAAATCGGATTTGAATACGTTGTTAGGGTGAAGAAAGGTTTAATTATATTACATACAGATTTACGGCGAAAATCATCGAAACATTATATAAATCGGATTTGAATAAGTTGTTAGGGTGAAGAAAGGTTTAATTATATTACGTAGATACAGATTTACGCCAAAAATCATCTAAACATTATATAAATCGGATTTGAATACGTTGTTAGGGTGAAGAAAGGTTTAATTATATTAGATACAGATTTACTCCAAAAATCGTCGAAACATTATATAAATCGGATTTGATTACATTGTTAGGGCGAAGAAAGGTTTAATCATATTAGATACAGATTTACGCAAAAAATCATCGAATCGTTATATAAATCGGATTTGAATACCTTATTTCATACACACTGTTTCAATTATTGTATTCCATTTACAACATAACTTTCAGAATTAGAGAATGCCTATCAGTAATTGATTTTGTATCCTCCAACCCCAGCGTTTTAAGAATTTATTTATTTTGAAAATATAGACTAGGGCTATATAGAAAATTGGAGGATAGTTACATTTCTCTGTACTTGTCATCATTACCTGAAATTGATCTTTAGATTTATATAAAATCATGATATCCTATTAGAGAGAGATTCTGAGGAGATAAAGCAGCTTCAGTAGTGCCAAAACAAATGGCGCTCCAGGACACGTTGTTTACAACTTAACGATTTGCAGCGCATTTATAGTCCTAAAGCTCATGGAGTGCCGATAGAGATGGTGGAGATAGTGTGTCTATGTATGTGAGTGTGTGTGTGTGTGTGTGTTATTGGTATGGTTGGATATAGATGGGTACAAGAGGCAAGGGAGGGACTAACCATCTCCCTTCCAACTGAGCTAGTTTCTAATTCTTCCGTCGGCAATTCTTAATAAGCATTGTTAAGTTGCAGTTATGGTTAAAATCAGTTCATAAAGATAAAAATTAAAAGTACTTAAGAGGTATACAGATACGAGATGGAAGGATGAAATAGTTGCTATAAATTGAAACCTGAGAACTTTCACTCATTGCCACTGAAAGAACAAAAATTATGTAATATTTATCACAGATTATCAACAGTAATTTCACTACAGGTGTTGATTTATCTAGAGAAAATTAAAACTCGAGTGGGATTTAATTGACTATTACACGATTAGAAAAAAAGTCCTCATTCAAGAAATTAAATTACAACATCGCATAGAGAACAAATAACACTCTACAAAAACATCTCAATACACAAACAACACAAACAAACAAATACAAACAATATAACACCTGCAACAACTTCTACATAGGACAGACAGGCAGATCGTTTCAAACACGTTACAAAGAACACATCACAGCCATAACAAAATTACAAAACACCTCCACATATGCAGAACACATCACAAATGCTAACCACACCCACAGAGACATCAACACAGACATGGAAATACTACACATCCAACCAAAAAGCCAGAAACTAAACACACTAGAACAATATGAAATATACAGACACATAAAAACACACCCCAACGAAATTCTCAACACACAACTGAACTTCAAAACACACACACTCTTTGACTCTACACTATACCACAGGAACACACCCTCACAAGAAACAGAACAAGTGGCGCCAAGACCAACAACGACCAGTTCTGAAGATGACCCATAAATAGGTCGAAACATGTAAACGAGGTACGTTGAAATTTAACACAGGAAAGTCTTACCATACATATTCCGAAGTGATACAGTATTAAAAGTTGTGTAATCAAGATGTAGAAAAAAAAGTATATAAAGATTAGAAGAAATAAAGCACTATAATACGATAAAATGTTAATTGAGTTACTAAAATTCTATTTCACTAATGTTAGCTTCACCAAAACGTTTGAACGGAGCCGCCATTTCCAGTTGACTATCTACGCGGTAAACAAATTACGATCGCAAAGCATGTTTTATAGTACCGTAAAGAATTTGTAGTTTGAAATGTTGGCAAAAAAAGAAACAAATGCTAGGGAAGTGATAAAAACAAACAACTGCTAGGGAAATTATGAAAAAAAAAAAACAAATGCTGGGTAAGTGATAAAATTGTAGCGATAAACAGCCATGATTGGTTGAAACACGTCCTTTCGTACCGTTTTATTGGTCAAAAGTAGTATGACGAAGTAAAAGTGTAATAGTCACTTAAAAATTCGAGTAGTACCTGTATTTTCAGAAGACGTGTACTTAGAATTATTTCATTGTTGGTGATGAATAATTTTTCACGTTTTGGAGTTTGGTTCTAACTTCTTCATGCGAACAAGAGAATGAGTGAGAAGGTTGTAATACTCGTTCAGGGGCATAAGAAAGGCTGAATCCACGTGACTGACGAGTGTCTGTCAATGAAGTGGATTTTGCCGTTTGTAACGACTCTAACAAGTAAGATACTCTTCTAACGCTCCTTTTTTGTTCACCTGAAGACGAAGGCAGGAATTTTTTAATTATACAATTTCTTCCTAAATGAATGAATACTCTTTAAAATACAATTATTCATGAAAATGGTTCTGGAGCTAAGATAGATCGTCTATAAGGACTGCTGAAGACGGAAAGAGCTCGAGTGGACGTGAAACTTCGCACTCGTAACATAAGAATGCCTCCGAAGTTGACTCATCTTCGTATAAAGATGAGTACATTTGTATATAGTGTTAATTTATTATCGTCTCTTACTGCCACATGAAGAAATTATGTGTGAGTCTTGACTCCCTGTCCATTTTGCGTTTTAATCTTGGTTACAGAAACTTATAGGCTATTTCTGTTGCTTCATACTTACAGGCAACTGCAGTACTGTGTGATATCGACCTGAATGTCACCTCATAAACCATATTATATTAGTGTCTTTCTTGATCACATACGTATAACAGATTGATCAGACTAATGCACTTTCAAGACAACGACTTTTATCAATTTCACTCTGCTACCATCTAGAGACTGCAAAAGAGGTCACGTAATAACCATGATGCAACCGCATGGAATAATAGCTTGCAGCAGTACTTTCATCTAGCGGTCGTTACCAAAATATTCTCGCGATAGTGGAAGTCCTAGTGGTTGTTCTCTTTTATACAGAGTGTGTCAGAAATACTCTGACAAACCTTGGGGGCATGTCCCTCACACCAAAACAAGAAAAAAAGTTAATATAAACATGTCCGAAAATCCTTAGTTTTTTTAGTTATTAATGAAAGAACTTAATGAAACATCTGTTAGATATTATCAGCTTGGTAGCAAGTGTTGCAACTTTAGTCAATTCAGAAACTCATAACAAATGTTCAAAATGTTCTCCTGTAGCAAACAAGTCTCCCTGGCAACACATAGATCTAGGATGTAATGGGTGCATCAGCATACTTGTAAGGATAATATCATTCGATTATCTAACAAAATGAATATTATTATTGGTTACAAACTTAAGTTAAGTTGTTGGATTGTACTCGAAATGCGTTGAACGTAAACTTTCATTGTTATGAGTTTTTGACTTGATTAAAGTTGCAACACTTGCTACCAAGCTGACAATATCTAACAGATGTTCCATTATGTTCTTTCATTAATAACTAAAAACTAAGGATTTTCGGAGATATGTTTATATGAACTTTTTTTTTGTTTTGTTGTGAGGAACATGCCCCCAAGGTTTGTAAAAGTATTTCTGAAACACCCTGTATGTTACCATCATCATAACATGGGAATGTCCTATCTGATACAATGTGATCAGGGGTTTCTTGTACAAAGTAGACCTATAGTTTCTTTTTTATTTTGATTGTATATACGAGTAGTTTACTAATTTCTTAGTAGTGCTGTTACCAACAAATATCCGATATTAACAGAAAATTATAATCCATATTGATTTATCTACATAGGAGTACCATAAGATTTATATAGACCTACCTCGGATAAATAAGCGAAATCTGAGAAAGAAAGTGGTTTGCATACCACTGCTACTACCTGCACCGGAGAGATCTTGTCTAGCAGAGTTATAAAATACAATAAAATAAAAAAAAAAAAACAATATAACAGTTGTATGAACACTGCTAATTGTGATTTAGAGCTTATGTGTCACACAATATACAATGGGATGATATTGATCGGTTTTATTTTCTTATTGACTTTCAGAAAAAGCGTAATCGGATACCGGTACTTGCAATGTACACAGTTCACCCTACCCTATTTTTCTGTACATAAATTAAGACAAATTGTTATATTCTAATATAACTGTGTGCTAAGAAAATGATGCGTAATTATGGTACGAGCACAGTTTCAGGTTATTTATATGACACAATTTTACTTAACAATGTGGTTTTCAATTTGCTGTAGTGTCTAAGAATGCATGCACAATTTCAGATAGCAGTGATTGATTACGACGATTATCACTGGAGCTCGTTCAAGACCTAGCGAACACTAGTTCGATTTCCGTCAATGAAGTCGAGATTTACCTCCCTCAAATACAGACCGGGAGAGTAATAAGTTCTTGTCTTTGTTTCTGAGTGGTTTAAGGGGTTAGGTACAGCTTACAGCATTAAAATTGTGAAAATATTCAACATTTTTTTCCTCCATTACTGTATCTTGTGTAATAATAAAAATTAGTATGTGTAAAACACAGTCCTTCTGCTATATGAAAAAAAAAATTGTACGATTAAAAAAATTATTTACATTTTTTTTCTCAAAATGCAGTGATGAAGCGTTTCCCACGTAACTCAAAAACTATCCAACATTCTGTGATGAAATTTTTTGTGTGTATTTATGCATGTCATATCTACAATATGATTCAATATTAGTTCTCTACCTTTGATAGATTGTCTGACAAAATATAAATTCATTTTAAAAAAATGGTCAAATATCAGTATTTTCTTCTAACACAAAATAAAAAAAAAAATTATTTATTAAGGAATGTAGTTGAAAGAGCATGATATTGTAAACATGAGTTTCAGCACTAAAATAAAAAAGAGAGAACATCACAAAGTTCAGTAGTTATTTCGAAGTTCACAAGTTTATGAGTTATGAGGGAAACGCTTCATCATTGCACAGTAAACTGCAACTATTTTGAATTTTGAAAAAATATATATACTGTATGTATATATATATATATATATATATATATATATATATATATATATATATCTTATTGTGTTATTTTACGACGCTGTATCAACATCTAGGTTATTTAGCGTCTGAATGATATGAAGGTGATAATGCCGGTGAAATGAGTCCGGGGTCCAGCACCGAAAGTTACCCAGCATTTGTATATATATATATATATATATATATATATATATATATATATTTTTTTTTTTTTTCCGGAAATGTATGATAAGACTTTCTTGTGTTAAATCCTAACGTAACTTGTTTACATGTTTCGACCTATTTATGGGTCATCCTCAGAACTGGTATATATAATTTTTTAATCGTATATATATATATATATATATATATATTTATTTCACATAGCAGAAGGACAGTGTTTTACACATACCAATTTTCATTATTGTACAAGATACAGTAATACAGGGAAAAACTGTTGAATATTTCCAAAAATGTTAATGCTGTAAGCTGTACCTAACCCCTGATTTACGCCAAGATGACCACATGACCAAGACGTGCAACTACTTAGAAACATACTAACGTGTTCAGCACATTTTAATGCCCAGAAAGTCACACATGGCAATTGACCGACATATTGTCCATCCCTGTGCGGAAGCATCCTTGTGCTGTTAATTTGCAGGTCACAACAACCACTGTGCGCATGTAAGTCTGATACTGTCGCGTAGGTCAGTACACGTCCCGAAGAAAGAAACAGAGTAATAGGCTACGAGACTCCAACAAGGCCGAACCGACAATCAGACACATGGCACTGTTAATTAGGTCTCGGAGATGTCCACAACAAACAAGTCACGCACAAAGCTTCGCTTAGACAACAACAACGCGAATTCCTGTCCATCTTACCACATATCTTAGTCTCTAATATTATCCAAAGCCTTCAGAGGTGTCATTCCGATTTTTATTGGTTATTTAACAACGCCGTATCAACTACTAGACTATTTAGCGTCTGTGGAATTTTGATGATACCGAAATGACGCCGAGAATACGCCATAAATTACCGGACGTTCCCCTTACGGTTGGGAAAAACCTCTAAAAAAACCCAATCAGGTAATCATCTCAAACCGAAATCGAATTCACAAGCGAATGAAGCTTCGGATCAGCAGAAAAATTCACCTAACTGAGCTACGCCAGTGTCTCATTCGGATGTTGTGGAGTTGAGTTTATGCATATGTACGTACATGGCTTTACGAGGGCTGGACCCGGGACAGATCTGTACACTTACAGTAGGCACTATTTGACCCATTGTGTACCCTTTAATATATGCGATGATTGTCTAAGTCCGACAGGTGACCCGGTTGGCATTTGTGTATCCGATGCTGACAGGTGGTCCATCCTGGCTCAGCCCCTGATAGATCCATATACAAATAGTCTGATAAGCCCTAGGGACCCGAGGCCCTCAAGCCCTTCCTATATCACCATCGGAAACCCGTACTGTCTCCAAGACATTACCCCAGCCTATTTTTATTATTGAAGATGATAGATGAAATGACATGAAGAGAAGAGTGTTGGTGGAGGGAAACTGGAGTACCCGAAGAAAAACCCTCTGCAATATCTGCTTTGTCCATCAGTAATGTCATTACAACTTGACCGGGATTTGAACCCGGGCTGTCTGGATGGGAGATCAGCGCGCTAGCACTTGAGCCACAAACGGCATTTACATACATACATACATACATACATACATACATACATACATACATACATACATACATACATACATACATACATACAACAGAAATTACGCACTGAATTTTTTGTAGAAACCCCCCCCCCCAAAAAAAAAACGGAAAAAGAAAAACATTTGTATTTATTGAAGTAACATTAATCGAATTTTCTGGACCCATGTATGAATGTTATTAACTAATAATTGTCATTAGAAGTTACAATTACACTATAGATTATTTATTTAAGAGACTCAATACTTGACTACTCATTTGACGATTGAATAAAATAACAAAAAAATAAAAAATAAAGCAATAATAATAATAATAATAATAATAATAATAATAATAATAATACTGAACAGGAAGAGGAAAGGGAATTGGTTGGATCACTAGCTGAGAAGAAACTTCCTACTGAAGGATGCTTTGGAAGGAATGGTGAACGGGAGAAGAGTTCAGGGTAGAAGAAGATATCAGATGATAGACGAAATTAAGATATATGAATCATATGAGGAAACAAAGAAGAAGGCAGAAAAGAGAAAGGACTGGGGAAAGCTGGGTTTGCAGTGAAAGACCTGCCTTTGGGCAGAACACTAAATGAAATGAATAATAATAATAATAATAATAATAATAATAATAATAATAATAATAATAATAATAATAATCTGCAAAAAAAATAGAAACAGGTCTAATCGGTTTTGAAGAATATGAACTATTGAGAACAAAAATAGTAATGGATAACGAACAAGTTTCTAATTTTAATTATTTGGAATGCATAATTACATACATCACCTTCATTGATGAAGAAAATAAATTCAGACAGTTAATTGGGACAATATAAGTACAGAACATGACTCACCTAACTACGTTAACACACAGTCTTAAAACTGTATAAAGTAATAGTGATCCCGTGCTTCTACACGGCTCGGAAACTTGGACTCTTTCTAAGAGTCAAGAAAGGAGAATAATTTGACGCAGCATAAATGAGACTGTTGCGACCTTTGGCTGGATACTCGTAATAGACCATCGAAAAATGAAGAAAAACGTACAGAACTGAACATTGCAGCTATTATACTAGATATTTACAGTTATAAGTGACACGAACATTTACAGAGAATAGAAAACTATCGTATTCCATTTCAAACTCGCGGATCTATTTCAACAACAAAGCGCATGTAGGCTTCGCCGGAGAAAGTAGATTTGGATAATTGTGAGGTCGGTACAGGCCAGTGGGCCTAAACGTGCGATCGATGATGATGGTCGACATCGAGGTTTAGGTCTTAGTTTGGTTTCTCGATCTTCTTCATTTTGTACGATTGTTCTGTGTAGTGCTTGTCCGTTATCCTGAAATTTGGCATGCGTTCAAGTTTTCGATCCAATTATTCCTGTATTAGTAATAATCATGACCCAAAATATATTCTCTTACATCAAATGGACAAAATACACCTTTAATCTTAGAAACATCTGAAAATTACGGAGCTGTTATTTTAACATGCGATTCCTTCCAGCACGATCGGTAATCGCGTTATTGAATCTTTCGCTATAATATATTCTCATTAACTTTGCCCACATGTCATTAATATATCCACACGTAATTAAAGTTAATTAATATCTAATCTTATGTGCAATTCACAGTTACATTTAAGCACTTAAAAACAGTTTGGTATCCAAGTAATTATCTCCGGGCATGAAGATCAGGAAACCAGGCCGTGCCATCTTGTTAAGCCTTTCTCATATTTCAATTTTAAAGGTTAATGAATCGTATGCGGACTTCTCCATTCTCAGGAAGTAAGCTCGCTTGCTTTAGGCTAAGTTTCATGTGCATAATTAGTGTATTAAAATAAATATAGGCTAACCGGTCTGGAAACCTGAAACATGCAGACAGTATGGACATGAACAATACAAGTAAACTACGACTACATGTATCTCATTGCACAGTAGTACGTATTACTTACGTACAATAATAATAATAATAATAATATTAATAATAATAATAATAATAATAATAATACAATACAAATGGCTTTTAAGAACCCGCAGGTTCATTGCCGCCCTCACATAAGCCCCCATCGGTCCCTATCCTGTGCAAAATTAATCCACTCTCTATCATCATATGCCACCAGCGAATAGGGATTATAAAGAATGGACACTTCGCGTCGGTACCTTTGATGTAGCCGGACTGATTTCAATGACTTTCAAGCCAGCTAAAGCGTGAGATTCTGCTTTCTCCCTAGAGTTGGCGCTGACATCACACCAGCTATAGCAGTCGACACAGCGGAAATATGACACATATAATTAATACATCTAGGTACATTATGTACTCAAATAAAATAAATTGGATCCATAAAATAATAAATCCGTCATTAACTGTAACGTCTAGACTCTAGAGTTCCTTTATAATGAGAGTTGAGACGTTGACCCCAACAACAATTAAAATATGTAATGATTTGATAGCGCTGAAAATGGAAAAACAAAACTCTTATGAGAAGTAAAACCATATACCTATATTATATTATATACGCATATTAAACGAATTCGATACTTAATTTTATAATGTATTATATTATTTTATAATATAATTTATTATATCTGAAATATAAAATATTACTTATTATTACAACTAGTTTGTCACTGAGAAATAAGGAAAAGCTGTTAACTTGAATTTATTTGAAGCAAAGCGTTACTGGATTATGCAATAAGGTAGGCGATGTTTGGATCCTGTGTCTCAACTGTATTCTCAATTATTATCTTAGCGTATGCTCGATTACACTAACCTCTAGCGCTTTAAAGTGGAACTAAACGCTGGCGCACAGAGAAACAAAACACAGGAAAATTCGCTCAGTGTCCATTCTTTATAATCCCTATTCGCTGATCCCACCTCCCTCAAATCCATTTTAATTAGTGCTGTTGATCGATCAAATTATTTGATCGAGTTTAATCGAGTTGAAAAAATGTTTTAATATATATTATAATACACAATATTATTGTTCAATTTAACTTGTGTTCGGTGATAAGCATAAGTATTAAATGTTGTATGTCTGTATATAGTGTATCGTTATATTACGAAACAACCATTTTAATTACTAACATATTTATTATGAACCTTGTAATTTTATTTATTGTGTCAATTTCTCCGGGAATTTTTTAGACAAACATAAATAGCAAAAAGTATGAAGACTCAACTAGTTAATACTGCTTCATCCATGATTTTAAACAAGCGACTGCATTCACAATGTGTCATGTTCCGAATTAAGTGCCGCTCTACGTTTAGTAACAATGTTTCCTGCATCACTAAACATGAAAAAACTTTTTTTTTCTGTAAAACACTTCTCCACGATCATTCACTTTAAATCCAAACGTTTCACCGAGTTTAACTCTAAAATTCTCATATGACATAATGGAGTTTACACTTTTCACAAACCACAGATAACTGATTTTTTTTTTCTTTATCAAACTAAACACACAACCTTAATATAAAAACTCAGTATGGAAACTGCAATTGCAAAACTACAGCGGTCGAAACAAAAGATTGGCATCTATTGTAATCGAATTACCAGATTTTAGAAAGAGAAGAAGGTAGTTACGCTCTCACTTGCACACAGTGTAGACAAGGCTATTTTATAAGGGATGAGGGGAACGAATCCTAGAAAAATATATATTTCATATGCTAGGAAGATGAGCTGACAACAAGGTGGAAGTTTTCTTGTAAAACCATAAAACTTAATAAGCGTTTCGCATTGTGTTTCAACTTTCAATAGAGGTAGACTAGGTCACTGTCGTCATATCTCCATCTATTTATGAAGTGTTTGTGCAAAGATTTCCCCAGGTTTACAGTTAGAAAATAGCAGTACTATTATGCTTTTAAGTAAGCAATTTCCGAGAGAGAAATATTGTCGACATTTTTAGTATGAGTTTGTATGAACAAAATAATAATTAATAACAACTACAACCGATTAATTTTAATAGACTCGATTATTCGATTAAATATTTTTGATCGATTAATCCTACAACAGAAATTGATCGATTAATCGATTACATTG
This sequence comes from Periplaneta americana, assembly GCF_040183065.1. Classification (NCBI taxonomy): domain Eukaryota; kingdom Metazoa; phylum Arthropoda; class Insecta; order Blattodea; family Blattidae; genus Periplaneta; species Periplaneta americana. Next base: position 44,745,595 of record NC_091125.1, on the reverse strand, counting down.
ATCGATTAATCGATTAAATCTCATAACACTAATTTTAATATGATCCTCCCATCTAAGTCTCGGCCGCCCCAAAGGTCTTTTTCCCTTCGGTCTCCCAACTAACACACTGTATGCATTTCTGGATTCGCCCATACGTGCTACATGCCCTGCCCATCTCAAACGTCTGGATTTAATGTTCCTGATTATGTCAGATGAAGAATACAATGCGTGCATGGACATGGCGCTAGAGTTCGCCTTCCTTTTTCAGTATAACAGGATGAGTCGGCCCACAGTCCATATTCCACCCTTACTACAGATCTGGAATAAAAACAAGTCCGCAGATAAGAAATCGTGAACTGAGCTAAGTTGTAGATGTTTGTGGTAGCAAAGCTTGTGAGGATCGGATACTGTGAGAAAAATTGGTGGTGATGGTAATGGTGATGTTAACGGTAATGTTGCAGATAGTGGTGATAACGATCGTAATGTAATTATAATAATAAGAAAGGAAGATTTTAACGGTTTAACATGAGCAACGGAAGTATAAATCTAGAATCCTCCTGTCTGTCTACCACGATCACCACCACATCAAAAATTCATTCTAAATAACCGTTAAATCGTAAAATATTCTCTAAACAGAATACAGAGATAGAGACAGCAACGGACTTATGAAATATCTGCGTCACGTAATATTAAGGAAACGAATGTGTACATTCCAGAGTTTGATTACATTAAGGACTGGTCCCGTGGAGTTGACATTTCGCCAGGCGTGAGGTTGGTCCCTCTGTTTTGGACCACCTCCAGATTTACTGCACTTGTCAGTGAGCAACATTTCGGGGAAGAGCCGCGTACGTGTCACCTGCACAGCACCCCGATAAGCTGGGAATGCAGCGTTGGGCTTTGTATGACATCGCGAGCGTGGGACGAGCGGCGATTGCCAAACCAGTGCTATATAGAGGGACGACAAGCACATGTCTTCAATCACTTATGTACTAATTCTTGTCTCACGTGAAAATGCCCTCCAAATAGCCTTAGGAGCCAACTTCTCAACAAGGGGACTGGATTTCGAGCCTTAGCAAATCTTGTGAAATTTCTGTGGATGAGGTTGGTGTACAACAGATTTGCTCCAAGTATCTGGATACTTCATAATGTATCTAGGCTTGTATCTAAGTGAGATAAGTGAACTACCGGCATGGAGCTGACATAATTTCTTTTTTCCTACAGTCTTAAAAATCTCCTTCAAAGGACGCAGGCCCGCTTATCGTTTAGAGATGTTTTCCTCTTCGCTTCATCATCATTTTTTTTTGTTTTTCTGTTTGTTTACCTTTGTTTCCTTTGTTTTTACTTATACTAATACAATCACAACACCCATGCCCGAGGCGGGACTCGAACCCACAACCCTTCGGACCAAGCGATAGGGACATGCCGTGCCCCTACCGCTTGAGCCATCCGGGCCGGCTCATTCGATTCGAGTCGGGCTTTCACTTCGTCTTTCCACAGTCTACCAAGGGCGGATTTATGGTCTCATTGCACCTTTTGGGGGCCCCTCATCTTGAAGCATACCGGAATAGGCCTATATTTACATTTTTGAGTGGATATACATGTTTAGGCTTTCACGGTGAATATGACGAGATATAAACTGTCGGGTCGTTTTGGAACTACCTAGGTACATACAGGTAGGGTGACCAGACGTCCGGATTTCGCTGGACATGTCCTGCTTTTTTAGTATTTTGTGAGCGTCCGGCCTGCTTTTTACGATAAAGTCAAAATGTCCGGCTTTCTGCCTTTCAACAACATAATGTATCAAATGAGCCGTTCAGAGCAAAAGTGGTGTAAGTAAAAATTGGGTAATGAGGTTTAAAGTAAAAACTACAGCGCAAAGTAGCAATTAATATGGCCTTCTTGCTATCCACTGACTACTAATGTTTTAAATAAATTGAATATTAATTTCTCCTTTGCGCTATATTTGACAGAATGTTTACTTTAACCCTCATTACCCACTTTTGACTTACACCACTTTTGCTCTGAACGGCTCACATATTGAAATACAGTAGGGCCTATAGGCCTATAAGATAAAATCTGAGGTCAAAAATGAGTATTTCTGTCGTTATATGAAAAATTGCATTTTATGATTTCTGTGCTCTAAAAAAATTCGTTTTGAAGCAAGATGAAGCATTTTTCTTCGAAACAATAGATTTTCAGTGGAGTACATTTTTTGAGAGGTTGTGAATGTTAAATGTTTCCAAACTTTTCTGTATGTATGTCAATAATTTTTTTTTCAATAATTCCACATAATGCCAATTTTAAAAGGGCATTTTCACTAATCAATACCGAATGGTCAGATGAAAGGAACAGACTATCAGTAGAAGCAGTAAAGGGTATTGTAACAGTACAATATAGTTTGAAGCATTTTACATGTAAAGAATTTCACACCTATTTATTGAAATTCCTAAAGCTACTGAAGGACAGAAGTATGAACAGTTAAATTGTAAGATTAATAACAATGGATAGCTTTGGTACTGTGTTTGCCTATTGTTTTTATTGTTCTCAGTGAATGAAAAGGAATTTAATGTCTGTCAAATGTCCTGCTTTTGTGAACTTTTTGATCTGGTCATCCTACATACATGTTACAAGTTTACATCATCAGAACGGCTAGGTATGACCATAGGGGTCGCCTGCTCTGTTGGGCTGGTTACGTTTGACTTCTCCATTCACTCAGCTCATTGGGCTATCAGTGCCCGGTGTTGCAATTACCCACGAATCGACAATTACTGCATAATTCAAATTTTACCCTTAGATCAAACAGGATGCTTAGCGTTACATTGCACTATTATCTGTGCATTTCGAACTGGCGGCTCAAGGTCAAGCAATGGACTGCATTTGCCACTTGTGCTTATCCCAATCCTGGACCATTCTCCTCAACTAAAGTGAGCTGGGACAGCCGGGATTACTGTGCTTCAGTTCACAGTATTCAGTTCAGTGACTCGTGCGTGGTTTGTACGTGACCTTGATCCGCCAACTCGAAATGCACAGATAATAAATAGTAAAGATGAGATGATTAACTCTAATATAAAACCTCACCACTGCTTTCCTATGACTCCACAATATATTATATTCACAAAAAGCCCTATCGTTTTCTTTTCCTTACTCCTTTTCCTCTTTATCTTACTTCGTTTTTTACAGTGATTCAGGGGCCCTCTGGAACGCGGGTTGCGACTTGCGCGACCCCAAAAATTTGACTCTGCAGTCTACAGCCATTCTCAACTATCATTTTTTATCTTAACATTATCAAACAGTTTGTCCCGCACCGTAGCGTCGTGGTCTAAGGCATCGTGCCCAGGACTCGTGTTACGGAATGGGCGCTGATTCGAGTCCACATGGGGAAAGAAATTTCCTCATGAAATTTCGACCAGGGTATGGAACTGGTGCCCACCTAGTACCGTGATGAATTTGGGGAGCTACGCTATAGTAGGTGGCGAAATCCTGCCCCAAAAAGTAGCTATAATGACTGGGGGGATCATCGTGCTGAGCACACGTTACCCCATACTGGTTGGATGATCGTTCACCTCAGCTGAGATGTGGACGTGAGACCAGCAGCCGACTGGTTTTCTTCAGCCCTTCATGATCTGTCTCGTCGCAGATTACAGACTATCAAATTGTTCACAGACACTATAGTTAAAAATAGCAGTTAATGAACCAATGGATATATCCCTATGCGAATATTATCAAAATATATGGTTGGAAAAAATGTATCATATTTATCAAAATATGTAGCAGTATAAATACTTCTTCATTTATGTATATCGAGACATGGATGAAGTTATGTATTTTCCATGGAAAGACTTCAGGCAATGACAAAAAATGACAATTTTAGGTGCAAACATTTCACAGACAACTTGCATTAAGGTTCAGATCGATCTGGAAATTTTTAGAAAATGACTCGGAGAGAACCAACATTTCAAGGATAGATGATTGAGCAAAGTTTATTTTGTTCCACGTCACTCTTCTGTCTGGAAAAATCCAACAAGCAGACTTGATGTGCTGTCATTGTGTTTCACATGACTTTTTGTCAGAATCTATGTATTTACTGCTGCTTGTGGTATAGTCGCTTCACGAATATTGCTTTTATGAAAATTCGAAACTGTACCTTATCTACTGTACGCATCACAGCTGATTACAGATTTTTTTGTACGAATAAACAACTGTAAAGGAATAAATGTGTTTAACCGATACTCTCTAGACCAGAGTTAAATAACTCCCGTTAACAATAACAATCTATATCTTTCAATAACAACGGCTCCTAATAGATAAGTAATTCTTTTTTTCTCTCCTAGAAGTAAAAATATGCGTATATTGACCTCTTAAAAATGAAAATAAATGTTGTCACTTCTACTGTTACTGTACAGGCTGGGCGAGAACTCCCTTTACATGTTATTAAGATTGTCAATTGTTGAACAGATTCAATCTTTATTTCTTATTAATATTATTGTTGTCAATTAATGTTACTACCGTTGAGCAGTTTCACTCTTTATTTATTATTAATATTGTTGTCAATTAATATTACTGTTGTTGAGCAGATTCACTCTTTATTTATTATTAATATTATTGTTGTCAATATTACTATTGTTGAGCAGATTCACTCTTTACTTATTATTAATATTATTTTGTCAATGTTACTATTGTTGAGCAGACGCACTATTTATTATTAATACTAGCCGTACCCGTGCACTCCGCTGCACCCGTTAGAAATAAATATAAAGTAATTACATAATTAAAATAGGACATTTGATCCAGGGAACATTAGTGTTTGATAGAAGGATAAATCGTTTAATATGTTACTTAATTTAAATTGTGTTTAAATAATTAAAATGCGATCATTTCGGTCCAGAGAGCACTCATTTGGTGCAATGACAATTCTTTTAACATGTTTCTTAATTGATATTACATGCAACCATAGTTTAATGAACACTGACATCATTTAGATTTAATGTGTATACTTTATTTTACTTGCTATATGTTTCCATTGAATTATGGTAATAACTTAATTTTAACCCTTCTTTTCTACGTATTCAGTAAATGGCGTTTGGTCCACTATGGTTCTGAACCCTTCAAATAACTTAAATTATATTATATAGTATTACATATTATATTATATTATATTATATTATATTATATTATATTATATTATATTATATTATATTATATTATATTATATCAGAAGTTACTGTAATAACATTATAGCATTATGTCCATCTAGAGAAACTACACTTTTCAATGGTGAAATAATAATTAATTATACAAATCGGTTAATTTAGCTTCCGATATTACTTCATACAAACACAGAAACATTCTCTGTAGGCTATCTTTCATAGCTTTCGATTGTTGCTGTCCAAGACCCCTTATATACGAAGTCGTTTGTTTTTTATTTCATTATACGGCCTTAGATGGCAGTTATTTTAATTTTAAAACTCATTTATCTCATTAAATATCAGTCCTAACAAAATTTTTCAAGGAATAAAACTTATCGCCAATTATTTTAAAGAAACTTTTGTTATGTAACATTTAAAAAAAAATCAATAATAAGCGAGATATTTCGATTTATTTAATTCAGGCCCCCTTATAACCCTCCTTTTAAATAATGTATTTTGAATGCCATATAGCCTATAATCTAAGTTACAACGAACTTAATTTATATTCCAATTTTCATCGAAATCCGTTCAGCCATTATTGCGTGAAAAGGTAACAAACATTCAGACAGACAGACAGACAGACATACAAAGAAAATTTTCAAAAAAGCGATTTTCGGTTTCAGGATGGTTAGTTATATATATGTTAGGACCAATTATTTTTGGAAAATCGAAAATTACCAGAAAAATTTCGGCTACAGATTTATTATTAGTATAGATTATTCTCAATTAATGTTACTATTGTTGAGCAGATTCACGCTTTATTTATTATCACTTCACTTCGGTAGTGTGGGAAGAAAAAATTCATTCACTCCATTTAATCGAGAGAGTTAAACCATAGCGGATGCAAGATAGTGTTTCAGGAATCCGCCCCTGAGCACGAGTTCCATTCTTTCAGGGGCGAGCTAAAGTTTTTCTGTTTATATTATATTTTATGTTACAATTATTAGCAAAATAAATAAATAACTTAACTCTCTGGTCATATGGTCAGCATGACGCAAGCCACCACTTAAGAAATCTACTCGTATATTGGTATGCCTGAAAAAGAGTTCTTGTCTTCTAGAAATTGTAATGTTTGAACCACAGTGAAGGATTTTGGAAAACAAGTAGAGAAATGTAAAAAAATATAAATCGAAGTAGTAATCTGTATATCAGTGGATAGACTAATGTGAAATTCTGACTGTATTATCAACGTGTCTCGGTGTCTGTGAATGTCTGGTATTAGTTCTTAACCTTCATGTAAAAGAGAATGTAAACCGACACTTGAAACCGAACACTTATCGTGAGAACGGGGTAGGCAGAAATCTGTTTTCAAAGATGGTGGTGGTAAGTTACTAACTTATGGAGATGATACAGGTGGTGCAGGAAATAACGTATTTGACGAACTCACAATTAAACCTCAAGAACAACTGCGAGACAGGTTTCTTCGAGTACTTCGTTTCAACCCACATTTGCCAGACACGCGTAATCTTATTATTGTCTTCAGTCATTATACAAGCCACTACGAACGAAAAGTTTTTGGTTTAAAATATACTTCAATATTAAACTAGGAAGAAAATATAGAAAACTAAAGCAAGTTTACCTAGCAAGATATTAGCAGTCCGTACTTACAAGGGAACTCTTAATGAGGTCATGTCGAAACCTCCCCTCAGACTGTGCATACAAGTAGCCACAGCAGATTTTACAAATATAGAAAATAACTATCTATACTAACTATAAGATTAGCCGTTTGGTAGCTCAGTTGGTAGAGCGCTCACTTACGGCGACCGTGGACCCCAGTTAAATTCCGGCGATGGCGGAGGTGAACAAAGCCAAGTTTATGAGACTTTCTCTCAGAGTTCTCCCATTTTCACTCTTCATTCTATCAAACATCTCCACAATTCTCTCTTTTGTTAAATCTCCTTTTCAAAAAATAAGGCACAATTTGTGTTTGTGCGGCGCCGAATCGGCCGTCTGCCGTGATGAGTATTTCTCGCTGTTTGTACAAAGATTGACAGATGGTAATGGTGGTGGATTGTAGACGACTTGTACATCTGAAGAGAAGAACTTGAAATGTAAGGGTGGATCCATGATATACGGCAGACCGTCAGCAAAGGCATGGCATTCGGACTTGTTAGCTGGAGTGGAATCCGTGGTACTGCTGATAGTGCAACCGGCTTATCCGGTCAACACAATCGGAATGCAACTTATTCCTTACTGCGGGTACAAAAATGCTACTTAAGCTGAAATGTTTGGGATGCTCCTTGTCCCGTCTGATAATAGTTACCAGTTACTTTTCCAGTACCATTTGTAAGGTTGCGACATTAAAAAACAACGAAGCGTATTAGGAGAAAGTAGTTGTCATCCTCGTCAACGCCCACTTTAACACGTGTTACGAGATGTAAATTCGTGCACGTGCGTCGCCAGCTGAGTAACCGGGAGATATTAAATTTTTCTACAATATTTTATTCACAAGCTTTAATTTAGCAATCTTACAGTTAAGTTAATGTGAGCAGGTAATTTTTTGTACTTACTACCTAATATGGAAACCTAACATTGTGGACGGTTGAGGGGAAGTTCCGACTTGAGTTCATGGACAGTTTTTTCGTTAGTTACCCTTAACTATGTCAATATTAAGCAGACTCTTTTTTCGTGTGACTTTCAAGCTTTAACTGTATAAGTGACAAAATTCAGCTGAGATCCCGTTATGAAGCATTTGTGGGACATTAATGTATAGGCTATTCGTACTTCAGTTTTTTTTTTTTTTTGCTTGTTTCCAAGCCCGTTATATGTAGACCCCTAACTGACGCACTTCTGCTATGTTCTAACTTCTTAAATTTATGGGACAATTTGTATAAACCTCAGTAGTTGTTGCTTCCATTTTGCCAAGTCTTCAGTTTTTCATTGATTCATTTTACAATAATCCTATCAAGTAGGGTTCATGGAACATGCTCTATAGTTGTATTTTATTTGTTGTTACTCTCTGTTTTTGGCTTTTCTTTTTTGTCTTACTTACTTACAAATGGCTTTTAAGGAACCCGGAGGTTCATTGCCGCCCTCACATAAGCCCGCTATCGGTCCCTATCCTGTGTAAGATTAATCCACTCTCTATCATCATATCCCACCTCTCTCAAATCCATTTGAATATTATCCTCCCATCTACGTCTCAGCCTCCCCAAAGGTCTTTTTCCCTCCGGTCTCCCAACTAACATTCTATATGCATTTCTGGATTCTCCCATGCGTGCTACATGTCCTGCCCATCTCAAATGTCTGGATTTAATGTTTCTAATTATGTCAGGTGAAGAATACAATGCGTGCAGTTCTGCGTTGTGTAACTTTCTCCATTCTCCTGTAACTTCATCCCTCTTGCCCAAAATATTTTCCTAAGAATCTTATTCTCAAACACCCTTAATCTCTGCTCCTCTCTCAAAGTGAGAGTCCAAGTTTCACAAATATAAAGAACAACCGGTAATATAACTGTCTTATAAATTCCAACTTTCAGATTTTTTGACAGCAGACTAGATAACAAAAGCTTCTCAACCGAATAATAACACGCATTTCCCATATTTATTCTGCGTTTAATTTCCTTCCGAGTGTCATTTATATTTGTTACTGTTGCTCAAAGATATTTGAATTTTTCCACCTCTTCGAAGGATAAATTTCTCTTTTTGTCTACAATGAAATTCTGCTTAAAATGATATCTGAGATTTGAGAGGCACTTCGTATACTTACTTGATTTCAATAACTGTTACTCCTTTCTAATGTTCGTGTTGTGCGATTATTTTCTTTCCCAGTAAGGGGAAATCCGTCATGTTCCGTTTATACAGATGTTGTTTGTGTAATATCTAGTGTTTAAACAGTGTTGTGGATTTCCCCACACAACATACGCAATATTGTATAAAGACGGACATTTGAATTACCTAACGATGGATGTCCCACCACATGTCAAAGGTTTCTCTTATTACATGCAATATGCTGTGCTTCCACCCACTCGTCGTCGGCTTCTATCGCTGTATCGCTGCCGCTCGAGTGTGAGTGATAGGCAGCGCTGTGAACTTGTTCAGGAAGACGTACCGCCCCAGCACGAGTAATTAACGTCGCTTCTCGCTCACGGCGCATCACGCCCCGACTCGTTACAGCGGGCGCAGGAAAAACTCGCAATTATAGCGCTAATCACCTGACGGCGCCAATCTCGTTCCAGAACTCCTCGCGTCTATGCAAGTAATGGGACACTTACCACTGTGTGATTTGTAGTGGCGATATTTATTAGGTGTGTTACTGCAGCGAGTTTGTGATGGTTTGACAACCATTTGAAAACCGTTCCAGCCTCAACTATTGCGCATGATCAGCGATCATCGAATCATCCCTGCACGAACGCTCATGTATTGTGAAATAATTTAATAATCTCGTATACTGAAGATGTAATTAAATTTCACTGTATAGTTTAATAACCAAATATAGATGAGCATGGAAACTTAAAATATTACCCATATACATCTTGATTACACAACTTTTAACACTGTATCGCTTCGGAATATGTATGATAAGACTTTCTTGTGTTAAATTCTAACGTACCTTGTTTACATGTTTCGACCTATTTATGGGTCATCTTCAGAACTGGTCGTTGTTGGTCTTGGTGTCTCTTGTTGTTTCCTGTGAGGGTGCGTTCGTAGTGTAGAGTCAAAGAGTGTATGTGTTTTGAAATTGAGTTGTGTGTTGAGAATATTTTTGGGGTGTGTTTTCGTGTGTCTGTGTATGTCATATTGTTGTAGTGTGTTTATTTTCTGGCTTTTTGGTTGGATGTGTGATATTTCCATGTCTGTGTTGATGTCTCTGTAGGTGTGGTTGGCATTTGTGATGTGTTCTGCATATGTGGAAGTGTTTTGTAATTTTGTTATGGCTGTGATGTGTTTTTTGTAACTTGTTTGAAATGATCTGCCTGTCTGTCCTATGTAGAAGTTGTTGCAAGTGTTACATTTGAGTTTGTATACGCCTATATAGTTGTATTTGTTTGTTTGTGTTGTTGAGGTGTTTTTGTACAGTGTTATTTGTTCTGTATGCGATGTTGTAATTTAAAATATTAATGCAAAAAGTACGTGTGTGCCAGTGCAGTGGATGCACATGCATCAATGACGTGCGGCTCGCGACAGGATCATCTTGGCTGTCTACGCATACGCGGACTTGCTTATTGTGACTGAGGGGAAACCATGAAAAATCCCAGTAAAATTATTTGGCCAGGGGTTCGAACCCGGGACCTCTCGAATGCGAGTCTCAAACGTTACCGTCTGAGTCAACTCGCTCGTTGTATTTATTTTTCTTGCTTTATTCGCGCTTATTACCATACGTTTTTCCGCTCTTATGTTAAAAATTTATCAGTTCGTGGATGCTATAGGCTAAGTCTGCCCATACAAGCTAAATAGAAATCACGTCCGCTCCTCCTCGACTTGGGCCGGCTGGTCGGGCTCACGAACAGTCCATTTAGTGTTGCTATGCGACACGAGTTCGCGCTCTATACACTTGCACTGCATACAATCTTACAGTTGTGACCACGCGATATAAATAGTCCATTTGTAGTTCCTGCCGCCACGCCGACCATAATTTATGTCCACGTGGATTTATAGCGTCGGACTTGCATCTTGGGAAGGTCTGCAAGTTCCTTAGACTCGCGGAAAGTGCGAAATATCTTGCCGATATGTGTGTTCCCAGACTAACAGAGGCGTCACCTTTTATCCCATAGTCTGGAAGAAAGTAGTATCCGTAAATGGTTCATACCAGCGTACTGTTTTAATCTTCGCTGTACTTCGCCTAGAGATGTTTCTGTCTTCACGACAACTTAAGAATTCCTTCAGTACATAAATTGTACCATTTAGTTCTTAAGTACAAGAGAATCTCATTTCTGCTGACGCTCAGCAACATTTAATGCATACGAAAACTAGTTTTGTAAGATAATCTACACAAATAGCAGCGCTTATGTGACTCCTTGAAGTGGAAACATGTGCGTAATATGGTATAATGAATGATGCGGTTGATATCATATGACGTATGCTTAATTTTTATTAACGTGAATCTTTCATCGCTTGAATAACCACATCAACACATAAAAATAGCAAGCCGTTCTCGGTGGTCTAGTGGTCAGCATGCGTGGTATTAGATCCAAGGAGGGCGGATTCGTGGTTTTACAAAGTAATGAAAATCCTTGGAAGGCTTTCTTAAGAAGAAAAGTAAAGCCGGGGTCTCGTGTCATAGATTTACGGCAAGTAAAGAAACCCTAGTCCTAATTTTCTGACCATTTCTCGCCCATGTCAAAATTTATCATAAAGGGCCCATATCAGCGGTAAAAGTGCACATGGGCTTCTCTCATCGTTTATGCAAATCCGTGCCACACATAATATAATAAAACATTGAATTTTCTTGTTACAAAAACGTAATAAACTATAGTTTTATGAAACCTTTCGTTTTTTTATTGGCAATACAGAATTTTTCACAACATCATATAGCGCTGACACAAAAGTTCATCAAATTCAGTGAAGTCGTACATCTCAGTGCGATCCTTAGTAAAATCAAATTAATAAGTCAAATCGTCAACGGGAAAGAAACTCGATTGTGATGAGTGATGCAGCTAAACAAATTATATTTTCGGGGTAAACGGTACTGTCATTTCCCATAACAACATATGGAACACAACTGTGGTTCACGATACAACTATTCAAAGAACATTGTAGAAGTAACATAGACTGTTAGTAGATAGCTGCAGTGACTTGTCTTCAAACTACAGTACAGCAAGAATATAGATAAACGAAGTACTACCACAGTCACGAAGCTCAATATGTAGGGAATATGCATCCATAGATAGTTGCTAACCACTAGGATCGTTACTATTGCCTCATCACAGACAATGTGAAATAGTACCGGCACAGCCTATTGTTCCTAGACCCTTACAACTCAAGATTCGTGACTGTATATACTAGACTGTGGTACTACGTTATGGAGTACAAAATTTGAATGAACCATAGTTGTGTTCCAGGACCATAGTTACGGCAAATGACGGTATTTAAACAGAATCTTACTGATAGCCATCGGCGTAGCCCATTTGTCTACTAGTCTAAGACTGCTTTGGGGAATGGGTTCGAATATCGCCAGGGTAGATTACATGGTTATTTGTTTCTAACCATTCTCCAACTGTAAGGTAGACGTCAAGTAATCCCATGGGGAAACTTCGAATTCATCCCGGAACTATCATCTATTCCATCGATGCAAATAACTTCGCCATTCATACAGTGTCGTTAAATAACGAGAGAATAATAGGGTTAGCGTGACAAAACTTTTGAAATCTGGAATGTAATCAAGTTAAACTCATTTTTACATATTAAGATAAAAATCGAGGCATGAAGCAGATGTAAAGACTTAGACAAAAAAAAAATGACCAGCTGCCATACACTAAGTCCCCTTCGGAAGACTTCGGTTGATTCCGTGAGAGCTTAGGTTTACACGTGAAGGAATTTCTTATGCACGATTCCGCTCTGTTTTTCCTTTGTTTCGTTTGTTTGTTACTTTTTCTGCCTGTTTATAGATCAAGTGTTATGAATAATCTGTAACAAAATATATTCAAGGAGTAAATTAGGTGCAAAATAAACATCCTTTCCCTAGTAGTGTGAACCAGGCGCTGTCCGAAGTGGACTTGAGACAAATTCACGCTACAGAAGAGCCGTCATTTTTTTATGTCTAAAGCTGTACATGCAGTGGGGATGGTAACCTCTTCTTCAAAATGAAACTGATAGTAGATCATGGAGAGGGATTTAAAAATCTAAATAAGTTTTTTCTCTAACATTCACCGTTTTAGAGGAAATGTTTATGTTTCTATGAAGCATTTGGCAACAGCACGGCTACTCTAGCAAACACGGCGTGTAATCCTTACCTTCCTCTCTCCCTCTGTTGTACTCAGTCGATGATGCGCGACAGTGCCCTGCGTTGCAATATTTATTTTAACGATTTTCGCAATTACTCAATTTAAATTCATGGCTAAACGGTTTAATTTGCAAAAAAAGATTCAGAGCATTAACTCAAATTATTTTTGCCTATCTGCTTGTATAGCAATGAGCCATTTCTCTCGGGCCATTACTGCAATCGAGCGCTGCAATCATTGAACGAAGACAATTTTTTTCCTATTTAACGGTGCTTCATCGAAGGAAAAGTGTAATAAAAGTTTTGTTACATTTAACATGTAGAATCACCTTAAATGTTGGTGCATCGGTCCCCTTTCATCCTGTATACTACAATCATCTACAAAGTTTGGACCAGTCCGTTCCATCCCCATTAATCAGAGTTATCTATCCAATGTTTTCTAAGCCTTCCAACTTCTCTTTTCCCAGTTTGATGATCTAACATATTTGGGATTGTCAGTAATCTAATGTGTCTCTCTAGGTTGGGTTAGGAGCTTAATGCTAGTAAAGCTTGTTGGTGGGGCTGTCACCTTGCAGCATCCAGGCCTGTTAACTAATTGTAATTTTTTTTAACATAAGTTATTATTTTGGTAAATGAAAACATATTCAAAGAATGAACTCCGGCAGAATCCCTACAGGATTTACTGAAGAGACAGAATGATAATCCTACGCTGAGATCGTCTGAAAGGCGGTAGGCTCCAATGCTATCTGCAATATTCACTACAAGAAATTAACTTTTTATTCAAGGAAATCTCTAGTGGGGGGGGGGGAAATTGTACAATTAAGTTAACGGAAATTGGATTCATTGATGTGAAAATTATAAATCAAATGGAAAGTATTTGCTGTGGAGGGCCAAGAAGATAACTTAACGAGTGTGTACCATACAACGTTTCTACTACGATAGCTCAAATTGACATTAAATAAACATTTCAAGTTGGAGAGGTTATAAGATCACGATATCATGGCCGTCTAAACTCAGAAACATTAAGAAATAGTATCCATGGAATTACAGTCTTTTACAGCCTATTTTATTCCTGATCACGATTTCATGGCCGTCTAAACCGGCCACAAATAATCAACAAAGCTGTTAGAAAAAATTGAATGTCGTATCTTGTTACAATGCGTACTATATAGCCTATGAAACTTAAATAATACGGACTAAAATGTAAATATGATTGTTAAATTTGTTACTTATTTGTGTTACGTGTAATATTTACGTCATGAAAAGTCGAGATAATGCATCAATTTCTTACTGAATGAATTTTGTGCATTAAATATTGTATTTTCTTTGGCAGTGCGTAAAATGAATAGCTAATCTTGTGCGGAGACATATTAGTAGGTTTAATCCAGTCTTGGACATGGATGCTAGTTCATTTTAATGTGATGTTTTACGTGGGTTCGTCATCTTACTTATTCCGTCAAGGAGTTCGACTGTTGTGTCCTTGAGAAGTTCATGCATACACTTCTATCTAGGCTTTCCGCTGTTGTGAGCTCCGAAGAAAGAATGAAAAAAGAATAAAGTCAATGAAATAATGAAAAGTGTAGATTATGGGAGTTACGGAAAAAAGAGAGGAAGTGGGCAAGATAAACACTAGGCCTAGTAACCCGAGTAGATCAACTCCAACACCATCTATGTCTCGCTCTTAATTCACAACTAAATTTGGATACTGTGCCCCTTGACTTGACAGGTGTCAGACGTTGGCCTTGATGTAATCAGAGAATGTGCATGCGTAGAATGAGAAGTGCGGCTTTCAGACGGAATCGTGTTGCGCAGAATTCCACTGCTCAAGCGGCGCCATCACGCACAACTTTGGTACTGGCAATACTGAATGGCCACAAGTGAATGACGTAAATTAAGGAGAAAACACTTGTCCGAGCCGTGTCAAGGTCCCGCCGCCGATACACAGGAGGTCGGGTTTTGCCAGCTTCCTGAAAACTTCATAAATGCGTTCTCAGGAGAGAGTCTCCTTCTTTACGTTTGAAAAAAAAAGGAGGTTCAAGAATATAATAACATACTCTGCCTATGCATTTACTTTTCATAAATAAGTGTATTTCATAG
Source organism: Periplaneta americana (assembly GCF_040183065.1). Taxonomy (NCBI): domain Eukaryota; kingdom Metazoa; phylum Arthropoda; class Insecta; order Blattodea; family Blattidae; genus Periplaneta; species Periplaneta americana. The sequence continues at coordinate 44,730,455 of NC_091125.1, read as the reverse complement.
TTGGAAAGCAGTCAATTTAGTGTTCTCCATAGAATCGTACGCAAACAAATACACTGCGAGAATATAATTTTGAAACAAAGTGAATCTAAAATTTGCAATGGATCTCGGGGATAATGGAATATTTATGTGAACTCTAAGCTCATAGGGTACTTGTCTCATTGCGAGATGCGTCTTCCCATTGAAGGAATTAATAATGTAATTCTTAAGGGAAAATACCGAAAATAGGAAATAACCTAGCAGAACGTGAATCTGAATTCAAACTGCCACTCTTACGAATCCTTAGTTCTTGCCAGCAAGATTCAAAGCGTCATAGGCCAGAAGCTAACGAGTAAATTAAAAAAATATATACGTTACAGAAAGCAGAAAAAGTAGGTTCGAGGCGTATCTTAATGCTTTAAGTAATTCGCGAGAAACACTTGTAAGTTGAGTGGTCTCTGAGATTATTAAACATATTTTTGACACTCATATAAGCCTACGACTTCGTGTTGTCCTCAGAGGTCTAGTGATTAGCTAACAAACTAGCAGATGGATCCGAGGTTAGAGGGTTCAATACCAATCGAGGGTGATGTATTTTAAAGGGAAATGATATCCTAAAAATTCCTTCTTTCGAGAGTTAAATAAAACTGGGAGACAGCTGGCGTAGATTTACGGCTGTACAGTAGTGGCAAAAGAAACCGAACCGACCCTTGCAGCTGATTTCAGAGCCTTGTTCACTCCAGAGCGTCGGTGCATGTTCCTTGGACCCGAAACCACCTACGCATTTGAACAACAGCTATTTTTAAAGTAAACGACAGCAATATTCATTGTCACAGCTCATGGACCTAATTTCTTTTTTGTAAAACAAAATGTAGATTATTATTTGGCCTAAAAAAATTAAGATTTATTTGGAAGATTACGCTCACGAATTCGGAGCAATGCCCTGTCCTCTCTTCCCGTTGAAACTCTCGGACGCCCAGATCCACGGCGTCTTTCACCCCCCCCCCTCCAGTTTCTAGATATCGACGAGCCCACCTCTTCGCAGTAGTTTTTGCCATTCCTAGCCTATCTGCAGCCTGAGATATGGAATATCCGTCATCTAGCAGAGCTGTCAGTCTGATACGTTTTTTTCTAGCAGCGGCCATTTTGATGAGAATCTGTTCATAGCATTCTGTATCGACTACAAATTTGTGATAAGGTGCAAAATATAACGTGATTCAGTAGCGAGTTTCTAAATCCAGTGATACTTAAATTAAATTAAGAGATGTAACGGAAACGTTTGTTTTCACAAGTAATGCAAATTACGTGAAATTAATTCTAAATTAAAGCTATTCGTAGGACGTAGTCTCCTTTTAAATCACTTGTTGTATGACAGACTCTCAAGGAACGTTGGTTCTCAAGTGATTCCGTAGCACAGTGACAGCACGATAGGCTGGTAACTAAGACTTTCGTGGTTCGAATTCTGCCTGAGAAGGAAACTTTTTCTTGTTCCTTATTCAAATTTATTTCCAATACTTTTCCATTCCAGCGATATTTTACTACTTAATTAACTCATTATTCCCAGAACATGAATTTTACCAGCTTATTTTCTAATGGCTTTCGAAATGGGCTAAGTCAGCAGTCGAAACCACAACAATTTCAATAGATTACTCGCTATCTTGTGAATGCGGGCGTGGCATGCGGAGTGGCTCATTTTGGGGACTTTGATTATTCCGTCGGTCCGGTTTTTTTTGCCACTACTGTACAATAAATCTGTCCTTGGTAGAGGGGTTCCGGACAAAGGAAATATGCAAGTCAACTCTCACAAAATTTGAGTGACGTACTGCTAAATCGTGTCCTATTAAACAGAGTCGAAATTTTCACGTTTGGTGATTGTCTTTTCACTGCACTATGTTTCGTTTACTGAGTTAGCATGACAAACTTTACACAGTAGCGAATACTATCACAAAAATTCAACATGTGTATTATGTCATGGTGTATTAGTAACCAATGAAATTCAGACATAAATTCCTTTACCAACATACAAACTCTTTTGCATCTCAATAGGTTGTCTAAAGTTGCATATCATGATGGGAAATGACATCACAATGCAACTATTTTTTTCTTGATATGTATAGAACAGCGAGATATAGAACAATCTTTTCTTCGAAATTTGGGGAATTGGTTCTTTCCTCCTTAGTTCTATTTCCTAGAAGTGTGTCGGTATAATTGTGATCAGTAGACAACAGTGGATAACGAGAATAAAATTCATGGCGTGATGTTAGGTGGTGACATCAGCACTCGGCTCATTTTTTTTCACCTTAGTGTGTCTAAGCTTGTGGGACATATAAAACACGTAAACAACGATATAACAAAGAAGGGACAAAAATAAAAGAATGGAAAGGAAATAAAGCAGTCATTAGTTCTAGCTATAGGCCTAGTGTTGTCTCATTGCAATGCAATGCTGGGGTGAAAATAATGCATATGATAGAGGAGTCTAACACAATCACTATAAGATAGGTGACCAATGCGCAAATTTTCTTAATGAAGTGTCCAAGAGAGTCTGAATATCCAAGTCTAGTATGCCGTATTAAGTGTGAGAAATGTGTCACTTACTGTTAGAAGCACCCTTACCAGGAGCAATTTTACGGGTGCTCGTTGATGGTATTTCTGTCACACGTTCCACCACCACCACCACCACCACCACCACCACCACCACCACCACCACCACCACCACCACCACCACCACCACCACCACCACCACCACCACCACCACCACCACCACCACCTCAAAATCTAGCGTGCTAACCTTTCTTGTTTCATTTTAGCCCTCTCTTTTGGTATGAATAACCCACTTTCCAAAGCGCTTATATGAGACACGTCTTTCGGTTAGGATGACACCAGTTGGGAAAAGAGTCGGTAAAACGGTTCAGCTACGAGGGCGCTGTAACCTGCTTCGCCATAAATTAAAAATGAACTTCTGCTAGATCCGCATTCATGTAGTCCACCATCTCTATACAGGGTCTTTCATAATTCCTATTACAAACTTCTAGGGGTTGTAGAGGGGACTAAGTAGATTAAGTTTTGATTAGGAACCCATGTCCAGAAACGTATCGTTTCGATGCAAAATAAGTTTGAAGATCGATTGGATTTACAGTCTCCCGCTTCATGGTACGCAAACAAAATGGGCTGAAGGCAATTCTGCAGTCCCCTGATATCGTGTGTATTCTGTTTACAATCAGTTCTATAGAGTCGGCTTTCACATCAGTGAAGATTTTCCACTGGCACTACGTCAGCAAATGTGGTTCCAACATGATGGCGCACTCGCGCACTTTTCACTTGCCGTCCGCGAACATCTCCACCAAACATTCGGGGAAAGGTGAATAGGTCGAGGTAGTCCAATTCCTTGGCCACCACGGTCTCCAGATTTAACTCTCGACTTTTTCCTTTGGGGCCAGATGAAGAACCTTTTTTTTTTATGAAACTCCTGTAGAGTCGGAGGAAGATCTCATTGTCTCTAGTGAAATGGGAGATGTGAAATCGATTCGGTCTTCGAACTTATTTTGCATCGAAATGATACATTCCCGGACATGACTTCCCAATCTAAACTTTATCTACTTAGCTCCCTCTACAACCCCTACAACTTTGAAACACTCTGTATATTCATTAATCAGAGACTTCTCCTTCATACAGACGTAATAACAAGCATCGTATGACCTTCAGGTAAACGCGGCAGACATCATAGCAGGCTTACCTATCCTTTTCCCCAACCTTCTGGGGCACAATTTGTGTCGTAAGATAGCATCGCCAACCGTGGGAACCTAATTTAAAAAATGTACAGTATCTTATAATCGTCTGTCATCTATATAATTTTGATCCGTTTCAAAAGATACACTATATGCATAAAGTAGAACCTCGCTGTTAAAAAATTTCGGGTAACCAGAACCGATATTCCAACATGGAAGTCTTCAAATTTCTGAACTGAAGAGGAGAAGTAAAAATACAATATTTGACAGCGGAAAATAGTTTTACTATGTTTTTTTAAGAGATCAAAATTCAACACTGTCTTCAAGAAACGAAATTAGAGTAATCATACGGCAAAAGAGTTTGTTAATATTTTAAGGTAACAGTTTTCATGTTCTTTGGTTACCTATAAATTATTTAATTACAAAAACTCATCATTTGTCTTTCGCTTTACAAAATCAGTGAACATTCCACATGATCATAATACAAGACGAAATGAAATTATGGTCCACGTCTATATAGTTCGATAATAAAATTTCATCCAGAATTGACTATTTTAAGCAATGAAATTTTCAGATCCAGAATTAAAAAAATTATATGACAGACTTCCCTGTATTATACTGTATGCACCATGTATTGTAAAACAAGTTTATTTCTATCCTAAGTACCTATCTTATCTTGGTTACTATATCAACATGACCTGTACTAATTATACTACTAATAATAAGTTAATATTAATCTACCAATCTCAACATCGTCTCTTTTTTCACTCACTTATTACTAGTACTTACTTACTTACAAATGGCTTTTAAGGAACCCGAAGGTTCATTGCCGCCCTCACATAAGCCCGCCAGCGGTCCCTATCCTGTGCAAGATTAATCCAGTCTCTATCATCATACCCCACCTCCCTCAAATCCATTTTAATATTATCTTATTACTAGTATTATTATTATTATTATTATTATTATTACTAACTTTATTATTATCATCTTTATGTGACCTTTTTTCTTAAGTATTTTGTCTACAAAGTATGTATATTTATGTATGTTTCTATGAATGTGATCTTAGTGCAAGAATTTTAAATTTTATTTCAGAAACAGTAGAGATTTATATTCTTGTGAATTACCGGTATGTATAATCTGTGTAGGCCTAATCAGAATCTTAAATTTTAATTCAGAAAAAAATAGGTATGTTTGGTGAACAATGTAAAATTGTATGTCATTTTCAAGTCTTTCTATCAAAACGGAACTGTCCCCGAACACGAGCTTTGCTCTTTCGGAGTACTTTAATGTAGGTTTTAAATGTATATATTATTATTAAATAAATCTAAATCTAAATCTAAAATTTATGCATTAACAATCCCATTTTCCAGCCAGGTCTACAATATGTCGGTCATTAGTTCTGTAATCGTATGTTGTGTTGAAATGTTCCAGTTATAATTTCGGATAGCTAATCCTAAAGTTTTCTACATCGAAAATGTTACGGTCCCAATTACTTTGGATTGGAGGGCTTCTATTGCATAAGTATAAATTATTGTTATTATTATTATTATTATTATTATTATTATTATTATTATTATTATTATTATTATTATTATTATTATTATTATTATTGTAAAAGATACGGGAGAAAGTAAATAAAAAATGTAAGAAAGAAAAAGTATAAAAAGAAAAAATAACTAGTCATGATTCTAAGAAGACCTTGTGACTTCTAAGGAAGCTCACTATCTCATGTCTGTCTGATTAGCTTGGTCCATGTGTAACGAAAATTATTTTGTCCGTATTAGTATTTTCAGTATTTCTTCGTTCTTCAGGTTTACAAAACACTGATATTTTGGTAGTGAAATGTTTTGTATTCTTGTTGTGTGTTCTTTTCAATTGCTTCCATAACTTTTAAGGGATGTTTTGCGTGATCTATGCATTCTCTGTTTGATGATTATGTATGTCGTATAACACTGCACAATTTGCCGCAATTGTTATACTTGGGAAGGTCTATGTTGGCAGAGCTACCTGATGCCTTGGGAAGGGTCAGGGAGGGTGAGTTGAACTAATCCTGGGACACAGACACTTGTAAAACAGTATTTCCTCTTTCTTTCCTCCCTCTCCCTCACCAAACCAGTCCATCTGGAGACGTTGTCAGTGGTGGATGTTATTACAACTGTGTGTTAACATTTTTCAGTGTAGTTTGAGAAGGTGCCTATAATCATTTTATAATTAAAATGTTAGAAGTATTGTGCTTTATATTAGGCCTACTTGTCCTAGTGTTTGTGATTCTTGGTGTAGGAACAAGAGGAAAGCCACTGCAGTCTGACGCCAGGGAAATAGTGTGCAATGTACATAAGTTTTTCGTACAGGAGTACGATGCCTTGAAAGTCGGAAATCCTACAATAAGCGTAGTCGAAGTAGCAAAGCGAACTGCTGTTGCGTGTGGAGTATCTGAACGCACTGTTTACCGTATCCTAAATGAAAAGAGAGAAGCAGATGAATCAGGAAGAAGAGTTTCAACTCCGGGCAAAAAGCGGCCGCAAAGAACGCCCACGAAAACCAATATAGACTCATTCACTGCTGCCGCCATCAAGAGGCAGATTTATTCTTTGTATAAGGCTGATTTCATTCCGAGTGTGGAAGATATTCGTGATGCTCTCGATAAGTCTGGCTTATTTTCTGGCAGTAAATGGTCGGTCCGGGAATTATTAAAAAAACTTAATTTCCGTTACGCTAAGAATAACTTCGGACGGAAGCTTCTGCTAGAGAAACCCGACATAGTTGCTAAGCGATTCCATTTCTTAAGGAGGATGCGCGACTTAAGAATAACCGGCCGCCCTATCGTTTACCTAGACGAAACATGGATAAACATCAATCACACGAAGAGCAAAATTTGGATTTGTGAAGATGGTGACATCCCTCTGAACGTGCCCCTAGGAAAAGGAGGACGATTTATTATTGTGCATGCTGGACCTTCTTCTGGATTTATACCAGGAGCCTATCACAGTTTTAAGTCCAAATCTACCAACGATCCTCATGAGGAAATGAACGCCGTTAATTTCAAACATTGGTTCGAAAACAAACTCCTTCCGAACATTCCACAAAACAGCATTATAGTAATGGATAACGCCTCTTACCATTCTGTACAGTTAAATAAAGCTCCCACTTCTGCATCTTCTAAATCAGACATGCAGTCTTGGTTACGTCAGAACAACATAGAGTACGACCCAAAGGCGACAAAAATCGTACTGTACGACATAATAAAATTGAAAAAGGAAAAAATGGTAAGGTACGAACTGGATACATTAGCTCAAAGTGAACCACACCGGCATACCGTAGTACGATTGCCACCATACCACTGCAATTTTAGTGCCATTGAGTTCATCTGGGCTCAAGTGAAAAATGATGTCGCTAAACACAATGTATCTTTCAAATCCAGTGAAGTTATAAAATTATTTGAAGAAGCGTTGTCCAAGGTTACGCCAGAGAATTGGAAAAATGCGTGTGAACATATTAAAAAGGAAGAGGATTTTTATTGGGAAAGGGATGGAATGATTGACAAGGCGGTGGATCGTTTCGTAATAAGTTTGGACTCTGATAGTGACGACGATGACGGTGACGACAACATGGAAGTAGAAGTAGAAGAATCCGCCACTGCACATACAAACAGTTTCATGGAGGGTGTCTGTCTCTTGCCACCATCCCCCCCGCAGAGTTCCGGTCAGCCACTGAGTGAGTGAGAGGTCAGAAATATATCTTTCTCTGTCTAAATTTCTCTGCCAACTAAAGAATTCTATACTATAGGTCCTAGAAATTATTTGTTTCTCCTCCAGTATTTCTAAGCTGTTCGTTTCTTTTAAGTTCATGTTTGGAATATATATCCTACCGTATCACTGTCATAACTGTCATGACTTTGTAGAATTTAAAATTTGTTTCCTACTTTTTTAAGTAGGATTCATGATAATACGCTGTAGGCCTACGCTAAATTTTTATTACTACCTATAAATAAAATGAACTTAGATATGCCCTTAATATATTTCCATCACAAACTAAATATCAAGAAAATGAAGCTGCCTGTGAACCTGTAGACGAGACCCAAATATGCTGGCGAAGAGGAGAATTAATTCTCTTTCCTCTTCAGTAAACGAACTCATTGTTAATTCACGACTCGTCGGCCTTTCCGTGGCGCTAATGCAACTCTGCGCCTGAACGGATTCGCAAGGAGCTGGAATCAGCGGCGAACATCAAGCGCTGGAGGTGGCTGATGCCTTTGTGCGGCAACGCGAAGTGGGAAACAGTCATTACTCTGCAGCCTCCGACTGTTGAAATCACTGTACTTGTGCGGTAGCGCTCGGCTGCGAGTCTTTGGAGGAAGAGTAGCTTATGTTGCCATCTATACATGCAGTATTGAGCCAACATTTATTTGAATTCGGGAGTTTTTATTGTTTTGGTCATGCAGAAGACATACATCTACATCAGAACTGACAGATTTTATGCTACTACTACTGTAGCTGTTCCACCTCTGATTGAGTTTCTGTCTGATATGTACATTTATTATCAGGCAATACGTCTCACTTGGCGATGTATGTCAGAGTTATAACAATAAGTTATACAGGGACATCATTTTATTTTTACTAACATTTTTAATATTAACCTGGCTATACCTTTTGCTACCCCTTCCCACGACTGGAGTTCGATGATACTGCGTAAAATAAAAACAAATCACTTCACTAGGTATAGGAGGGAAGAAAAGTAGTTCATCCATTTACGTAAACTAGGAAATATCGCAATTTCGAGTTTGATAATTTTCATCAAGTTTTTGTGTAATCAAAATACAGTACAGTATTAACAATAAGTGTTTTTACTCACGAACTGAGTTATCCATGCGAACGTATTCATTCTGTAGTGTATATTATACTGTCTACAGTACATTAGCGTACAATATAGAGAATTAAGTTAAATTGTAAAATAATCATAATATGGATATTTAAACACATTTTTGAAAATGGTGACCGTTCATTTCGATACAGGATTCAGTCCTTTTGTGCATATTATCGCACTATAGACTATTGTACCTAATTCCAATTACCAGTTTCGTCCTTCGTACTAATAACTCATGTTGAAATAATTCTGTACCTACTCTGTAAAAACGTACCTTACGTACTGTAAATTCAATCTTCACTTCTGTCCGATCCGAAAAAATAAAATTACTCAGACATGCTATCTACTGTCCGTCCAAGTAGTTATGTCGGAGGATCGTAGAAAGGGGGAAAATCACGTTACAATTAATTATTTAACGAGGCCCTTTTATTTAAGTTATTTTAAACAGTTGCATAATATTACGTAGACGTCCAATTCCTAACAGAAATTAATGTTTTCAGAAAAGACTAAGACATCCCAGCCACTAGCCTTTTCAGCGGCGTGAGCAGAAGCAGGTGGGGAAAATCGGGATGCGACGTAGGCAAACGGACGACAGCACCTGTGCGAAAATATGATTCAATATTGAAAGCTGTTTCGTCACTAGAAAACGCGAACATATTTCTGGAACGTACTATATTCAGTACTGCTTGACTGCATGTACGCCGCCTTGGTTGTGTTGGAAGTTTACTAGTAGAAGGGGTGGGAGTGAAGTACATTAAAAAACTCAGGTACAATAAAAATTGAAGTAAAAATAAAATGATGTCCCTATATATTTAATCACAATGACATCAGCTGAAGAATATCGGTGACCCAGGGGTCCTGAATTACAGAAAACTATTTACAAAGTAAGTGATTAAAAAATTAAACAAATAACATAAAATTAAATAATGTGGATTTGTACTAAATAATTTTCACTGCGATTATAGTCTGAAAAAAGCTAATTATTAATAATTCAATTATTGTTAGGTTATATAAATGATGGTGAAGAATCTTCAAAGAGTCGTTAATTATTGAAACATCTGAAGTCTGATTAGTGTAATATATTGCTAGTCAGGGAAATATGCAATGGAACGAGAAAGGAACTGATCACCCTACACCACTATCTCCTGACTTTGTTGCCTCATAAGTGATGATTTATAGGTGTCACTTGTGAGGTTCAAACCTGTCTTCGAACAGTTGACTAAACAACAACGACTACCTGTTACTGGTCCTATTACTGCACTACAATTGTTTATGCTATTACTATTGGCATTAGATGATGTTTATGCCATGAATTATTATTATTATTATTATTATTATTATTATTATTATTATTATTATTATTATCCATCGGCGAGGCTCAGTTGATAACGCGTTTGGCTATTGATCCGGAGTTACGCTCGGGCGTGGGTTCGATTCCCGCTTGGGCTGATTACCTGGTTGTTTTTTCCAAGGTTTTTCTCAACTATGAGGAAAATGTCAGGTAATCTATGGCGAATCCTCGGCATCAACTCTGCAAATACCATCTCGCTATCACCAATTCTATCGACGCTAAATAACCCAGTGGTTGATACAGTGCTGTTAAATAATAGAGTTAAAATTATTATTATTTATTATGATTATTATTATTGTTATTATTATTCTTATTATTATACTAAAAAGTCAAATCTTATGAGTCAAAGTTACGGGATCTAACGCCAATATAATAACATTACATTAAAGCGGAAGACCCAATACTGTATTGCTGAGATCATTGCAAATTGGACACTGCTGGATCAGTGCCAAAGTTAAGTTATCCGCAAGTAATTAATCGTCTGAAATATACCCGACGACGGGAATGCCTGGTAGTATTAGCACGTTTCCCGAATTGATAAAATATTCTCCAATCAAAATACGAGTAATACACATAGCGAACGTTGACAAAGTGTACGTAGATTCTTTAACAATTTTATAGCGACCTGAAGGCATGTATGTTAAAGAATGGGTCTACCTATAAGTCGTCCTCAGTATTCTCGCGGTTATAAAAAAATATCATGTTTGCCGTTGGAGCCGAAGTTCGCGGGTTCAAATCCGGCCGCGGCTGATGAATTTTAAAGAGCGACGATAAAATCCTGAGTTTGGATTCCTCCAGGTGAGACATAAAACTGTCGTTCCTTGTCATAGATTTACAGCATGTAAAAGGATCCTGTCCCTGATAGAGAGCTTCAAGCAAAATACTCGTACGTCGGCCATTTCTCGGCTATGTTGAATTTGGACGCTGAATAACGTCTGGAGTTGAAAGTACTACTGTTAAATAAAGTACTCCTAACACTACCACCTTCACGACAAGTCCTACTGCCATCACTACCTCCACCATCACTACTACTATTACTATCACAACCACAAACACTAAAACTATCATTACTACTACCACCACCATTACCACCAATATTACTACTATTATCACCATCTCTATTACCACTATTACTACTTATACCACAACTACTACCACCACTAATACAGCTACCGCCACTACCACTACTACCAATATCACTACTACCGCCACCACCTTCACCGGTACTGTCATTCACTAATGTTACTACAACCAACACCACTACCAGCACTGCTACTACCACCATTACCACTAGTACTACTACTACCACCATCACTACTAAAACTATTACTACTTCTACCACCACCATGACTACTACTACTACTACCGTGCATGTCTGTGGATTAACGGTTAGCGAGTCTGGCTGCGAAACCAAGTGGCCCGGGTTCGATTCCCGGTTGAGGCAAGCTACCTGGTTGAGATTTTTCCGGGGTTTTTCCTCAACCCAATATGAGCAAATGCTGGGTAACTCTCGGTGCTGGACTCCGGACTCATTTCACCGACATTATCACCATTTCATTCAGTCGCTAAATTCAATTTAATTTAATTTATTTAACTAGATAGCTAGTAACCTAAGATATTGATAAAGCGTAGTAAAATAACCTACTAAAAACTACTACTACAACTATCACCACCATTACCACCACTGCTACTTTTACCATCATTACCGCCAGTATTATCGCCACTGCTAGTACTATCATTAGCACTACCACCACTGCTACTACTACCACTACCACTGCAACCATTACCAACAGTACTACTACTACCAATATTACTAAAACGACAACTATTACTACCAATATTACTAAAACGACAACTACCACTACCACTACCACTGCAACCATTACCAACAGTACTACTACTACCAATATTACTAAAACGACAACTATTACTACCAATATTACTAAAACGACAACTACCACTACCACTACCACTGCAACCATTACCAACAGTACTACTACTACTACCAATATTACTAAAACGACAACTATTACTACCAATATTACTAAAACGACAACTACCACTACCACTACCACTGCAACCATTACCAACAGTACTACTACTACTACCAATATTACTAAAACGACAACTATTACTACCAATATTACTAAAACGACAACTACCACTACCACTACCACTGCAACCATTACCAACAGTACTACTACTACCAATATTACTAAAACGACAACTACCACTACCACTGCAACCATTACCAACAGTACTACTACTACCAATATTAATAAAACTACTACTACTACTACCACTATCACTGAAACTATTACCAACAGTGCTACTACTACCAATATTACTAAAACGACTACTACTACTACCATTACCACTGCAACCATTACCAACAGTACTACTACTACCAATATTACTAAAACGACTACTACTACTACTACTACTACTACCATTACCACTGCAACCATTACCAACAGTACTACTACTACTACCAATATTACTAAAACGACTACTACTACTACCATTACCACTGCAACCATTACCAACAGTACTACTACTACCGATATTACTAAAACGACTACTACTACTACCATTACCACTGCAACCATTACCAACAGTACTACTACTACCAATATTACTAAAACGATTACTACTACTACTACTACCATTACCACTGCAACTATTACCAACAGTACTACTACTACCAATATTACTAAAACGACTACTACTACTACTACTACTATCACCACTACTAAACTACTACTACTGCTTCTACCACTACTACCACTGCTACTTTTAACATCATTACCGCCAGTATTACTACTACCACTACAATTACTACTATTACTAACACCACTTAAAATTAAAACTAGTCAGTCGCGCTTCTGACATCCGCCACAAGCCTGGGCTGTAGGCTTCCCAATCGGAATCTGTTGGTGTTTTGTGGCGAACACTACAAAACGGGGCTGTTCTGGCCTTCCTTACAAAAGGTTGCGGCTACGCTCTGGGTGCATTTCTCCCCAGATCGAGCAGGTTCATTAATTCAGACGGAATGTGAGGCCAGCATCTCGTGCGAGACGCTCGGTGCTACCATCGTAAACACTTCCATCCACAGGCCAGACACCTGCGCTTCTTGTTACACTACTTGGGAGCTGAAACAAGTGTCATAAAATTCAGTTTCCAGCTAAAGGTTAAACTTCTTGTTTTCGGATTGAATTAACTTGCACCTCGTGTTACAGATCGTTATATTGTACTCGGTGTAAATATCTGAGGAACAAGTTCCTAGAGTCTGCTTGTCTGCAACAAGTTGTTTGGTTGACATAACGTTTCAAGTGGCGCATTGTCTTGTTTACAGTGGTTTGATATCTTATTTCAAGTTTTTTTGGGGCGAGGAATCGCTACATAAATAGTAATTTTGAATTTATAGGTGATATCAAATTGTTTCGTAGTTTTCTATATTTGCTTGTGCTTTGGAACTTTCTGATAAATCGTGGAACTCGCTTTTTAATATTTAGTTAAGTCTCCTAACGTCCCAGAAGTAGACTGTAGAGTACTCCACCTTGAAATCGCAGAAATCTTCTTCTGGACACTCACCGTTAAAGCTTGAAAACTCAATATCCTAAGGGTTTTCGCTATTCAGAATATAATTTTATTGCTTAAATGCGGTTTTAAGCATTATTATCATTATACGAGTATAGGTTTATTTTTCCATAAGGAACAAACCAGCTTATAAAAACTAAACAGAATACAACTTTATCCGTCTGCGTTCATTAAACATTTTAAACAAGTTTCTTTTAAAAATTAGAATGCTTTTTATACGGATATGTTTCAGTATAGCGTAGCGTAGATTCATTTTTTTACTGATATTTATTAAGCCTGTTCTATTTCAAAGAATCTGCTCTTTTATGCATATTCTAGGTCGTCGCCACTCTCTTTGTTTCGTAAAGTTTATTTCGATGAAATGTCATTTGTTCCCATTTTAAAAATATGAAAGTGATGCGATTCTACGTGTCTAAATGTATCCAATAATTCAAACAAACTTCATCTCTTTGACAGAATGGCCTTGTTACGTTTATGAGTCAAACAATATTCCGTTAAATTTCTTATCCGATAGCTATATTTGGACTACTTACATTCTCCTGCAATAAAACCTATTTCTGCATAGCGCGATAGAGCAGCAGTAACCCTTGCTTAACTACACTTCAATACTATTTCCTTTTTTACTTTTTTTCCCCTTTAATGTGCATTTCGTTCTACCCTACAGCTGTGCCAGTTTATACTTATTTTCACTTTTCAGAAGCATTAACATTTATGATTAATTGTATTAAAGGTGGTGAACAAATATACCATCTCACACATTCCCCAACTATTTGTAATAATTCACTAGTGCTTATGCTATTTAAAAATTATTTGAAATTGTATAAAGTTTATCAATTTTAAGAAAACAATTATCAGGCATCAGAACACATTCCAGAATTACTTTCTTCTCACACAGTGTTATTTTCGTCATCAAATTTGATTAAAATACAAACTAAATTAACTAATTATTATTAAAGACTCAATTCTCTACTCTGTTCACTCGCATTAGAAAACATTATTTTACATGAATTTAATACTACTTTTTTAAGTTAAACTTCACTGTATTCAGTAGCCGAAGGACAAGTTATTCACTACTAGGCCTATTTCTTTTTTAGATTATGAATATTTACAATAAGTTTAAATTGTACCGTACTATAGAAATCCGATTCCACTTCCATATTCGCGAAGTATTTGATGTGCTCAACATTGTGTAATATTCACAATATTCTTCTATGACTAGATCTGCTAGTCTTACTTTAAAAGAAAAAAAATTATTTTTGGAGTAAATTTCTAAATTTATGCTCACTTTATACAGCTGTTCTCTTTATTCGTGTAACAAGTCATGCTGGACGACTAAACCAAGAACCGAGTTCAAATCCCGATGACCGCAATCACTGGTTTCACTGGTTGATTTTTTATTTTATTTTAGTAGGTTATTTTGCGACGCTTTATCAACATCGTAGGTTATTTAGCGTCTGAATGAGATGAAGGTGATAATGCCGGTAAAATAAGGCCGGCACCGAAAGTTACCCAGCATTTGCTCATATTGAGTTGGGAGAAAACCCCGGAATAAACCTCAACCAGGTAACTTGCCCCGTTCGGGAATCGAATCCGGACCACCTGGTTTCGCGGCCAGACACGCTAACCGTTACTCCACAGGTGTGGACATCACTGGTTGATCAAGACACTTTTGAAATATAGTACTCTCAGTAACGAAACCATCAACAATATCTTGACCACCATCACATTCTTCATCATTGCTACTACCACCTCCACCACCACCACCACTACCACTACCACTACCACTACCACCACCGCTACAACAACAGCCATAGCCTTCATCACCACATTGATAATCATTGCATCATTACTACCATGATCGTCACAATAAGCTTGTAAACTGAAGTGAACAATAATGATAATGAACAATAGTTAGCAGTATTGTCTGACTGTTCCCGAACACTAAAGAACCCTTTTATACTCGTAAACTGTTTGAAAAACCGCTTCTATTGCAGCTGCTGCCGAATAAACCTTCCACGCCAGCATTATAATAATCCAGGTGTTCATTTACACTCTGCTGCGAGAGTCAGTCGTGATTTTTACAATCACGTTTCTTACTAAAAAAATCTCATTCCATCAAGTCTGGAAGTGCTTTTAAATCCTCCATGAAACTGTGCTAGGCTATATGGTTGTAGATGTCGATCCTGGATAAGATATATAGACCTTGATCTTAAACATTTCCTCAAATCTGACAATGAGTAAGTTTTATCTGCTGTTCCAAGACAACAGTAGCAAAAAAAAAAAAAATAGTTTCCAATGAAACGGGCAAATGAATCGCTATATACACAGACGTAGAAGTTGTGATTTCATTAGGTTATTTTTATTCTCATTCCTAATAATCATCTTTATTCAACTGTGGCACACGCAGCAGTTAAGGATCAGCTTTCAAATGGAATGGAGGCCACTGTCGTGCGTTATAATACCTCCTCCTGCAGCGAGATCCAACGAAAAATTGGAGTCTTCCGTCTGGATTTTGTCACTGCTCGTTCCATATTATATATAGAATAGTCTATAAAATTAATAAAGGAATTATATACGAAATGAATAAATTATAAATAAATGAAACATAGTATTAGCCCTACTTACCAAATTTAAATGTATTGCTCAAAACGGCCACCTTCCGCTTTCAAAGATTTATTGAGACTCAATTTCAGCACACTCGAATGTCATTAACCCTTTCGTCCATAACTATTTTATTTACAACAGTATTCTTATTGCACACAGATTTCTTAGATCTCCAAGATTATAAGCGTACAGTTGTGAAGGAACTCGTGTTTCCGGATACTATTGTCTAAAACGTCGTTTCAATTTCTTGTATCCTTTCTTTCTCACTAAATCTTCCACAATAAAAATTCTCTGAACTACAATAAAAGCCATTTCCTGGTTGAATCTTAGAGAAGGCCTTGTCCTTAACTCTGCCAAGTTAAGTAAAACCATTATTATTATTATTATTATTATTATTATTATTATTATTATTATTATTATTATTATTATTATTATGCTTTTTTATTAGCCAAACACTAAGAATCACAAATACTGTCACAATGAACACAACAAATGTCCAATACATCCCCACTCTACCGAACTAGGCTATGGACTGTTGGCGGGATTCCCCCCACGCCTTCCCACGACATTCGTGACCTTGAGTGTGCGGCTTGGAACTCCATCGCTCGTTGGATCTCAAGGTATATAGATGTTCTTCATACGATTCAATGCATTGTGTCTTTTTATTAAAGTGTGTCTATTTTACCTAATTTAACTGGAGTCCCACTATGTGTTCGTCTCAAAGTACAAATTCCTAAGTCTTTTAAGATTCAAACATTTCACACAGAACAACATAATGAACTTAACGAATGTAATGCTTCTCGATCGGGAAATCGGAAATGTGTTTGGTGATTATTCTACTGAGTGAGTGACCTAATGAAATATATCCAAAATTATATTATTTTAACGGTAACATATAAAATGAATACATTATGATTATACATATATATGTATAATCATAATGTATTCATTTTATATGTTACCGTTAAAATCCGAAATTCGTCAAAACCGGTTTCAACTAGTAAAAACTAGTTTTAAAAATGTAAATAGAAAGCGAGTTTTCGTAGGATTTAGAATTAATGACAGGTTAGGTTTGGTTCTTTAGGTTTTTGGTTTATTTAGGCTTTTGTTTGGTAAAAGCCCTAATAAACCAAAAACCTAAAGAACCTAACCTAACTTATCATTGATTCTAAATCTTACGAAAACTCGCTTTCTGTTTATCTACATTTGCTTAAAGTAGTTTTTACTAGTGAAAACTGGTTTTGACGGATTTCGGGTTTTAACGGTAACATATACATTTAAAGTTTGCGTCATCGCAAAATAAATCTCTCAAAATTTTGCTCATATCCCACTTAAGCGAATTTGCCAGCTGGTGACATTTGCCAAGATCAGTAAACATTTTTACGTCACACGAGAAGGTTGCATGCGTATCAGGGTTGTTATACGTACAAAACTAGTCAAACGTATGCAACTGTTTCATAAGGTATTACGACATACTTTCCAACTTTGAGTTGTAGGCTTACTTGTGTTACGATTATTTTCAAATTTCTATAAATAAGACTAAGGATAAGGCGACTATATGAATGATTTACACTTTTACAAATATGTAGTGGTTATAATGAGATATGCAGTAACTATAGTACTGGTAGGATCTAGTCTTTAAGTCTATACTGTAACACCTGCAAGATTAGAAATACTCCAACATACTAATAAAATAGATTGTCACAAAGCTGCGACTGGAAAGCAAGGAACGACGGTGTCTGTTTCTATGTCAGCAATGTTATGTATAGTAATCCGAATCACATCGGCAAAATAAAGTTGCCGAACCATAAATTAATGCTTCTAAACTAGGACATTACGTAATTAACGGCTAATATTATATAGGCCTATTACAGCCGCTCTGAAAAGTCCCGTCCTTATTAACGACAGTTATATTCATGTTTCGTTTTATAGAACTTGCTGTTATTTGAATTGGCGGTTCTGTTTGTAATACTCGACTGTATTACAAAACAACATCAATTAAGAGACGTTTATTTTCACCGGCTCCTTGGTATATTTAGTTTACTGTGTATTAATTAATACACCGGGTAAGCTGTACGATTCCAGTGCGCAGTAAGAAGCTATGATTGAAGTTCTCTTTCATAACAAGCAAACAGTATTTTGTGAGTTCAACCATGACAAATGTTTGTATCTATATCAATCCTAGATCATATATGTAACAGTTAGGTCACCGCTATGTTAAAATCGTTTGCATTTTGAAGAGAACAACCGCCAGGATCGTCACCCGTCCGCCGTAAACGAACATGAGATGGCAGTACAGTCGCTAATGCAATTCAAATCGGAATTATGACGTGACTCCTTATGTACCAACTAGATGGCAGCGTAGTAAGCCTGACAAAAGTTGTTAACGTCAAAGCCTATAAGGCCGACCTATCTGGGATATATATGATCTAGGATATCAATCCACATTTTCATATAAAATGTGTATGTATTCATTCAAATTTATGTTTCAGTAAATTACCTCATTCTTCAAATTTTGTGTAATTACACTTCACAAATGTAGCCAATATTCGTTTGCATTTTTTCTAGCACCTAATTTCGTAATAAGAAATCGCAGTAATTCCGTAAGAAATTGGGTTGTGTGTGCAAAATAAATGTAGAGTAATGTTATTAACTTTTTAATTAAAATGGAAGAGAGTTCGACTATTCTCTTAAAGTGTACGATTATTTGTCAGAGGTTGGTACGACTGCTCAGATTCAGTAATCTGGAAACCCTGATGCGTAGTATGGCAAGTCGAGTTAGTCTGATACGTTGTCCAGGATTGTTTTAGACATGTTTGTATGGACATTAAAATCTAACATAGGAAACATCCGATTCCAGTAAAACAAACTGAAGACTGAATTAATTCTGCCTTCCCCCCTCATTGCTTTCATCCGGACATTCTATATTTCAATATACCTCTTTCCATATTCTGCTCACTTGGACAATCATATGAAATTTTCAGGAAAGTAGTTCATCTGTAATTAATTGACTAGTGAAATAGACTATCCTGATGTAATAATGAAATATATGACTTCACTATCACAGAAAAAATATTTAAAAATGCCAGAGAATACTTCATTTCATGCTCCGATAGATGGAAGCTAACATCTTTATTAATAAAGCTTCGTGAATCCTTTAAAATTAATATAACAATACAGATGTTAATGTTACATTATATTATAAAGTGATATTTAATATATGTGCTTCCGTTTTATATTCTGACTGGTAAATGGTAATTTCACTGTGTTACCGGGTTTGGTCATACTACCCAAAATATATGCAAAAGAATCCCCTTGGAAGTCACTCGTCATTACCAATACACATTATTATTTCATTAAAAGAAAACAGTAACATTCATGATGTTGTTTGAAAACGTTCTACACGAAGAGTTAACCTTACGTGATTTGTAGTTCTTTGGACCAAACTATGCTATCTCCTCCTGTTTTTTTGTCTTATACACTTCTAGTCGGCCTGGTTGGTATAGCGCTGGCCTTCTATGCCCGAGGTTGCGAATTCGATCATGGGCCAGATCGATGGCATTTAAGTGTGCTTAAATGCGACAGGCTTATGTCAGTAGATTTACTGGCATGTAAAAGAACTCCTACGGGACAAAATTTCGGCACACCGGCGACGCTGATATAACCTCGGCAGTTGCGAGCGTCGTTAAATAAAACATAACATTAACATTATACACTTGTATAATATAATATAATATAATATAATATAATATAATATAATATAATATAATATAATATAATATAATATAATATAATATAATATAATAAGTATAGTAATAGTATGATATAGTATAACCGTTTAGAATACAAGAAATGTACCTTTACATTCTAGTAACTCATACGATTCTCTCCTGTCTTAAACCTTTTTTCTTAATTGAATTGTACGCCTACTCTGCAGAAAATAGTGGATATTACTGAAAAATTGTTTTTAAAGATATGCATTATTCCTTTTGATTTTACACTTTGTGTTTTATTGTAAAAAAAATTAAGAGAAGAAGGATATAGCCCATTTTGTGTAGTTTTTCATGTTTTAATGATATTTTGAAGTAAAAGTCCTTAAAATGTCCGTTAACCCCGAACGAATTGATACGTAGTTACTGAACGAACAAATTTTGTCTGTTACCTTGACAATTTGATGGAAGTAAACAAATAAATTCATTTCGTTGAAACTTTGAAGTCGATTATTTTCAGAATCAGAATACTTTCTTTTTTTAGTCTCGCAATGATAAATTTGAAATGTACATTTATAGTAAGACAAATTGCACAGAAAAGAAATAAATTACAGCATTTGGCACGAAATATACAGAGGGAAATATTTCGTAGATTTTTAATTGGACACATTGTACATAAACAATGTTTCACTGATACGGTTCACACAGCTAGCTATCAGCTTATCGCAAAAGAGGACAGGAACCCAATTTCGGGCAATTTGTGAAAATTTTAACGACAGAGCGATTGTGGTGTATGTATTCATGAAGTTAGATTTCTCACGCCAGTCTCATTCTACCGTTATACTCGATTGTCACTGTATCATTTCATCATCTTTTTATGGCTCCTGTGCTTCAAAGAGATCCTTAAATTATGAAATACCGCACTAAAAAAATAAACTTAACGTTATATAATAAAATTTAATTTTCACGGAAGTGACAATGTATAAACGTAATTATAATAAAAATGATTAATTTTGGTGTAACAATTTGAGTTGGCATGCGGGAGAATTATCTCATGATAGCTTGACGGATGGGTTCATTGAGGCTTGAACCTACGACCTCACATGCTTACTGCGGGAATCATAAGTCTATTGGGGTTAGACTTTAGATAACTTTGTTTTGTAATTTACAGTCGAACAAAGCTGAATTGAAGAATGTAACAATCAAAATTTAATATTGGCAGTTAGATTAAATTGCATGTGAATTATTGATTGTGGAATGCAGTTTCCTTCTGCATTATGTTTGCTATTTCTCACTCTGTATCCAAGCAAGAAGTAAAAGATAATAAAGAAAATTGATTCCTGGGTAAATTGTCAATAGTTAATTCTGTGGTGCTTGATCAGTCTATGAAAAATATTTGGCACTAACAAAAGATTGAACTCAGAACTCACAGGTAATAACAAACGACATGATAAATTGAAGGACCCTTCTTCTTTTTTTTTAACTTGTTTATTTAACGACGCTGTATCAACTACTGGGTTATTTAGAGTTGATGGAATTGGTAATAGCGAGATGGTATTTGACGAGATGAGGCCGAGGATTCGCCATAGATTACCTGATATTCGCCTTACGGTTGGAAAAAACCTCGGAAAAACCAACCAGGTAATTAATCCACACGAGAATCGAACCCAAGCCCGAGCGCAGCTCCCGATCAGTAGGCAAACGCGCTACCGTCTGAGCTATACCGATGGTTAGAACCCTTCTTTACAAGTAAATATAACATACTTAAACATTTCAAGGAATTTAATGAATGTTCCTCTTTGCAAGTAGGCCTAACTATAGCATACTTGATAATGTCAAAGAAGTTATTCGGTAGTAATTTTGAGCACAGTTCGCATGAATATTCCTCCTTGCAAGTAAATATAATAGCCTATACTTCGGAACTTCGAAGAGCTTATTCGGAAACGACTCAGAGTAGAGTTTGCATATGGATTCAGTTCCGAATAGGCCTACATATTTATTTCACACTTTGAGAAATACGTCACTAAGAACCAATCTTTTCATCTATTCAGTCGTAGCCTGACGAGAGAAGTGAAATATGATCAGAGTACTCAATATTAACTCTACTGATGGCTTGTGTATCTCTAATCTATACGACTAGATATTCATATGCGTGCGACCATAATCAATGGGATAGAATTTTTTTGTAAACATCATTTGCATAGGAAGGAAGAAGTACATTAAATGAAAATTATTTATAATTTATAAACCATGAATTATCTCTCATGCTCTCGAAATAAAATCACAAAGATAATAATTTCTACTCTAAAATACCAATGTTTTTTTTCCATTAAAAACGATCGGTGTTTTAAGTAGGACATTCTTGTGTTTCAGTGATGTAGTAACTATCTATGCGAGTCCTTCCTTTGTACTGTATTTCATAATTATGTTTTTGTAATTAGTAACTATGCAAGCCTTTTTCTTTGTATTTAGTAATTATGTTTTTGTAGTTTGATATAATTACTATTTGTTCGAGATCTTGGGTGGCGTTTTACACCACTTTATACATTTAGAAATACTCAACTTGCTTTAGAGCTACCATCAAGAAAGAAAGAATAAAGGGGAAACTGCCTAACGCGTCCATTACCAATAGCTAGTCTTCAATATTGAGTCAGTGCTGGGACTCAGTCTATAGAAAATGAATCCACATGTCATGTACAAAAGTACAAACATCTCGGGCACGGTTGAACATTGTGGAAGTCTTAGGATTAAAACTGTCACGTGATCTAGGCCCTAGGAGTAAAACAGGCAAGATTCATGCTCCGAGGCTGCTCTCGAGCGTGGGCCGATTATCTGGTTAGATATTTTCCCCTAAGTTTCCCTAATTGCAATGCGAATATCAGGTAATCCCATGGCGAATCCTCGGACTCATCCCTCCAAGATATTATTTCGAAATCACCTCTTCTACTGACGCCAAATAACCTCTAGTTGTTACGTGGTTAATCGTTAAATAACAGATCAAAAATAATCATAGTGTCATAAATATTGACGATAATAGGACCAATTTTCACAGGACATTTTCTGACTCAAAATGACTTCAGGAATAAGCCGCGCAAGTACTGCTGCAATTTAATATATATAATGCCTAAATTGACATATACCCTAAGTCCATTGAAGTAATTTTTTGAGAGAAAAAACTATTTGTATGATTAAAAAACACAGGGATATTCATTTTTGCGGCATGGCAGCCTATGCAAAACCCAAAATATGTCAGGTAAAAAGTTAAATTCGTTAAATTTTGGACTTTAGATGTGTGTCAATCCAGGTCTTCAATTATAATTGTATCTCTTATGAACATTTCCATTACGTGTATATTACAGTGAAATTATAGGTAAGATGTCTTGTTCAATTAACAGAGATGTTTTATTTGTTCATTATATCATCTTGCTTACTACCATGATTGCTTTAGAATGTCTCGAAGTGTTTACAGTGTTTATTCGCTTGGCATGTGTGATATTCTTCTATGCCCTTAGAATTTTTGCTGTATCATATTTATTCCATATATAATAATTACGCTACTTGGTAACTTCATACCAACTTTAGAGTAAAAAGTTATTTCTGCTTGGATTCAGTTGCAACACGTGGACGACAACACGTGGACGAGTGAGTTGATTATATTGCGGATCTCAAACGAAACACTATACTAGGATCTATTTACGTTTATGTAAGTCATATAACATACATCCGGTAGACGGCAGGTACTTTACATTACTTTGTAGACCTAACCATGCTGAATACATTTCCTCAGACTTTGTACTGTGTAAGAAAGATGGAATATTCTCCAACTTTGTTTCTCTTGGGAAATTATAATATTGTCATCTGATTGGGAGACAATGAAATATAGTATGTAAAGAGCATGTTCCTAATTATTGACTTTTTGTTTTGTGGTAGTAGAAATTCTAATTAAGCTGAATTTTTCTTTAGGCTACCATCAACCCAAATTAAATATATTCGTGATTTAGACGTACCGTCACTTAGCAAAAATGTGAAGATGTAATAAACTCGGAATATATCCCTTCCAATGGACGCCAAATGGATAGGCATTTTGGACGTTGCTTTGGAGAGATGGGAGTTGAAAGGAAGTTTAGCTTGGAGATGTAGTAAAGAATACTGGAATACTGAAATATTTAAGTGGAGTGATTATTAATTCCAAGTGTTACAAGAATTATCCAAGTCCTATAGCCTTTATTGAATAAAACGGGCAACAAGTGACAACCTTGTCCTTCTTACACCTTGATTGATATTAATGTATCGGCTTTGAGACTTCATTGTGCGTATATAGTAAAACAGCAGTGTATCTGTAAAAGCGCTCAATCATCTCTACCAGACGTTTATATAGACCCTTCTTTTCTGGTAATGTATATCCCACAACTTGAGGTGGATTAACGTAGAACGGCTCTTACTGAGTTGGCGCACTGGAATAGCGACCAGTACAAAAAAAGTAGAAGTCTGGGACGCACTCTTTATCTTGAGGCGGGTTAGTGAAAAACTGTCTTCTTCTCAATTCCTCCCGAAAGTAAACATACAGTGTGCTGTCTGCGATTCTTTGTTAATGTTTTTGTCTCTTGACGACCTTACCAGTTACAGGAAGAAAAATGCTGTTAATGTGTATGTGTTCGTGTGTGTACGCGCGCTACTTTGCAAATTATACACTCTCTACCAGCTGTGAGCCTGGACAACTAGTGTATCATTGTTCCCACAATAGCTAACTCTGTCCTGGATATCCTCTTTCAACGGTGCCAGGACAACAAATCGCAGTTTAATCCAAAGAAAACTGTAGCTATGATTATTACCAGAAGAAGGAAGTTCGAAGTACCAAAAATTCGTATGAATAACAGAAATATAAAACTCGTGGATACCTTCTCTTACCTTGGGGTAATCCTTGACAAGAAAGTTACTTTTCGAGCTCATTTTGACTTCCTTGCAACCAAGGCCAGCAAGATAATAAATGGACTAGACTCATATGGGGACTTAATTCAGAAGGACTTAAAATCATTTATCGTGGGGGTAATAGAACCACTTCTGCTGTATTGTGTATCTACTTTCAACAGGATGCGAATTAAGATTTCTGTTGAGGGGGGATAGAATCGTAGACAGAGAATACCATACATAAAATTATTATTGTCCTCATTCGATACGGCTCAACGCTTGGTCGCACTGAGTTGCTTGTCTTGCATCTTGATCATAATAATAATTACAGTGCGTTCGTAGCTCGGCCGGACCTGACTGGCGCGTCAGCGGTAGCCACAGCACTACTCTGGTGGCAGGCGTGCCAATCTTCACCCAGTCAAAGTCGCGGAACTGTCCGGCCGAGCTACGAACGCACTGTATATCACTGAGCAGATGCGTAATTCCTAAGTTATTGGTTGTTGTCAGCTTGTTGGTGATGATAATACATCAATATTATTTTCTTTGCTTACTTTATACTTTATAAAGTACATATACTCGTATTAAAATAATTATATTTTGTGAGGGGGATGATAGAAGTTATCCCTGGCAGAGATGTTAATATGAATTTATGAGAGGGGGATAACTTTCCAACGGGGGGGGGGAATACTCCCAATCCCCTGTTAATTCGCACCCTGGTTTTCAAAGACATATTGAATAAAAGATGGGCCCAACTGAAGTCCAGAATCCATCTAGGCTTTCTATTGCAAATAACTCGAGGCTAGCGAACTATCTCCACAGATGCTGCTTCGGTTATTGCTGGTATTGAAACTTGTCATTTCACAGAAATTTTTAACGCTTCTCAGCCAACATCCTGAGATACTTGAAAATATCGAAGTAGAAAAGCAGTCACATCTTGCCACTGGCTATCTTGGGCTATACTACGAGTACGTCATTCCACAGTGCATGAATTCATTCCGAACAATCTAGACTCTCACCTTCCTGATTCATATTTCAAGCAGAATTCTTGGCAATACAGAAGGCTTTGGAATGGTGCATATATTACAACTATGATTCTCGTATCTACAGCTATTCCCAAAAATACAATCGTCTAAGTTCTCTATCTGTGATAATCAAGTCCCTAATTATGGGATATTCCAAGCATATCCGTCTAACTTGGGTCTGCAGTCATGCCGGTACTTCGGGAAACGAAAGAGCTGATGAACTGGCCAAACATCTGCTCATTCCAATTCAGACTGTGCTTACATTGAGTGTCCCGCTGCGCATATTAGAAAGGTGCTAAAGAGGAGCATAAGAAGAACGTTGGAATAAAGTATGGTTCAGTAGCAAAACTGGATCCCTAACCAAGAAACTGTATTTCCCAACTATATTTGAACGACTCGACAAGAATAAATTATCGCAAGATTTCATAATAACGCAGTTTTTATGGGGTATGTGAAGTTCGGAAGTTATTTTCAGAGGTTTCAAATTGTAACAGAGAAAGTACATCAGTGTGTATGCGAAGAAATGTTACAAACTGTGGAACATCTATTTAAGTGCGAAGTGTTTGAATGCAGAAGATTTGTAGTGATGTTACACCTCTCTGAATATAATACTGTTTATGCCTGTCTTCTTTCAAAATTATTTTCCAAAGAATGTTTCTATAAAAAGTTTGTTAATTTTGTAAGATTCCTTTTTGTAAGATTGTAGATATTTGTACATATTATTTATAGGTTAGTCTATGCAGGTTTGTAAGTGTATTTATATAATTATTCCCATAGTGTACTATTTATGCTAGGTATAGTCTATACAGTAGTACATATATACTTTTCTTTAACTATGTATCATATTATAATTCTAACATACCTTATAGTGAAATAGGGTTTCTATGTCTCTGGTGATTCAATAATAATAATAATAATAATAATAATAATAATAATAATAATAATAATAATAATGTCAAATTCTCTATAGCTCTTGGGTTTCTTCTACCATTTTCATTCCATGGGTATCTGGATAGAATTCCATCATCATTGAATAAGGCCACCGGCGTGGCTCAGGCGGTTAAGGCGCTTGCCTGCCGGTCTGAAGTTGCGCTCGGGCGCGGGTTCGATCCCCGCTTGGGCTGATCATCTGGTTGGGTTTTATCCGAGGTTTTCCCACACCGTAAGATGAATGCCAGGTAAAATCCTCAGCCTCATCTCGCTATCACCAATCTCATCGACGCTAAATAACCTCGTAGTTGATACAGCGTTGTTAAATAACCAACTAAGAAAATATTAAAAAATCAATGAATAAGCTTTGTCGTCGTAAAGAACTTCAAATGATCATAGCTATTCAGAATAATAATTATTTTTCTCCAAAAGAATGGGTTTTCCACTTACATATGGGTATAAATATATAGTATAATGACGTTGAAAAAGACATATTTATGTATGAAATACATATTTTGAGCATATTGAATGGAAAATGTAGCTTGTGGCATTTTTTTACTTGGTTATTTAACGACACTGTATAGACTATACGGTTATTTGGCGTTGATGAGATTGGTGATAGCGAGATGGTATTTGACGAGATGGGGCTGAAGATTCGCCATAGATTACCCGACATCCGCCTTACGGGTGGGAAAAACCTCGGAAAAAAACTCTACCAGGTAATCAGACCAAGCGGGAATCGAACTCACGCCCTATTGAAGCTCCGGATCGGCAGGTAAACGCCTCAGCCGACTGAGCTACGCCTGTGACTTTTGACATATTATATATCAGTCCTTTTATTCAGAATTATTTCTGTTGTGCTATTGGACAGATATGGTTCATATGAGTACCGGTATTTGAAATTGAATCCAATACTATAAGCGACTATCACATACTGAAATATGTTAAATAAATATAAAGCAGAGAAGATGTTCAAAGAGCTCGGCCGAATGCCTTTCTAACTCAGTAACTGGTTAGGAAAACTAAAATAGAAAGTCGATAGGTGCAAGTAGTATAAATAGTGAATTGATCAAATATGGAAGTACGTTTTTAGAATTACGACGACCACATCCGTTTAATGAATGAAGTATAGAAAACAATAGAAAACATGAGCAGTGACGTCGATGTTTAAGAGGGAGACAGGACAATGTGAAACCTATAGAGATGTATTATCAGTCGCCATACAAATGATCAACGATAGTTTTTTCTCTTTGTTCTTCTACTTGCTAGAGAAAATTTAATGACGCTATAAAATATACGTATATTGAATGCTTATTTCTTCTTAGCTATTAGGGTTGCGCTATTTTACCAGTCCTGGACAGAATTTAGATGAACACAGAAAGTAAATAACATGTCAAATGTCAGTTTCGTACGTGTTTTAAGAATTAGTAAAGCCGGGGCAAAGCCGCAGTTCAGAACGTAGGAGTGTTAAACGCCATTTTGAGTCCTGGAGGGATTATTATAAATTATAGCCTATAACTACCATTAAACTGAAAACATATAAATCATGAGGTTTAGCAGTTGATGATCGATAAATTAATCACAATTATAGATCTTGCATAGACTACCCATTACATCAGTATTCCAAATCAAATAACAGTGGTGGGCAGTGCTTGGTTAATAATGTCATACACTTAAAATATTGCCTCCAATTAGTACCCACCTGCAGAAGTGAATTACAAGCAAGTCATAACTTGCATGCGAAGATTAGAAAATATAGGTTCTTTGCGATTATATATCGCCGGTATAAAAAGACCGATTAACTGTGTCCTTTTCTTGTGGATTTAATACGTGCAGATTAAGATGTTGATCGCACTGATTGATGGTAATTACTGCTCTAGCGCACTGTTATTCACACCTCCGTGTGTCCCTCTTGGCACCTCCTTCGCGGTTGTTGGGTTTCTGCAGTCGTCACGCAGACGTCTCCGTAAAATAAAGTCGTTGAGAGTGAAAATTTTTATTCAAGGCACGGGCCGTCTGCAAAACCGTTTATACAAGTTTTTTTTTAAGACGACAGCTTTTAAAGTCGACTCGACAATGAAGTTGCACTCAAATAAAATGCCGCTCGAATCATCAACTAGTGCATTCTTAAGCTTACTGCGATAACAGGAAGACGTGGTGTGGTGAACGATAATGAGCTCATTATGGGTTTCGTAATCAGTGAAAAAATGTCTTCGAAACCATAGTGGACAGTTTCTTACTGTAAGTAATTTCAATAGTATGCTTCCTCCAGTCGATGAGTACAGCCATAGCTCATTCGGTGGTAACATTTCGAACTGCTGACTTTCTATTAGATGTGCTGAATGTCACAACTATTGACTGCGATGTTTTCTGTTGGGTATTGCGGTCCTTCCTGTCATAATCACTGTTCCCTTGTCCGCGTAACATAGGGTAATCTTAACCTACATCCTAGACAATTTGTATAACACAATTACTAAGACCAACAGTATTTAGAGTTTGAAATTTTCTATCATTAATATGAAATATGGAGAGTAGCTGTCAAGATAGCGATTTAAATCCCAACGGAAAAGTGAAGAATGTAAGAGGCAGAAAGGGAGGGGGAGAGAGGGAGACAGGGAAAGAGTGGGAGAAATCTTGAAGATGCAGAAATATTGAAGAACATAAACTTTTTGACTACCGATATATTTCAATTTTAATATAAAATTTAAAAAAATGCAATTTGCAGACGACAGATTTATTTCAGAAAATGAGAACTAACGAACATAGCCTTTTCATAAATTAAACTTAATAATAATAATTCATGGTACGACAGTCCATGGAGAACCGAGGACCAGCCGACTCCTGGCCTCACTTCCACAAGGCTCGGCAGAGCTGAACGCTTATCCAACCAGTACGGGGATAACGTGTGGTCGGCACGATAATTCTCGTCTCCCTAAGCCGTTATAGCTGGCTTACGGAACCGGATTACGATATTCAATTTAGCTCCACAAATTCCTCAAGATTCTGGACGGACACCGAGCCCATGCACTGGTCCAAGTATCATGACAAAATGTCTTCTCCTATGAAGAGTTCTCGCGTGTGACATATTCCCCCTCTTGTTCAAATTTTCCTCCAGAGCCGCAGCAGCGAACTACAGCTTTATATCGAGGCCATTAGATGGCGCATATGTTGCATCAGACCCTCGCAATATCAGTTGTAAGATGGCTGCTCACACGGAAACATGCTCAAACGTGGAAGTGTACAGTGTGAGCCGGTTTTTGCGTCTGAAGAGCACTTCACCAGCTGAAATTCATCGTCAACTTGTTGAGATGTACTGTGCGAAACGGTTCTTTCGGTGAGAGGTACTAGACCATCCTCCCTACAGTCCTGACCTGGCACCCAGTGATTTCCATCTCTTCGGACCTTTGAAGAAGCACCTGGGTGGTAAGCGATTCAACACCGATACGGCGTTCAGCAAACAGTCATGACGTAGTTCAGGGACTTGACGCAGATATACCGACATCGATGCCTTGGTCTATCGTTGAACAAGTGTTTGAACAAACATGGTAACTATGTTGAAAAGTAATGCATACCAGTGTCCTACTACTGTGTATCAGTATATCTGCCTTGAAAGTTTGTCCATGAGAGCTCCTGTTACCTTACTTTTTGAAGCAACCTTGTATATTTAGAAAACATTTACTAATAGCCAATTTACTTGACTTCCTTGTTCAGGGAATTCCCTATGTGCTATTATAAGATGTAAGACATTAAAGAGATCATCATAAATTATGCTCTGTAATAAAAAGTCATGCATTGTGAGGGTTATGTTTTTT
The DNA here is from genome assembly GCF_040183065.1 of Periplaneta americana. Lineage (NCBI taxonomy): Eukaryota > Metazoa > Arthropoda > Insecta > Blattodea > Blattidae > Periplaneta > Periplaneta americana. Next base: position 44,699,954 of record NC_091125.1, on the reverse strand, counting down.
ATTTAACGACGCTCGCAACTGCAGAGGTTATATCAGCGTCGCCGGATGTGCCGGAATTTTGTCCTGCAGGAGTTCTTTTACATGCCAGTAAGTCTACTGACATGAGCCTGTCGCATTTAAGCACACTTAAATGCATTGTGAGGGAAACCACTACATGTTCTGATGATAATAGATATGAAATATAAAATAATATAAAGTAAAACAAGAAAAGATACCCAATTCAAGTTCTAAAAGAAATCGGCAGTTCGTTCTTGTTACATAACAGTGACTAGGGATCGAAATAGAGACAACATGGGCTAGCATAACTTTCTGTGTACTGTGAATGACAGTTTGATAGTACACTGGTTAAATAAATATGATACCTAAAGGAGAACTCCATACATCTTCCACAACAGATAACATTACAAAAATGACGCCAATTAATCATCTTGCTCTGCAAACCTAGCAGTAGCAACCAAATTGAAAGGGATTTATTGATCTAGAAAACGTCTGGCACCTTTGTACGAGAATCTTTGTATACGATTAGTGTAGGCCTACTCCTCGGAGGAAATGATTTTGATGACTCTGCCGTTCATGTTATATTAACAGTATTTATGTATTGAATGACATGGTGCAGTGTTACAGAATAGTTCTCCAATTTCTCAATACCTCCACGTGTGTGTAAATTTGGTCAGGGTTAATGATGCCAACACCAGACATCCGTGGTACACTCGCTGACTGTGCAACGCTATCAACTTGGTGAAAGGGATCTTGTGTTGCTCGATGCTGTGTCAGTGGGAAATGAAATTACACTTAATTCCTGCTTGTTTCCTGCATTTCTTGTATTTTGAGCGTGTAAGCGTACTTCCTATTGCTAGCAATTAGCTCTGCCAGAGCGAAGTCATAAAACGCCCTATTTCTGAGAACACTGCGCCTAATAGGGCTGGTTTGCAAGACTGACAGTTTGTATGTAGACACTATTCTCTGCATTATGGGAACATTTACCCTCTGAGACTATGCCTTACTTTATCAGCACTGTTTTCAGAATTACATAATAATTCTTGAAATTTCCTCTGAAAAACTGTTTAATAGTTCAACTTCATAGATCAACAACATCAAAATGAAATAAATTAATAATGGATTATGGAGTATGGGCTATATGCGTCGAAACTAATAATATAATAATATAAAATGATGAAGGCTGGACAGAACAGAGAAAAAATTCTCTCCGACACTCGAACCCAGGTTTTCAGCTCTACGTGCTGACGCTTGAGCCACTAAGCCACACCGGATTCCAGTTCCGATGTCGGATCGAATCCCCATCATATGGTAACACAAAATTCCTGCACGAAAATATCATATGTACTTCGGTACATCATAATAATATAAAGTTTATGATAATGAGGAGGAATATTTAACTCAGCGCTGGTCACTGTGTGAGCTTTTCTAAGTAGCAAATTCAAATGAGAATCATACCAAAGCGGAAGGGGTTGCAACTTTGTTACTTTTCCTAGCTGATTTGTAAGTGTTGACTATTACCTGCTAGAAGATTTTTCCGTAAACAATACACGGTACTCTGTAGAGAACATATGTCAGGCCCGTAATTCAGTTGTGATGGAACAATTAGTCATGTCTATGTAAAATCGATGGATTTCTAATCCTATTCGGATTTATTATTTCGCTTTAAAAGTTCTTAAACCTTTCCTTGAAAGCAGACATTTTAGCAGACATCTTACTCTTTCCTTGAAAGCAGATGTTTTGGCAGACATCTAAGTCTTTCATAAAATAAAATAACATCTACTCTCCAGTACAAAAGCCAGTTGAACATAATAATGTCGAGAAGTGTTAAAGCAGATATGAATATTTTTTTCCAAACTGTATATTTCAACTCGCACATCAAATTAAAGCTCCAGATCTTAAGAAAACATGCGTTGTCACTTCAACTTGATATTTCATCCCTCTCAAAAGTTACAACAGGACAAATCTAATGCTGCACAAGCCTCAGCATAATATTAGATATGCGACCATCCGACCGACACTGCATACAGTCACCTCTCCTGGGTTATCACTAGGGGGCGGATGTTGATGAAAAGTGATCTTATTTTTCACATTAGAACGATGGCTATTAATATAGAAATCCTTTCTATGTTAATATCAACGTAAAAAAGTAATTTCTTATATTGTATTTTTTGCATTTTTGACGTTTTAGAACAAATGGGTCATTTTTTAATTTTTTTCGGCATTTTTGGCCATTTTTAATACTTTGAAGAACTTTTAGATCATTTGGAATATATTTTACTTTCTTCTTTACCGATAGGTCTGTTAAATCATTTTCTAACCAAATAGGTCAGTAGTAACTACCTACTGAATAAGTGAATATCAGTGAAGTTTGAGTTTTATAGTTTGGAACAGACTCTAAAGTCCATCCTTCATTCCACTGAAGGCTTCACTTCACGCAACGGAATTAATATAAAATGCTTGACAGCAGCTTAGTTTAAGTGAGGACTTTGACCGCTACTGTTCTTTTGTCGGTACTAGGGTGTCTTTAGAATTTATGTTTGGAAGGTGAGAAACTTTCACCATGTCCTGGATAGGACGTTGTGTCCTCAACATGGTTCGGAAGAGATGTCTACTGTAGTAGACAGTATTTTTAACACAAAGATTGCAAGAATGCACGCAGCGCCCACAATTTGTTTCGTCATTCACACTTCCTCATCTGGAAGATCTGGTAACAAAAGTGAAGCGCGGAAGGAGGAGGAGATGGAGAAAGAAGGCACTGATATGGACCACCTGTGATTGAAACACAGTGAAAACCATCATTAAAACCTACAGTTTTCTTTTAAAACCTTCATTTTGTTGCATGTTCTTTTTCTTTATCTTAGCCAAATTCCAGGAAGTTGTCTCCTCTCTCCGAGATTTGCAGTTATTGAAACAAGGTGATTAATTTTTAAGAAGTTGTGGTGCGAGTACGGTGAATAATATTTAAATGTCATTTTCTTTTAGTTTTATGTTCTTTTGTCATTAGTTTAAGGGCATTTTAATGATCATTTTAAGTAGATTTTTAGGTCATCAACATCGGCCCCCTAGTTATTACCTTACAGGTAAGTTATTTTCGGTGGTCTAGTCGGTGAATCGGAGATTAGCAAGTTCAAACTCTGTCGAGGACGATGCATTTTAAATATCGGTAGAATCGTTAGCATGGCTTCCTTTCGGAGGAAAATGAAGCTTTGGTTCTCGTTTCGTAGAAATATAGATTGATGTAAGCAAATGAATCCTGTGTCTGATAGACTGCTCCATGAAAATCTGTTGATCATTTTCGCCAAACTTGAATTTTGACGCCGAATAATCTTCTGCAGTTGAAAGCGTCGGTGAATAAAATGGTAATATTCCATGATGAATTACATATTAACTTTTCGTAACTTCAAACCCACTTCTCCATTCGGTTGGAAGTGCTATTACTTTATTTATACCTTCTTTATCTTCAGACGTACATCTACTTCCACTGGGAGAACATGTGCTGAGACTGGTGTAACGTACAATCGACACGATGTGAACCTCAACTTTCGAGGCCTCAGAGATCCATAACCGAGTATGTAACTGGGGATCCTTGTGACTGCAAAGCAATAACTTGAACAGGGCTGAAGACACACAGAAAGGAGAAAAACACGGCGCGTCGAAGCAGAAGATTAAGTCGACTAGCGTTTGCTGAACTAACAAAGTGAGCACGTGCTTGCCTTCCTAATGCAGCGTGCTAAGAACCGATTCATGATTTACAAACACACAAGCATAATGACCATCTAATTGCTGGAATGCTGCAATTTATTACTAGCAGCCTGGCGTCGTGGCCGTCTCTTTACGTTATGTAAATAGTTGGATGAGAAATTAAGCTGCTGAAGCTGTGCATTTCCATGGAGATCATATCCAGCTCGAGGCACGAGGATCGATAATTTAAACAAGACCAGAAAGCAATAAAAGCAGCATGTCTGCCTGTCTGCGTCATGTAATAGTTTTAAGATTAGTGAGGTCTAAGTTTCCTAATCTAAAGTTGATTTCATGGCTCTGTACATCACAATGCGGTGTTTTTCTTTAGTTTGCTGTCTAAGAAACTAGAGTAGTCTATATAAAATTAAACTATTAGACTTTGGTAGGTATACAGTACATTTATAAGGATTTTCTTTTCTCAAACAAAACATTTCATTTTACTATTTCCGTAGTCAATTCATTTGTCTGACTCGAATCGATTGATTGGACGGAAGTTACTTGAACAGACTTTACTCGAAACTCCAGAAATCACTTGACTTCATAGGCTTAAATTTTCTCGGTAGACTTTGTTGGAATAGCTTGGCTTAACCGACTTCACTTAACTTTAAAGACTTAATTTGAATTGAACGTTTTTACTTAGCTTGACTAAATACATTTGAATTCACAGGCTTCATTTTATTTTTCTCGCATTATTTCATTTTACTGGCATTAGCCTATATCATTTTACTAGCATTATTTCATTTCATCTGACTTCATTTCCTTTATTTAGTGTGGAACTTAAATTAGTAATTATATAACATATTAATTTGTTCGAAGGTATTAAGGCGTCATTGAACAAAGGACTGAATTTATGATTGGATAAAAAATGAATATAATTTTGAATAATGAAATGAATTAAGGAAAAAAGATAAAGTCGTAAAAGGCATGAGTAAACGAATTGATTAATCTGGATGAATAGACTACTTCCTTACAACGAAGCGACAACGTAACTCTCGGGTGCAACGCTCCCACGGACCGGTTACGGAGACTGTTGTCGGTGAGTAAACATTGCGATCTGCGATGCACCTCGCTTGTCAGCTTACGTTAGTCTTGGTCGAAGCAAGGACGAAATTAGGGGCTGTACTTGTGTGTTTGTGTTAATAATTTATAGCCTAAAATGACACATTATGAAATTGAACAGAGGATGTTTATGTACCGGTACGATAATTATATGTTAAAATATTCGGATCAGATCTTGAAGTTTGAAGACGATATCAGAATGGATTTAATAATAATAATAATAATAATAATAATAATAATAATAATAATAATAATAATAATTCCATTTGAGCGATAATAATGGTACACTTTTGGTTGGCACTACCGATGAAGCAAAAGCTTGTGACTGGTAGTGGAGTTTACATTAAATAATTAAAAAGTAATATTACAAGTTTAAGCCTGCACTAAAATAATTATTTAATCGTTTAATTTAAGTAATCAAATATATGTAAGCAAAAGTAAAGTGATAGGCCTAAATATCAAAATAATAATACAAGAAATGCAATGAAATTATATCAGGTAAAACACAGAAGAGTTGGTTGACTAGTAAGAGCAAGGGGCGATGGCTCCTTTAAACAATAATAAAGCAAAATGAAAAATTATTTAATAATACAATTGTAAAATAAATACAAAGTGTTATGCAATAATATAATGGAGTAATATAATTATTATATACATAAATTCTATTTTAGTTCTATTTGATTTATTGAATTTTGAAACATTCATAACAAAATGTATGTATACATATGCGTATATATATATATATATATATATATATATATATATATATATATATATATATATATATATATATGGGAGAGTCGGGTAGTATCGGACATCGGGTAATATCGGACAGTGAGTTTCTTTCATCTACCACACGATGATAGTACCTGATTGACATGGTTACGTTTCTGTGATGACGCATAGAGAAACGTAACCATATCATTCAGGTACTACCATATGGTGGTAGATGAAAGAAACGCACTGTCCGATACTACCCGATGTCCGATACTACCCGACTCTCCCCTATATATAAATATATATATATATATATATATATATATATATATATATATATATATATATTTTCCGGTGTTAGCGTTCCATGTCGTCTAAAGACCCATAACCTTGCGCAGGAATTCCGATCGACAGGAAGTGAAAGATAAGAAAAGTATAAAGGAAAATTTACATGACTTTGGACATCGCTTGGAAAATTTTTCTGCAATGTCTATATATTAAACCACTGTGCGAAATGCTACAAACTACTGGAGTTAAAACTTAGAAATTTACAGTTTTACAAGAGTTACTACCAGGTGACCACATAATCAAGCGTAGGTTTTGTGAGTGGATTTTTAAACGTAGTGAAGGACGGTAAAATTGACCCTAGTCTTCTTCTGTTTTAGGACGAGTCTTTGTTTTATTTTCATGGGTATTTAAATACAGTATACAAAAATGCTTGATACAAGAAGGCATACAATTTCAGCATCTTCTTGCTTAATTTGTATGAGGGAATGATGTTTTAATTGTTTATAATTATTAATGATATACATGAGTAGTTTGAGATTTGTTAAAACATCGGTCGGAGCGTCGGAGCGTTGCGTCGGAGATTCAAGTAGCCGCTTTGTGGTAAGGAAGTGACACTTTCATCCTTTAGCTGTAAATAAATACGGAATTGAGAGAAAGAATAAATTAATGGGCGCGAATAAACGAGATGAATCACTGATTGTAAGACGAACTAAGTACGCTACTAAACTAAAAGTTTGATTTAATTCTCCTGTGTTTTTCATAGCACCGATTTTAGTTAACAATGAATTATAGGCTGTCTAAAAAATTGAGTTCCATATGTGAAACATTTTTTATGTTTGGTTGCACATATTACGTAGTGACTTCATATCATAGGATGGCAAATTCGAATCTTGACACAATTTTGTAAAGTGTAACTGTTGAGTTGTTTTGCTATTTAACCTTTTTGTCTTCTTAATAATAAAATTGTGCACGTTCATAGGTAGTAAGATGGGAACAGAATTCCCTAACCGAGTTTATCGGATAATTTATTTCTTCTCTAGCAGAAGGAAGTATTGGCTTCACTGTGAAATGCTCCGCCAAATAAGTTCTGATACGCTAATGAAATCTTCTTTCCCTATGCTAGACGAAGGAAGCTTTGTCCTCCCGACCGTATGTCCCATTACTCTCCTTAATTCTTCGACAGCGATAGAATCTGGCCTACTTCCTTGGTCTATATGCCTAAGTTCTAAATATGTAATAATGGATAATAGAAAATCAGCTGTGTTGCAAATAATTTTTTAAATACTTCGATTTACCATGCTCATTCCATCCCGCTTTTGCTCCAGTGGAATTGTCTCGACGATGGAAATCTTTGTAGTTCAGAAGGTTTTCAAGAAAAAGAGAAGAATAAGCCACCGGCATGGCTCATTCGGTTAAGGCGCTTGCCTGCCGGTCTGAAGTTGCGCTCGGGCGCGGGTTCGATCCCCGCTTAGGCTGATTACCTGGTTGGGTTTTTTCCGAGGTTTTCCCCAACCGTAAGGTGAATGACAGGTAATCTGTGGCGAATTCTCGGCCTCATCTCGCCAAATACCATCTCGCTATCACCAATCTCATCGACGCTAAATAACCTCGTAGTTGATACAGCGTCGTTAAATAACCAACTGAAAAAATAAAAAAGAGAGACGATAATGTACGAAAAGAGCAAAGGAATGCATTGAAATGCTATTGTGCTAAAGGGTTCAATTTACATAAGCTAAAACTTACATTACAGTTTTTGGGGAAAAATAAACTTAATTTCAGTAAAACTGCTACGAACTAATATTAATATAAAGCCTAAACAAATTTCCACTGCTACAGAAAAATAATTTTCTGTCATCATTACAGCTTAAAAATGCTTAGTAAATATGAATTTCACACAGTGCTGCGTAACAAAGACTTGTAATAACTTGCAAGAAGATCCTTAAGAAGAAGTAAATGACATGGAGATAATTTCGATCAGAACAGATCACATAGATTATATAATTTATTTCAAGAAATAGTCTGCCCAGGCATCCTGGGTTGCCAAAAACACAGAATAACACACATATAAGAATAGTAATGATTACAGTAAGATAGATGAGCCAAATTGAAATGTGAACTAGGAGCTTAAGTTTAAGAAATAATAAATTTGTACATATATTTGTAACAATCACACACTAACGAATAGAAAAGGGGGGGGGTATTATGATATTCCGTATAAATGATTTTTCAGAATTGCCACAGACCCTTTAAAGTTGAAGTAATTATTTTTGGAATGATGTCATGGATTCCAAATGTTTTGATAGTGTTTACAGTTGATCGTGGGATGGTGCCCCTCGCTCCGATCATTAAACCATGTACCTCCCAGGTGCCTTCCATTTGATATTTTTCTCGAAAATACGGAATAGTAGGCTCATAAATTTGTTGTTTTTCTTTGTTGACCTCGGATGGTTGGGTCTGGCTCATTTCAAATCTAACAGTTGGGTCCAGTATAAAGCCTTTACTATTAGTCTTGTCTAGAGCCACGATGTCCGCTCTTCTAATTCCGCCGCCTTCAGACGCAACGCAGTGCACCTCTTCATGGACCTCGAAGGATTTGTTTCTAAGGGCTTGTGCTATTAGTTTTCGGATGTTATGATGGCGTGATTTTCTCAGGAGTTCTCCATGCTGACAGGATCCTAGGACGTGTGCTAAGGTTTCAATCTCGTTGCAGTATCTGCAACGGAAACCGTCCAAGGATCTCCCATGAAGACTTCTCACTGGTGCTACGTTAGTATTCATCTTAATTGCGTCCGCCATTCAGAGGAAGATTAATGTAGATTATGATAAATAATGATGGTAATAATGACAATTTTTTAATTAATTTATTTTACAGCGCTTTATCAACTGCTGTATTTATCTGAGTGAAATTAAGGTGATAATGCTAGCGAAGTGAGTCCAGTGATCAGCGACGAAAGTTACACAGCATTTCTCTTAATGGGTTGAAGAGAAAACCCCTGGAAAAACCTCAATGAAACAACTTGTCCCAACCAAGATTTTAACCCGGGCTCGCTCGCTTCATGGTCAGACCGTTATTCTGCAGCGGTAGATATGATGATGATAATAATATTAAGAAGGTGATGATAACCATTACTTATAACAGTAGGGGTGTGTCAAGGAGTTTGGTGAAGTTTGTGCACCCCTCCTGCGGGGCAACGAACACTTTAAGTCGCCCAGCCACGTTAATGCAATAAATACAAAGTGCAGGACATTCGGTCCCCAACCGGTTATTAGGAAAACAGCGACTGCAGTAATTGCCGCTGAGATTTATTCCGCGGTATCCGCAACACTTTCAATAAAATTCTTTAAGAACTGCGAGGAGTAAATTGTTTGCCTAAAGCGTTTCAAATGTAGTAATGATCCTCCAACAGTAATGCTTTCAGTTCCCCATAGGAACTCAACTGCAAATAGGCCTGCCTATACAATGTTTCTTGGAACGCTGAGTAGTCTTAAAATGTGTTTGTGTAGAGTAGATACCGAGAAACCGTTTAGTAAATATCATTTCATTCTGACAGACGTAACAATTGGAATTACGGAAAATTACGTAGAAACTTGTCTAGTTTTCATTCAACGATATCTGATTTGTAGTTCGAGTTCTCAAATCTCATTAAATTGTCTAATGTAACTTACATTTTTAATTCGTATATTTGTAGTTAAATATAAAGGAAGCATTGTAAGGATTAAAAAAAATCTGTTTTGATTACTTGACAGAAATACATGTCTCTGTGAATAACAATTTTTTTCTGAACTTTTGTATTACTTTTGTACATATTCGGTAGGCCTATCTAAGATTAAAGTCATCGGGAATGATGCACATAAAATAGATTATTACTGTATGTACACAAATTAATTGATACTTACTTTTAGTCTGTTGTTAACGACGCTGTACCAACTAATTGGTTATTTAGTATTGATGGAAATGGTGTTGGTAAGTCGGTATTTGGCGAGATGAGGTCGACAACTTGCCATTTTAATACCTCACAGTTAGGAAAACCTCTAAAAAAATCCAACCAGTTAATCAGCCCAAGTAGAAATAGATCCCATGCTGAGCGAAGCCCCGTATCAGCAGGCAAACGTGCATAACGCCTAAGCTACGCTGGTTGTGTGTATTTGAAATTAAAAACACATAGTGGCTGAATTGAATTTAAGGAGAGGTAAATGGGAAAAGAAATTTTAAAAGGTACGAAAAAATGCGTCCTCGCAAGGGAATTCGAAGCTGAGAAGAATTGAATATATGAGCTCCAAGCCTGTTGGTCATTTGTCTCACTCCGGGTTACGCTGCTACACTGAAGGAACTCTAGAAAATTTTGAAGGAGAAGAAGAAGAAAATGGACGTAATCTAATAGCTACCACATAACAGGGGAGAGGGGAAACTGTGAAAAAGCTGACTGCAGGATTGGAAGATGAAATACCGGAAGGTGTAAGTCTGCACATTCAAAGGTTCTTTGTCTTTCGCAGTGCGAGTGGAGTCGAGTAAACTCGCTCGTGCACATAGTGGCAATTTAATCTAAATCAGCTGTAAGAATTTTTTTCTCAATTCTGCTCTTTATACATATTGTCAAGTTTTTGTGTTTAGTTAACTAACCGAAGATAAGTCTGAACCTCACAAGTGATACCAACATGATACCACTTATGAGGTAACTAAGCCAGGAGACAATGGGGTAGGGTGGCCAGTTCCTTTCCCCCTTCATTGCATACATCGTCGATTAGTTACATATTACACTAATCAGAGTTCAGATGTATACAAACAATATTCTTCTTCCTCTGGCACATCGCCAAGTGAGATTACTTCCTGAGTCTTGATGGGAGTCCACCTGTATGTAGGCAACAATTTCACACGACTGTCCACAAGTAGCATATATACAGGGACTCTTATTTATTGCACATGCGCAGTGTGTTCTATGCGAAACTTATACAAGAAGAAGATCCAAATTTTATTTCCGAATCTGTACATATTAGCCAGAATCTCAATCAGAGGTAATAATACGAAGTAACAACTCAAATTTTGTTTTCGCCAAGTTAAAAAAAAAAAAAAACTTTTAGAGGAACTACTTATTACGCATTTATATAATTATATCTCCAGAATAACAAATCAACATACAAAATTGGGGCAGAAAAAAATGCTTTAGTCGGTTTTTGAAAAATTAACGAAATCCTATACGTTACGGAAAAGGCAAAAATATAGTTTAATTTCCTATAAAAGTAGCAGACTATCTACATCAGCGGTGACCAAAACTCGAGCTGCATTACATGCGACAGACAGCCTATGAAGTAAGGAGACGGAGGAAAGGTACTTGGCATGAAAACTACAACCAGTGGCGGTTCCTGTACTGACATCTTGATCAATCCCGCGAATAAAAATCTCAAGCCTTGCTGTACCAGTAGTGAGCCAGTGAATAATATACGATTTTTCTTGCTTCTTATTTTTTAACCTTCCTCCTGAATATAATCAGGAATTTTCTAAATTCTTCTCCCGTTACTAGGTCGAGAAATTCGTAGTTTTTCAAAATTAAAAACTTCTTATGGACAAGTTATTTAAGATATTTTAATCATTACTCTTTTGAAAAATTCTGTTCTATTAAAAGGCTCTAGAGCACGAGATATTTCAAACCTCATTAGGTACCTGACTTCCTTACATTTATTTATCTCATCTTTCTCTTCCTGACTATGATTTAAGACATGTCAATTCCTGGCGTTTAACAGTTCGTTGGCAGATAATATTGAATAAATTTTTCTACAATAGTATTATTAAATGAATAATTAGTAAGTAGTTACCCTCATTTAAAGATTAAAAATATTAAAATTGAGATAAAACCTAATAATTTTATTTATCTTTCTAGGGAGAAGATCTAAAAATATCAATATTCATGCACGTACAGAAAAATTATAGAAACACATACTTAGTTATAATAATAATAATAATAATAATAATAATAATAATAATAATAATAACACATTATTCAGAGTGGCAATTAATGTTTCTATATACTCTTCATTGAACCGTTGAGCAAAGTAAACATATTACATTTTGTTCGACAGAACAACAAAAAATTTCTTCTCATTCTTTACGAAAACACCTCTTACTGCTTGGAGAGACGAAGTTTGTAGAGCGACATGATACCGCCACTGCTTGCTTTCAGTACGTGAATGAAACACACAGCAATGTAAGGAAACTCCTCGTACCCGTTTGAATGTATGTGATTACACGATATAATCACGACACCCGCTTTGGTCACCGCTGATCTACATAATAATGCTTCCAAGTAAAAATTTCTCGGCGTGAAAATATTTTGGACAGGTCCTACACAAATTAACTTTATTCATTAAGGAAAAATAGTAATGGAAAAGAGACTGAAATGACAGTCGAAACTGTGATCTGATAGGCCTATGTACCACAAAAATACTCAAAAGTAGGTTTTCCGCCACAAACGCCAAGCAAACGGAGTTTATATATCATACTTTGTAATGTCGCCCTCGGTAGCGTAGTTGGTATAGCGTTCGAGATTGCGGGTTCGATCCCGGCCGAGGTCGATGGCATTTAAGTGTGTTTAAATGCGACAGGCTCGTGTCAGTAGATTTACTGGCATGTAAAAGAACTCCTGCAGGACAACATTCCGGCACACCGGCGACGCCTGCGAGGGTCGTTAAAATAAAATATAATTTAAATTTTACTTTGTAATGGAGAATTTATTATGTATCTTGTTCTTACAGTCATTTGAAAATAATTTCTTTGTATTACAAAGGATTCCATTTAAGTTGGTTTCTTCACACGTTACATAGAATCTCATTATACACAACTAACTCGTTTTTATATCTACATCAATTTTAAGTAGCCTATTGATTTTTGTAAGAAGCAAAGTAATACTAGAAGCGAATAAAATATAGGCCTAGACCTATATGAAGAATTAAAACGTAAACCAAAATAATTGCTCCGATTTTAATATGATTTATTTCGGAAAGTATGCAAGCTGTAAGAACGCAATTAGTCTCATTAGACAGCTACTATCTCTTAGTTTATTAAGCGTAAGGCTACCATATGCGCATGCACTGGCTATTATTTGAAAACGTCGTTGTAAGAAAATGATCCTATCGAAACCTCAGAGAGATTTTCGTGTCCTGAATTTCGCAGCTCATCATTCTGTTGTGACTGCAGGAAGAGGAAGACGAGTTAATTTTTCAGCAAGATTTCACTTGCATCATCTTGTATATGAATACCTCAACGAGCTATCTCTCTCAACGCTGAATTGGGCATTGCACTGCCGAAGACTATAATTTGATGCGATGGGTTTCGTATTCACCTTACCTAATCCTTTGTGATTTTTTCATGTGACGGTACGTAAAGGACAATGTTTACGTTCCTCCTTTTAACTTACAGAAGCTACTACGTCGCATTACAGCTTAACAGTTGCAGAGTTGAAATATTGTCAAATCTGAGCAATCATATTGGGACACGGTGTATATAGTGGGAATTTGTGAAAAATTAATTACACACGTCAACTTAAGCCGTATATTCCGAATCAGGGCCTACTGCACTTATAGCTAGAAACATTATTGCTTCCGTTACAGAAAATGCATTTCATAAACATAGCAGTTCAAAATCATTATCAAATAAAACAACGCAATACTGGAGCAGTATTATCTGAGGTGTGTAGAAACCACTAATGAACTACTAGAAGACGAAAGGTATGCAAATATGCCAATTTTAGTCTTAAGAGAAGCGACAAGTCCATAGCCGGAATCAGTATTTCTATTTTGCTAGCTTAATTTTTGTTAATAACTACCAGTAACACAAATTCTTGATTAACGTTTCGTGAGTCACATTTGAAGATGCAATTCGGTACAGTCTTCTGACAATATGATGAGTCAAAGCCATAACGCGAAATCTGGCGCTCCTTCGAAGTGATCGTAGAAACAACATGTTGCTCTAGCACAAGGTGCAGGCTTGAGTGAGGACTATGATGAAGTTCCTGAAACCTTGAAAAGACCTCGCTCCAGTAACTTGGTGACACAGACGATAATCACCTAGTTATCTAAAGACATTTGGGTTAGGCAGCCATTAACATTGCAAAGGGAAGTGACATCATTTGCAGAGAACGTGCAGACATTAAAGAAAAGATTATCAAGAAAACATGCTTGCCTAATTGTTATGAATTTCATAGTATTACCAATAAATCTTCGTTTACAACAGGGACTCGCTATCTGGGATGAATTATCTTACAGAAACTGAATATGAAGAATCTCTGTCCATTACTCTTAGTTATAAATCGCTGTACACGTGTCATGCCATAAGCCATTTTTCAGTATCAGGAATGTTGAAAATCTCGTTTCCCTGAAAATTAAATCGTTTTTTTCAATATCACAGTCAGTTTCCTCTTAGATAGATAGATAGATAGATAGATAGATAGATAGATAGATAGATAGATAGATAGATAGATAGATAGATAGATAGATAGATAGATAGATAGATAGATAGATAGATAGATAGATAGATAGATAGATAGATAGATAGATAGATAGATAGATAGATAGATAGATAGATAGATAGGTAGGTAGGTAGGTAGGTAGGTAGGTAGGTAGGTAGGTAGGTAGGTAGGTAGGTAGGTAGGTGGACGGACGGACGGACGGACGGACGGACAGACAGATAGATAGAGACAGGCAGGCAGGCAGGCAGGCAGACAGACAGACAGACAGATATATAGATACATAGATAGATAGATACATAGATAGATACATAAATACATAGATAAATAGATACATAGATAAATAGATACATAGATAAATAGATAAATAAATAAATCATTTTTTTTGTACATTCCAATGTTCAGCATGTTCAGAGCCTGGAGCGTACCAGACTACTTACTCTGGTGCTTCACTACACACCATGAGGGAATTCAAGATTATACTCGGTATAAAATGTATTTTTTCTAAGTAGGGTCTGTTTTCTTCTGAATGACGAGATGCAATTAAGATGCATGCTAACGTAGCTCCAGTGAGAAGTCTTCATGGGAGATCCTTGGACGGTTTCCGTTGCAGATACTGTAATGAGGTTAAAACCTTAGCACATGTCGTAGAATCCTGCCAATATGGAGAACTCCTGAGAAATTTACGTTATCATAACTTCCGAGAACTAATAGCACAGGCCCTTAGAACAGGATCCTTTCAGGTCCGTGAAGAGGTGCACTGCGTTGCATCTGAAGGCGGTGGAATTAGAAGAGCGGACAAGACTAATAGCAGATACTCTACACAAGACTAATAGTAAATGTTCTAGACAAGACTAATAGTAAAGGCTTTATACTGGGCCCAACTGTTAGATTTGAGATGAGCCGAACCCAGCCATCTGAGATCAACAAAGAGAAACAACAAATTTATGAGCCTACTATTCCGTATTTTCGAGAAAAACACCAGATGTAAGCATCTGGGAAGTGCATGATTTAATAATCGGAGCGAGCGAGGGCACAATTAACTGTTAACACTCTTAAAAAATTTGGAATTCATGATATTTAACACACTTAAAAATTTGGAATCCATGACATTTAACACTCTTAAAAAATTTGGAATCCATGACATCATTGCTAAAATAATTACTTCAACCATTAAAGGGTCTGTGGCAATACTTAAAAACCATTTATACCGAATATTATTCTCCCCTCCCCTTTTTTCGTTAGTGTGTGATTGTAATAAATATATGTATTATTTATATTATTTCTAAAATTCATGTTCTATGTCCACGTAAATTTGACTCATCTACTTACTGTAATCAGTTATTATTCTTGTATGAATAATATTATTCTGTGTTTTTGGCAATCCATGATGCCTGGGCGGACGATTTTTTGGAAGTAAATTATATTATATATGGAAGATCTTACAAGAGATGGTTGGAGACAGTAAGAAGCTAACCTTAGTACTTGAAAGGATGACGACGACGACGACGACGATGATGATGATGATGATGATGAATGCTAGATTATAATTTTATACTCCAAGAGCCAAGTTAGGTATTTTTTCTTTATCAACTTCTAATGTTCGTTCAGTGGACTTTGAACCGTGAAAGGACAAGAATGTGTCGCACAAAAGTGTTACTTGTAATTCTGAGCACAATGGTATATTACAAGTATCATTCCTGTATTGCATATAGTAGATTAAATTAACGAAAGTAATATAGTAGTTGAACATTGCATTGATTATTCTTATATTTCAGAACGTCAAATCCTTCAGATTCATTCATTTCACCTCACGAAGACCACATAATTTTATAAGTTTATCAAATAATTGTTTTCAAATTTTTTGTCACAGAGGGACCTATAAATTCGCTGATCATTTACTTGTTGTTGCTTTGTTTAGTCAACCCTCCAAAGACCGGTCTGAACCTCACAAGTGATACCAATAAGGCACAACTTATGAGGAAACTAAGCCAGGAGATGAGGTAGTGTGGTCAGTCCCTTTCTCCCTCCATTGCATACATCCACGACTAGCTACATATTACACTAATCAGACTTCAGATGTGTACAAACAATTGTTCTTCCTCTTGGCATCATCACGTGAGATGTACTGCTTGATAATAGATGTACATAATTATCAGGCAGAACTTCTATCAGAGGTAGTTATTCACTTATTATTATGTTATTTTGTTTCTCATTGATCTGTATAGCGCTATAGCCCGAAAGATCAATGAAATTTATTATAAAAGAACATCAAATAGGGTAAAGGTTGCTAATATTGTGATACGAGTAATATTGTAACAGTTCTTTTTGAGAATTTATTACAATTTTTACTGAGCGAGAGGCTAAGCTCTGTTTTTTGCGTCGACGTATTATGGGAATGTTTTTGGACAAGGTTTTGAACAAAATTGGTCCTCCTCTCACTTAGTAAAATTGTAATAAATTCACAAAAAGAACGATCACAATATTACTCGTGTCACAAATAATACCAGCCTTCACCCTATGCAAGTTTTTCGACTTAGCTGAATGAATGAAATACTAATATCGTTCCTATTAACCAAATAAGCGATTTTAAATATTCAATCTACACTTCATCTGACCATACTATGAGTTTAGATTTAGAAGGAAACATGCATAAATATAACAAAATGAATGGGATAATTAAGCATTTTAAGAAAAATATGTCAAAAGAAATCTAAAAATTAGATTACATCATGTCATTTCAAACCCAATGTCTCTTTATGGGAGTGAAACCTGGTTGTTTCGTAAGCATGATAGAAGGAAAATAGAGGCTGTTCACATGCGGTTTCTGCGCTCAGTAGCAGGAGTTACATTAAAAGGTGACTAGATTACATATATATTAAACACCAACAATCCCTATATTATATGACAAAACATCTTATCAAGGACGAAGAGATTGAGGCAGATCCAGAACTACATAGAAAACTTCGGAACGGGACATGTTTGATCCATCCTTGAACCGGAAGAAGAAGGAAAAGAATATTTACCAATTAATTATTAATCTATATTAAAGGTAAATGCTACATTTGTATCATAACATCATCGTAAGTTATAATAAAATTGTTTTTAATTGTTGCTTGCACTTTAGTTCTGCCAGTTTATCGAGGACTGCGATAATCGAAGTTCTATGTACTGAAATGAGCCGACAGTCGATGCAAGTGTTCTGTACGTCGATTCGATCGTATCACATGATTTATGCAGGCGCGGGCTCGCACAAAGACAAGGACGCGTTCGCAGGGACAGAGCAGACGGCAGGAGTCCAAGGGTAGACAGACAGAGGCTCAAGTGACTGCCACTCCTCGTGTTTCGTAAACTCGCTGAAGGCGACGAACTCCGTTACGACGTCGACATCTGCGAACTTGCAAACTCTGTGCTATGCAGGATCTCATATGCTAATATTCAAGTTACTTTCTTGCTCATGAGAGTCAAAATCAAGATAGAAGGTGACTGGCTTTGCGATGCTGTGCTGCATTGTTGTTGTTGTTGTTGTTTAGTCAACTGTCCGGAGAAAGATCTGAACTCCACAAGTGATACCAATATGGCACCACTTATGAGGCAACTAGGCCAGGAGATAATGGGGTAGGTTGGCCAGTTCCTTTCCCCTCCATTGCATACATTGCCGATTAGCTACATATTACACTAATCAGACTCCAGATGTATATTTAGTTATTTAACCTGTAAGAGATAAGGCCATCTGGCCTTCTCTTCCCCTCTACCAGGGGATTACAACTGTAATATTAAGAATACAATTACAATTATAATTACAATTAATATTAAATTTACAGATACAATAAAAATCAAAGTACTAAAAGATTAACTGATTAATAAAAGCTAGACAGTTTATTGTAAAAGTTAAGAAGAGAGAAGCATTTCTTTTATTGATTAAGTACAAATTAAACCTACTCTACGCAGTAAGAAAATGCTTAATAACCTTGCTTTTGAACGGTACTAAATTCCGACAGTCTCTGATGTCACTGGGAAGGGTATTCCACAAGCGCGAGAGCGAGATTGTGTATGATGATGAATACGATGATGTCTTATGTGTTGGTATGGCTAGTATGCGGCTATTTTGCGTGTGCGTGTGAAGAGATTATGATATGATGACAGGTAACTGAAACGGGAGACAAGGTAGGTAGGTGTAGAAGTGTGAAGGACTTGGAAAAGGAGGACAAGAGAATGAAAAAAATACATATTGTTCTCCAACCAGGAGATAAACCGTGAAAGGAATGTGCTTACTATTGCGTCATCTATTGGAGCGAAGTAGATAGATAATATTACCGTTATAACGTCAGTTTAAAAATCATGCGCTCTCCTGCATATGTTGTTTCCTGTATGGAGGGAATGATTTTCATACACCATCATCAAATTTATCATGCTTTCAAAGTGGAGTACGTTACATGGCGATAAAAATGTTCAATAGTCTTCCTGAAGACATTAAGAATCATAGCCAAAACCCTGCATTATTTAGGGTAAAACTAAAGAATTACTTAATATCTCACACTTTCTATTCTGTAGATGAATTCTTGACATTTCACAGTACTGTGTAAATATTATAATACTATTAAATGGTAAACATATTACATTGTATAAAATATTATTGTTATTAAGGTATTAATTCTGTACATATTTCATATTTGCATTTTATATGTATTGCATTTTATTGTTAAATGTAAGATTTGGACATGTTCTTTATTCTATCCTATAAAGCAAATGTAAGAATATTATGGAACGAATAAATCTATCTATCTATCTATCTATCTATCTATCTATCTATCTATCTATCTATCTATCTATCTATCTGTCTGTCTGTCTGTCTGTCTGTCTGTCTGTCTGTCTGTCTGTCTGTCTGTCTGTCTGTCTGTCTGTCTGTCTGTCTGTCTGTCTGTCTGTCTGTCTGTCTGTCTGTCTGTCTGTCTGTCTGTCTGTCTGTCTGTCTGTCTGTCTGTCTGTCTGTCTGTCTGTCTGTCTGTCTAAAAGACCAAGAGATTAACCGTGATCTAATTTTGTAAATAGGGTAGTATAAGTATGTGTGTATCAGAGTTATTGTTTGTGCTTTGAGAGGTAGCCAATGGAGATGTGTGTGACCTTATGACATCTTATGACATCAACATTCATTCACAGCATCACACCACTGCGTCTCATTCCGCGGAGACTTTCTCGTGGTTGAGTACAGTACAATTGTTCTTCCTCTGACACTTATCGTCAAGTGAGATTTACGGCCTGATAATAGATGTACAGCTTGATTCAGGGATTTTGGCCCCTGCAAAATGTAAGTAGATAGACTGAGAGCGAGTTGCTCATCACTACTGACGAGCTGGATCACACAGGTCAGGCCGCACAGTTATAACACCTAACACTTCCTCCTTCTCATGTCGCGGTACACTCTGCCTTAAAAGCACAATATTCCTCCACACGTCCCGTTGACTAAACAATGTCATGATGACTTATATTTTCTTGACATGAGTGCCCCTCAGCTTCGGGCATAGATATTATTTTCATTCTTCCTCTTCCCTCTTCCCCTTCTATGCACATTTGTGATTAAATTTCTTTCTTATGACGCAACACATAGCTCCCTCACTAGCCAAACAACCAAGGACAGGGGCCAATAACGTTGAATCGAGCTGTACATATCAGGCAGAACCTCAGTCAGAGGTAAGCAGTAGTCATGCGTATTTTATGATCAGTTTCATTCAGCCCTATGCTTATCTTAACGAGGGTATATTTCTTAGATATTGTTGTCTTGAGCATTTTATTGTTCTCGTTTATGATGTACGTATACAATTACGAGGTAGTGAATGCCTCATGAAAACGAGAGAAAAAGTGATTAGCATTTATCGGAAATAATTGAAGTAGAAACTGAACATGAAGTTAATAGAATACGACGTTGTTAGACCAAAGGAGAAGACATGTTTTCTAAACTTTATTCAGAATTCCCTTGGACGCATACAGAAATCGCATGTCTTAAATATACTGAGAGTATGGTAAGATAAAGCGTTTCTCGTTTGTTTTATATTATATCGTTGATATCCGAAGATTTGTGAGGAATTAATGAAAAGTCTGGAGAAAACATCTTCTTATAAAACTCATTTATATCCGCCATGATTTCAATCAAGATCTATGACGGGGAAAGATGAAGTATTTACCATTCCTCTTAACTTGTGCTGCTCTTGGATCTCACTTCTTCACAACGAAAAGCTCATTCCAACGAGATCCCAGTAATTTTTAATTATTCTCAGGTTTGATAAGAGTAGTTTTTACATGAGACTTCATTCAATTTCCGTAACGGTGGCATAATTAGGTTATTTTTAATCCAGTTCTGACCCACTTTACAAGGAGGATTGTGAAGTAATTTTAAATTCGCAGAATGCCGTTAACTTAAGCGTGTACACCGCTATGGAGTAGCCTGCCTAACCGTGAAACGGGCTGGCCCAGGTTCAAATTATGGTTGGGACAAGTTACCTGGTTGGAGTTTTTCCGGTGTTTTCCCTCAACCCATTAAGAGAAAATGCTGGGTAACTTCCGGCGCTGGACCCCGAACTCATTTCTCTGGTATTGTCACCTCCATTTCTTTCAGACACTAGATAACCACAGCAGTTGATAAAGTGTCGTAAAATAACCAATTAAAAAATTTAAGCGCCCGTTTACTCAAATCCGGAATATATATGTTAACACAGTTTGTAATGGCGAAAGTATTTCGAAACGATAGCACCGAGCTGTCTGACAGAAGTGAAAGTGTCTGTCACTGTACAGAAATGACATGTGCCTTCTTCGAAAGGAAGGGGGAAGCCTCTCAATCTGGGAATGAAGAAAGACAGGAGTTACGATAAAAAAAAAAACATAATTTCACTTTATGTTGTTCTATATGGAGAGAAAATCTTACCTGTCTGTTTGCAATGCTCATTGATTTCTAAAGCACGTGGTGAGTTTTCGTATTACAGTTCTGTTGGCTAATGTTATTTAAACGCTTAGTCTATCGGTGAAATGTAGTTACAGCTCTTTATTTAATTTTTACTTAAAGAGTTATCACATTCGTAGCGAGGTATATCGCTATCGTGTATCCTAGTATCAGGTATATCCCATCGGACTTCTATGACGTGCATTCAGCAAGTCTCCATCTTAAGAGAATTTGGACACAGAAAGTCAAATTGACAACAGGACAACAGACAGTACACACAATTTGAACACACGACCATATTTTTAACGTAACATTACCCAGCCGTTTCTTGCAGCTTATTTGACACCATTTTTATTTACAGTATAGAGAAATTCAGAGATGACAATAATGTTGATGATTATGTTTATGTAGTAATAAATTATGTTAGAGGAAATCGAAGTAAAGGAAGTCATATTTTCCTCATAAATCTTGCAGGATCTAGTCCCTATATTGGGAACAGAATTTCCTTTCATTTCGTGACAAGCTTCGTATTTTGTGACAAAGGGGTTTTATTCAGTACCAAAGGAGAGAAATTTACATATTGGGACAGCTGCACCGGGGTTCGAACGCGGGTCCGACAGGGCGCGCGGCAGACGAAACGCTGGTACGGGGAGCGTCTGGATGCTGAGAGAGTAGAGGGGCGGTGTACTACTGCGACGCGCGAGAGGAGGTTGCGCGCGCATCTGGTGCTTGTCGAGAATTGAAGGAAGCAAACTGCTACGTGCGGAGTGAAGGGGCGGACGGACCCTCCCGAATCTTTCAGAAGTCCGTCCGAAGTGGAGATATCCAGATAATTCGAGAGGACACCCGTAGAAATTTCTCGTAACTATGGTTTAGTTATAAAAGAAGAAACGCAAGTGAAATTCAGTCAGTCAGTAAGCCAGTCTTGTGTAGCAGTGAAGCCAGCTTCGAGACCAGAGCGCGACTTGAGTTGTGTCCGTAACTGTGGAGCCTGAAGCCCGGAGTTCGAGTGCAGTGGACCGCAGTTGGGGGACCTGAGTTCGAAGTTCAGCGGATTGTCTCTGAAGGCCTGTGGTTCGAGATTCTGTGAACGCGAGTGACTGAGCTAGAAGAACTAGCCAAGACAAACGAGCTGTGAACTGAGAACTGACCGTTCTGTGTTGTAAATAGTGCTTTGTAAATACTAGTTAAGATTAACAGTTCATTGTTGTTCGTAATAGTCCAAGTAAATTGTCATTGTCGTCAGTGGAGTGCACTAACGAATACTGTGTTACTGTGTGGAGAGCAAATGTTATTGTTGAGATAATAAAGTTACATTGTTGTTTAGTTTAAAATTTACAATATCTTACAATTTGACTTAACCTCCTTTACACGAGCATCCGCGAATTGACTAATAACTGGGCAACTATGTACTGTTTTGTGATCATAAAAGGTTTATTAAATCTACAGAATGATAATGTACAGTATTGTGCTACGGCTTTCTTCAACATAGTTAAAATGGTAGAATTATAAAACATTTGGAAACCTGGAGTAAGGCTATAACAAGAAAATCTGCTGTTATAATAATATTGCACTAAAATTTCAACTTATAACAGATGAAATTGGACCCCTCGCCTTGAACTAGAAAAGCAGATGCACTAGCAATGAGGTATGGATGATGGTAAGTGTAATGCATTAAATAAGTACCAGTATTTTATAAATACACAAATGGTAGAAGAAGAGCACTCAATGTTGATAATATACTTCCGGATGTTATTATATTTGTTGCTATTAGAGGCGTGAATGTGTATAAACTGAGATTTGTTCGTTGCAGTGGTATAAAGCCTGCTATATTTAATACAAATTTCTTATCTATTTTCCCGCAATATTCGTAGCATGCAGTGTCGTGTATCGAAACCTGTTATGTGACATTGCACCCCTTTCTTTATATTTTTAATAATAACGAAGGAAACTAATCATAGGCATAATGAAAATTCGAGTAATAATAAACTATAGAATTCAGTGGAAGAAATCTGTTTAAATGATGAAACATTAAAGTTTGACAATACTAGTACAGTAATTCATTTTAACGAAACTTTCAACTGTAGATGTTACTCAGTGTCAAATTTTAACCTGGGCGAGAAACAACAGATAAATTTTGCCTAAAGCTCTGTACCAGAGACACTATTATTTTACGTGCCGTAAAGCTACGTTATATTTCCAAGTTTGATGTCCCTTCCGGATCAAGCTATGTAAGGATTTTAGCACCCTTTAAAATCCTTCGCCCTCGGCAGGATGGTTGATAAAGATAAGAGTAACGTCTAATTCCCGGTATAAAATTTGTGTCGTAAGAAATCATAGTATCCCAAACTTTGATTGGTTGGTGGTAGTGTTTGTTGTTGTGGTGGTGGTGGTGGTGGTGGTGGTCGTAATGGTCGTGGTCGTTGTGGTGGTAGTGACGTCAGTGTCCGTATTATTAATCTTGATAATGATACTTTCATTAAACAGTATAATAGAACAGCACTACAGTTATCTAGGAGTAGAAATGGCGAGAGTTATGGGCACAAGCTGTAGGCATGTTTGTCTGGTGATCCGGAAAGCGCTCGAGCGTGGATTTCATTCCCGCTTGGGATGATTAACTGGCTTGGTTTTTCCGAGACTTTTCCCAACTCTAAAAGGAATATCAAGTAATCCCTTGATAAATTCTCGGCCTCATCTCGCCAATATCAATTCCATTACGAGAAATAAACTCGTTGACATGTCCGTCGTAAAATAATGGAATAAAATTAATAAACTCATGGATTTTAACCCAGAGTTACTGTTTCCCAGCCAAGTAAAGCTGCTGCAATGTCTGCTTGTTGTAAGAGATTTTATGTGAAAAAATAAATACATTTATGTAGGTAGAGAAAATTAAGTCCGCATATATGAAACATATGTAAGGCCAATAATCGCCTATGTCTCTAAAAAAAGAGCTGGCACAAGCAAAACAAAAAAAAAAACAAAAAACAAAAAAATATTAATTTATTTATGCATAGTGTTCTTCCCAAGGGCAGATCTTTCTCTTCAAACCAAGCATCATTCAGTCTTTTCTATTTTCTGCCTTTCTCTTAGTGTCCGCATATGATCCATATATCTTAATATCGTCTATCATCTGACAGGCCTATCCTCCTCTGCCCCGAACTCTTCTCCCGTTCACCATTCCTTCCAGTGCATCCTTCAGCAAGCAGTTTCTTCTTAGCCAATGACATAGCCAATTTCTCTTAGTGTCCGCATATGATCCATATATCTTAATATCGTCTATCATCTGACAGGCCTATCCTCCTCTGCCCCGAACTCTTCTCCCGTTCACCATTCCTTCCAGTGCATCCTTCAGCAAGCAGTTTCTTCTTAGCCAATGACATAGCCAATTTCTTTTTCTCTTTCTGATCAGCTTCAGCATTATTCTTTCTTCACCCACCCTTTCCAACACAGTTTCGTTTCTTATTCACACGCTCCATTCTTTTCCATGTTCACATTTCAAGTTCTTCTATTCGCTTCTTTTCACTTCGTCATAATGTCCATGTTTCTGCCCCCATACAATGCTACACTCCACACAAAGCACTTCACTAGTCTCTTTCCTAGTTCTTTTTCCAGAGGCTCGCAGAAGATGCTTCTTTTTCACAAAAAATGTATAGAACTGCATATAAATTATGCTAACTTAAAAAAGTATCACGTGAACTCTTTGACGAATTCAGTTAGTAATAATATAATAAGAAGTGTATTATTATTATTATTATTATTATTATTATTATTATTATTATTATTATTATTATTATTATTAACGTTTATGCTGTCGGTTAGATATTATTGTGATATTTAGACTTTTAGGGAATTGGTTCTTATTAGTAAGGGTTGTAAATATTATTATGAGTTAATTAAATGTAATGTAATTAATGCGTTTCATTATTAATGATTAATTTTCTTTTATTTCTTTGTTGAATATATTATCATACATCTGTACAAGCACAGTATTTACAATGTAATTACTGTGTTCAATCTGGATTGGTAATGATGATATGAAATGATAAGAAATATAATTCATATAATAACGTGGGTTTCTCCCTCTATCAAACACCATAACAATATAAGAGTCTGATCCGTTATTAAGCAAGTGACGTCAAAATAGTGTGACGTAACTCATTGTCGTTGCTAAAGAACTGAAATTTTCGTGGCTTTTTTTTTTTCCAATCGGCCCTTGAACATAAACGATTCACTTTAAAATGGATGACAGATATGGGTTAAACATATGAACAAGACAAATAACAGCAGAGGCAACAAGGTAGCTATGGGAGGAATACATTAGAAAGACAAAAAATGTCAGTAAGACTGTATCAAACATGGAGGCAAAATGAGTCCTACTGTGAATGGTGGAGAATACATTTATTTTTATTATTTTTTTTTATTTTTTTTTAAATCCACCACCAACAGAAGCATGCTTCCAATTACAGGTGGCTTACACAGATGTATACACAAAATACATAATAAGAGAGAGAAAAAAACAACAACAAAACAAACAACACAAACAAAAGAAAGAAAATATATGATGGTAATAGATGCTAGAATATTATAATATTACAGTTAATATAGTGCCAAATGTCAATATAATGATGCAAAATTATTTAAAAAACTTGAGTAAAAACATTATAAAACACTTCTTCATAATTTAAATATCTAAGGAAATACAATGCTTTTTAATATTGTATGAAATTTTTCAATTGTTAAACTGAAATCCAATTGAGAATCACAGTTTAAAGACAGAGAGTTGTAAGTATTACACATAACAAACAATGGAGAGTTCTGGAAGAAAACAGTTCTAGGAATAGGAATAATAAAAGGTTGCCTATGACGTAATTCTGTTCTTTTTACATTGAACTGAAGCAATTTAAGAAAATCACAGTTATTCAATATACCATTAACAGTCTTATAGAGTAAAATTTGGCTATTTATTAATCGTCGAGATTTTAAAGTTTTATAATTAAATTCAAAAAGTAACTGATTATATGAAATTTGCTTGTCATAAGACGATACGTGATATTTTTTAAAATATAAATAACGTAAAAATCTTTTCTGTATCCTTTCTATTTGCATCTGATGGGACTGGAACTGAGGTGACCATATTACAGACGCATACTCTAGCTTACTTCTAACCATAGTTTTATAGAGAATATCAATAGTATTTATATTTTTTTAATTCTTTTGTATTTCTGATTATAAATCCTAATTTTCTATATGCATCAATTACCACATGATTTAAGTGCATTTTAAAACATAAGTTGTGTGTAAAATAAATACCCAAATCCTTAAATGATTCTACTCTAGGTAACTTCACACCATTAATTTCATACGAATTTTGAGGAACTGTCTTATTTTTAGAATATGTCATAAAGCAACATTTATTAAGATTTAACAGAAGAAAATTATCGATACTCCATCTATATAGTCTGTCCAAATCATGCTGTAGATCAAAAACGTCTTGTTGTTTGTCAATGACTTTATACAATTTAACATCATCAGCATATAGTAAACATTTAGTGTGCAAAATCTGTTTAGGTAAGTCATTGATATAAAGTAAAAAGAACAAGGGACCAAGATTAGATCCCTGGGGTACACCTGAAGTTACTGTGAATGGTTTTGATTTTACTTGATTGAATGAAACATACTGCTGCCTGTTTGTAAGATATGACATTATTAACTGTAAATATGAATGAGATAATCCAAAACTTGAAAGTTTATTAATTACAATTTTATGGTCAATTTTATCAAACGCTTTGGAAAAATCAAGGTATATCACGTCTAAATTTCTGCGATTATGTAATCTATTAAATGCCTTTTGTGTAAAATTAATTAGATTTGTTGTGGTAGACCTATGGGTGTAAAATCCATGTTGATTTATATCAATTGCACTATAAACATGTTGAAAAATTCGTGTATATAGAATCTGCTCAAATACCTTGGACGGGGCACAAACTATTGCAATAGGTCTATAATTTTCAATTTTATTATTATCACCAGATTTAAACACAGGGCAAACCTTTGTTAATTTCCACATTTTCGGAAAAGTTTTTGTTTTTAAAATTAAATTATACAACAAACATAAAGGATACATAAGTACTTCGAAACAACCTTTCAATAAATAAGGAGGTAAATCATCTGGGCCACAAGATTTTTTAGGCTTTAATTTTTTTATAGCAGTCAAATATTCTTGTCTAGTTATAGGCTCAGTTGTTAATGCATAATTAATATAATCCGGTATTACTATATTTTCTTTTTGAAGGTTGTGTGATATATTTACAGAGTAAACCGAACTAAAGTAATCAGCAAACGCTTCCGAAATAGAATCATTACTATCAAAAATGTGATCTCGCCTAGTCATTAACTTCGCTGTGATATTTTTACTAGTTCTCCTATTTTTTATATAGTTCCAAAATACTTTAGAGTCGTTTTTAAAAGTATTATCTATCTCAATAACATAACTATGATACGCATTATTTATCATAGTTTTAACTCTCTTTCTAATTTGTTTAAATTGTTCTTTATTATACTGAGATAAATGCATCCTTCTCCTGAAATATTCTTTCAACTTGAGATTATTTATAATTTCTTTTGTAAACCAGGATGGATATTTCTTTTTAGCTGAAACTCTTTTCTTTGGAATTGTAGAATCCATTACAGAATATAGTACTGAGTAAAAGTAATCCGTAGCAACATCAACATCAGTAAACTGTGATAACAATTGCCAGTTAACATTGGAAAACAATTTATACAATTCTAGGAAGTGAGCTTTCTGGAAATTATACACATGAGTATAACTCTGTTTAACAAACGATTTTTGTCTCTTTAATGATATATTAACATTTAAGGCAGGGTGATAAGTATCAACAAATATAAGAGGAGAATCATCTTGTAATACACAGGCAATTCTATGGAAATTAGTAAGAATCAAGTCAAGCGTTTTTCCATTAGAATTTAAAATATTATTTATAGATTGTAAGTCATGCATAGAAAGAAAATGTGACAAAGCTCTGTAACAAGGTCCAGCACATAAAAGATTATAATTTGTGCCTGTAATTAGAGGCAAATTGAAGTCCCCTGCGATTAATAAATGCTTATTTTGGAGATTTGTATTATTTTCAAAAACCCTATAAAATGACAAATAATTTTCTAAATTTGAGCCAGGCGGAAAATACACTCCAATAATAATATATACCTGGCCATGAATAATTGTTTGAATACATAATGCTTCAATATCACCAAATGGTAAATTGACACTTTTTGAGGCTACGTCCGACGAAATCGCAATGAGGACTCCACCACCTCTTCTGTTCTGTCTATCACAACGATAAACATTATAATTAGAATTAAACAATTCTGTGTTGTATACCCCATGGTGTAGCCATGTTTCAGTCAATACTATAATTTTATGTGAAATTAAAAGACTATTTAAATATAAATCAGTTGCCTTTGTGTTGAGACCTCTCACATTTTGGTAGTAAATAGTAAAAGATCTCAGATATAAATGAAAAAGAATAAGGAGAAGAAGTGATGATGGTGGTAATGTTGAAGACAGTAGAGATTGTGATGTGGGGGTGGTGGTGGTTCGGATGGTGGTGATAATGTTTGCGACGACATTAACGAAGGTAATACTGAAGATTGTGGACATGACGATAGCGGGATGCTGTTGATGACATTGACAATGGTGATGACAGCGGCTGCAGGCTTTACGATAGCGATGAAATTGGAAGCAAGCTGTATCTCGCGTGCGCTGCATTCCGCAGAATCCTCCGCGGTGCCAACACAATGTTGTTATAAAATCATATCCATCTACAGTACACAAACCTTCACAACTATTCAGAATATACGGAGCATGCGCGGTATTGCGTGAAGGAATGGTTGCACCTCGTCTGATGTAACTGCATTCCACTAAACCTTCGTAATCATGGGTTAATATCTCCATAATTTCCCACCTAAGTGCTACAGAAATCGACATGCCTGCCCCTCTCTCGCAGCATAATTACAGGCTGGTTCAACACTATACCAAGAATCTTCATGTTTATACATGAAAACTCCTCACCTTGCAGTTAATGGCTTTTTATTTTTAGTCTAATTAAATCACACACCACTTCTGTTTGTTTTCAGGTCACATACCCAGGCATTTCTGTCGAGTTGAGTATCCCGCTTTGTAACGGAGTTGTGTGTGTTGCCTATCAAGGAAGGGGTTAGCGAGATTTGTCTTGAAATTGTCTATCTCTCTTCTTAGGTCGGAACCCACCTCAAAGGATATTAAACTTCACCTGGCCCACAAGTTAAATTAGTACTAATTAAAAAAGAAAGATGTTATTAAAAACTAACTTATTCTTTCTAACCAGATGCTGAAACTTAAAATAAAACGTTCTATATTAACTGAAGTAGTGTGATGGCTGGGCCGCCGTGTTTACATATAAGTTTGAGTATTGGTTGAGAATCGCTGGTATATATGAGCCGTTCAGAGCAAAAGTGGTGTAAGTGAAAATTGGGTAATGAGGTTTAAAGTAAAAATTCTGTAAAATACAGTGCAA
The DNA here is from genome assembly GCF_040183065.1 of Periplaneta americana. Lineage (NCBI taxonomy): Eukaryota > Metazoa > Arthropoda > Insecta > Blattodea > Blattidae > Periplaneta > Periplaneta americana. The sequence goes on along the minus strand of NC_091125.1, from coordinate 44,670,186 downwards.
AGTAGCAATTAATATGGCCTTCTTGCTATGCACTGACTACTAATAGTTTAAATAAATTGAATATTAATTGCTGCTTTGCGCTGTATTTTACAGAATGTTTACTTTAACCCTCATTACCCATTTTTGACTTACACCACTTCTGCTCTGAACGGCTCATATAAGCATTTTATGAAAACAGTAATTATTTTCAGCCCACATCTCTTTTTTTTTCAAGAAAATTTGTTTAAAGTCTGTACATATATTTTGGAATCAATTAAGCGGGTGATGTTAGAGCAATAATAAAACTTAAGTTTCTTATAGGAATCTAACATTCGAAATAAAATAATTGATAAGATGCAAATTCTGTGGTGTTTTGTCAGAACATTATAACTTAAAAAGGGCGTTTTTTTAGCTGAAAGCGCAGCCCTATATAAGAAACAGTTCTCTTTCGTGTGGTGAAGTCGCGATATCTCCATCTAATCTTATGTTATTTTCATTCACATTAGTATGTAAACTAGAATTATGCTTTGTATAGGAAAAGTGAAAATGAAAATGCTTGTATCCCAAAACAGGTTTTTCTTTGGCGTTATCATGTTTTACGAAACACCACAGTATTGTGAAAGGAAAATGATAAAGGATGAAATATATAACAAGTAAATGCTTTCTTGCGTCCTTCTCGTGAACGATTGGAAACGTTGCGTGCTTTCAAGGCTTTTAGACATATCTCAATTCAGATTCGTGGCGTCTTATTGACACTTGCAGTTTTAAAGAGAGAAGTCGAAAAGAGGATGCAATCTATTGCGACACGAGAGGGGGAATTCTATCGTAAATTACTGGCCCAGAAGGTACAGTTTCCTCGGTCACAGACTCGTGCCGCTTTTTGATCTCGTCACCAGCTCTGTTGTTCAGTTTCACGTGTGCAGTCCTAGTGCCATGCAAGGACCGAGATTCAAATTCTGACTCGTTTAACACTTCTTGCCAACTAGAATAATTAAACGTGAATTTAGAGAAGTTATTACAGAAGAAAAGTAGATCCGCGAAATGACTTATCAAAGTACATATACTTACTTAGTTTTATAGCCCCGTATACTGACTCAGTCTCCCGTGAATGGAATTCTCTACCTCAGAAGATTAGGGGCTGCCAGACAATAACCACTTTCAAGAAAAGGCTGAACGATTTCTTACGGGCGCAGTCAAATTGAAGTTATAATTGTGATCGAGTTTAATAATTTAATTTAATTTAGGTATGACTATCATTACTATTACTATTATTATTATAATTATAATTATTATTACTATTATTATTATTACATAATTATTTTATTGGTGTTGTGAGATGAAAAGAATTGTCATTGTATTATATTAATTATGTATTATATTGTCTTGTATTGTAGTATTGTATTGCTTTGAATTGTATTGTATTGTATTGTATTGTATTAATTATGTTATATTCATAGCATTGTAGTAATTTTCTATCATACTGGTTGAGTGGAAGAGAAGGCCGAATGGCCTTAACTCTGCCAGTTAAAATAAACCATTGTTATTATTATTATTATTATTATTATTATTATTATTATTATTATTATTATAAGTAAAATTTGTATTTGATAAACAGTACTCAACAACGGTGCCTAAATGACGAAGTGCGGGACTACCCGGTTTTCGTTACCTTACAGCCAAAGAGAGATGAATGTTTAGCATCACTCCTATATTACAGTTCTTGAGAGTCAGCTCAAAACCTAGTTCGAGATTGCGGCTCGAAAATGCCCCCCCTCAATATATCTTACGTTATCTATCAGACCTAACTTAATTTAATTCAAGCTGCAACAGTTTACCTTCAGAAGCAATCGTGGACTATGACGTTAGCAGTCACTGCAAAAGAGTTGACTGTTGTAATGTGCCGCTTGCATATCTATCCACTGCGTAATTTGTTACTTAAGATTTGTAATTGAAGCTTACAAAATCGTATGATAGTCTATATATATTTATATTATAAGTTGTATAGAATGGTACCAAAGTGCGTACAAAAGTATCAAGAGATGGACAAGGGGTACACAACGAATATCTTTTACCAGACACCATGGGGTCAGCGTCGCTTCGTTTGCCCAGTAGGCGACGCGAAAATCGGGAGAGCCGCGGTACACATATAATATAATTTACACTGAATTTATTGCTATCTTCTATTACGCCTTCGTGCCGTACGTATTTTCCTGTTCTTCTTGTTCAGCTTAACTTTTCTATTTTTTTTTTTAGAGACCGTATGTTGCTTTTGCATTAATTCTTAACTATTCATGATTTAACCTACTTTGTACGTAAGGACAAATTTTCACTGTCTTGAATAACTTTATTAGTTAATCCCTTACAGCGTCCTTTATAGTGTTCTATCATCGGCTGATACTTTTTTCCACATCCTCATCGAAAAAATAAGGAACTACAAGTCGAGAGATCGAAGAGACTTGAACATATTGTGACAGAGCTGGGATACGATCTCACAACCGGCAGAAGGATTACAAGGTCGGCCGTGGTTCTGCGCAAGTGCGCGCGCATCTGCTTCCTGTGGCATGTGCTGTGGCGTAGAAAGGAGGGGGGAGAGGAGAGAGAGCGACCGCGGCAGAGAGGGGAGATATCCAGATTATTCGAGAATGCCATCCTGAAATCCGTGGAAATCTTCTAGGCATCTGTCGATTGTTCGGGAGATCGTACTCTCCAGAAACTATGGTTTGGTTATAAAAGAAGAGACGCGAGTGAACAGTAGTAGTGCTGTTATAGTCAGTGGACAGCAAGCCAGCCAGTCTTGTGTAGCAGTGATGCCAGCTTCGAGGCCGGAGTTCGACTTGAGTTGTGTCCGTAACTGTGGAGCCGGAAGTCCTGAGTTCGAGTGCAGTGGACCGCAGTTGGGGGACCTGAGTTCGAAGTTCAGTGGACTGTCTCTGAAGGTCTGGGGTTCGAGATACTGTGAACTCGAGTGACTGAGCTAGAAGAGCTTACTAGCCAAGGCAAACGAACTGAGAACTGACAGTTCTGATTTGTAAATAGTGCTTTGTGAACATTAATTAAAATTAACATTTCATTGTTGTTCTCAATAATCCAAGTAAATTGCCATTGTCGTCTGTGGAGTGCAATAACGAATACTGTGTTGAGTGCAAATCCTATTGTTGACGAGAGAGCTTAAGGTGAATTGTAGAAAGGAATTATTGTTGAAATAATAAAATTACATTGTTGTTTTGTAAATAAAGTTACAATTCGTGGTGTTCGTGCAAAATGTCATATGTCATAAAATTCGGACAATTTTTTCCCCTCTAGACATGCATTGTTTTGGTGTTCACATATAATTACAAAATATCACAAGATGTGTTTTTATGGTAATATTTTAAGTTTCGAAGTAATTGATCTGAAATAAACAAAAATATTCAGTTATTTCCCTTTTCTGAAAAATTGGTAATTTTAACATACGAATTTTGGATGAACACCAACGACATATTGCTAGATGAAGAAACCATCTGTAAAATCAGGACGGAAAAGTTGTAAAGATTAATTCTTATTGCGTTTTATGTTTTATATACGTATGTTAAAACAATATGGCATCAAAATGAGACTTATTTGAATGATAATTAGGCCTATTAGCGGAAATGAAATTTTCTACACTCAGATCATGGGTTGTTTTTATTGTGGATATTTTTAAGTTTTATTTTTATCTACCTAGTTTATCTATATGTTATTGTTAAACTATCAGCACACATAGAGAGCGTGAGAGAAAGATATATTTACAGTTTTAAATTTAAATGTTACGACAGATCCTAACATGATCGTCACAGTAACATCTTAGTTTTGTCTCTCGACAGGTAATCCCCACTCTTAACTATGTAAATCGTGATATATCATTGTCTGAAAGCGCAAGTACTTAGTGGTTGCTGCAGGCTGTACGAATCAATTATGCTGTTAGCATCATGAAAATTCAGTTGCTGTCTCATGGAAACATGTCTTTATTTAATGTACGAATTCTCTGGGGCTGAATTCCAAAGGAACGAGTTCGTCTCGACGGTCCTCGCGTTGAATAAGAATTCCCTTGGGGCATTCGGCGTGTAGCCTAGAAACGCAAATAGAAAGTTCTTTCTCGCATATTCAATGCGCACTTACATGCGAGTACATGGAGGTTGAAGGGGAGGGAAGGAATGATTCTGAAGGCTGAACATTAATGTATCTGTATTGTAATCTATTCTTTTGTTAGTTATTACTTTATTTCATTACGTTATTGACCTGTCAGTGTTATATTATACGATCTGTGAGTTGAAATGAGACTGAAGCAATGGTGCCGGCAAGTTGGAAGGAAAAGTGATATAAATATTTTGTTATTTCACATAATTGTATATCTATAATATTTTTAATTATTAGCCTTAATTTAATTAGAATCAAGCTAAAAAATTATTTTGAGGTTTTATTATTTTGCTTTAGGTGAAACTTTAATTTTTATTATAACTTTGTGTTTGTAGCATTCGATGAAAATCCGCTCCTAAACAGTCTTGGTTACTATGCATCGCTCATGTTCGAACTTCAATCCATTTGGCGAGAAATCGTCAGCACAGTTCAATTATGCAGAGATCAATTTCAGTGCTTCACAACTCTTAATCATTCGATCTTCAGGAACTCATATACAGTGTATTGTCCTTCCGAGTGGTTACGTCGCATCCCGAGTTCCCCCACCCATTTCTGCTGGCCCCTCTGTAAAGGCTAATGCCTGGCAGACTTAACTTTTTATGAAAACATTTGCTGTTCTGAATTGGACGTCTACGTAATATTATACAACTGATTAAAATAATTTAAAGAAAAGGGTCCTATTAAGTAACTGTCACGTGATTTCCCCGTTTCGATGACCCTGCGACATAACCACTCGGACGGACAGTAACGTGTCTATACGGAAAGTCGCGTTTTAGAGAATACTTTGAGGATATGGGGCAAATGTGTTTTTCCTTTTTGTAGAGAGGAAGGGCCTCGAATGGGTTTATTGTGTTTTTACGCACGTTTATTGAATGGTTGTGAAGTCCGGACTGCTTATTTATTTATAAATATCGTGGCTCAGCTAAGTGGTGCCTTCTGTTGATTCAGTCATGTAGACCCATAGTCCGAACAAGTCCCACTACAGTGCCCTTTCACTCTCCGAGGATGCACTGTGCCTCTTTAGACTGATTCCATCTGTACGCCAGCATTATGGACCGTATTCATAGACATTCTTAGCGCGAGTTTTCGGTGGATGATCAGCGAACTAACCTTTTTCGTATTCATAAACCATTGTTAGCCATATGATATGATATGAATCCCGTACAAGTAACCAGTCGATAGCCGGGGCTAGTTTAGTACGCTCGTAGCGCGGGCTAGCGAAATGTCTATGAATAGCACCCATACTTCACGGCGTTCGGTTTTTGGATAGGTACTGTGGTGGTGGTGGTGGTGGTGGTGGTGGTGGTGGTGGTGGTGGTGGTGGTGGTGGTGGTGGCGGCGGCGGCGGTGGTGGTGGTGGTGGTGGTGGTGGTGGTGGTGAATATTGAAATGGAGAGTGACGATGCAATAATGAAATGAAATGGGAGAACTCCGAGAGAAAACCCTCAAGAACCTTGACTTTCTCCACCACAAATACGACTCTTCCACCACCTGAATTCGAACTCGAATCCGCAGTCGTCTAAGCCAGCGCTATGCTAAGTGGGCTACCAAGGGGACAACGTGTGGGTTACCCCTCCAAGGCGGCTAAGTGACATTTGCAGTGCACGTTCGTAAATTGAATTAGTGAAGGAATCAGAAATATTGAAGGTAGCTTACTTTCAATATGGCATGCATACGAGTATTCAGTAACTGTACTAACATTAACCAAAATAATTCCTAGGTATGGAATACTGTAACTGAATCGTAATTATATAATACTTATACTATGTGCAGGTCTGGAGCCCAGAGGTGGCATTCCACCACAAGATTTACTTTTTAACAGGCTCGTAACCATCTACCGCTTCTGCTGCTCATACTATAAGTAGGTGTAGAGGCACAGAGGTAGCAACCCACCACAAAACTTACATGTTCACAGGTTCGTGACCTAGTACTATTATTGCTACTCGTTATATAAGTATGTAGATGTAGAGACATAGAGGTAGCAACCCACCACAAAACTTACATGTTTACAGCTCGTGACCTGGTACTGCAACTATTCGCTATATAAGTATGGAGGCACACAGGTGGCAACCCACCACAAAACTTACATGTTCACAGGCTCGTGACCTAATACTGTTACTACTACTCATTATATAAATATGTAGGTCTGGAGGCACGAAGGTGGCAATCCCACCAAAAGATTTTCATGTCAACAGGCTCGTAACCTACTTGTTCGGTATGTATGTAGGTGTGGAGAGCACAGAGTTGACAATCCCACCGGAAATTTACATGTCAACAGGCTCGTAACTTAATATTGTTACTCGTTTTATACTATAAGAATGCAGGTCAGGAGGCATAGAGGTTGTAATCCCACCATAAGAGTTGCATGCTAACAGGCCCGTAAGCAACTACTGCTACTACCTCCACAACAACCAACATCATTACTATCACTTTCAATACTAATAGTTATACTCCTTATCAACTTCAGCCAATAAGCGAAGGAAAAAAGTCATTGGTACAGCTACAGATGATCATACATGAAGATGTTGGTGGCAGAGGTGATAGTGATGATGTGATAATGACTGCTGTGACGAATATGGTGTTAACGGTAGTAATAATGAATGATATCCATGGCTAAGAAGTGACACCTCGTATCTACAAAACTGGTCATTTAGTTTACTTAGATTAACTACATTATTATTCGTCCCGCGCCGTGGCGTCGTGGTCTAAGGCATCCTGCCTAGGACTCGCGATACGGAATGCGCGCTGGTTCCAGTCCTCATGGGGTAAGAAATTTTCTCATGAAATTTCGGCCAGTCTATGGGACCGGTGCCCACCCAGCATCGTGATGCACTTGGGAAGCTACGATAGTTAGCGAAATCCGGTTGCGAATGCCAGCTATAACGGCTGGTGGGATCATCGTGCTAACCACACGATACCTCCATTCTGGTTGGATGATCGTCCACCTCTGCTTCGGCATGTGAGCGTGAGGCCAGCAACCGGCTGGTCGGTCTAGACCCTTCACGGGCTGTAGCGCCACAGATTATTTACATTATTATTATGTTCACAAAATTTAACAGTGAAGTGATATATTGTCCTCGAATAGATCTTGCAAAGCAGAAACATATACAAAAAGTTAGACTACTGTATTTTGAGAAGAATTGATTTTTAAAACATTATTTTTATTCACCTGCAAATTTACAGGTACTAGATATCACTTCTTAGCCATCGATTTAATTGTTATAATGATGTTGGTTGTAATGGAAAATAAGCGAATGACTCTATCAAAATAAGAACGCTCTAGTTTTATACTCAAAAACAATTTACAACTTTCATTACCATAACTAGTTCTGTTAATATTCAAGAAGTCACTGCAAATGGTTCCGGTAGAGATGACAGAGGCACCTGAATAAATAGTGTTCAGAGGATGAAGCAGTGCCTTTTCATTCAACATGCAGTAGATCAGCAGGCTGTGCAATGGGACGAGTTTCCGGGAAACGTCCCTAAGATGAATGTCTGTGTGTACGTGATCTACAAAACACAAACTGGCTCGTCCATTACTTAATTCGAAGAAGCAACAAATTCTAGAAAGCGTCATGTAGAGGAGGAGACATCGCTGTGTCGACTTACGAAGGAAGATTACTCTCAAAAAGTCAACGATGAATTTAATCACTCCGCAAGATTATTGTTCAAAATTATCAGAATAATACATCTACATAATCTTAGAATACTTGCCCTGCGAATATGTTATTCACTTCATTAATTACTTCATAAGACGCCTGGTTTATTATGTAATGAAGTAGAATGAACCGACAAATTTACCTTGGTGATTAGAGTAACAAGGAATCACCGCTGAATACAACAATAGATAAAATCAAGGCAAAAGACATCAATTTCTCAGAAGGAAATGCATATGTTCACGCACCCGGAATTTGAAATTGAATTCGCTAAATTTCTAGTTGGTACTGCTACAACGATTAAAATATGCGCCTGAACATAAGAGAACTAAAATCATTTGAGTGAAATACATGGGTTGTAAATGAAGTAGTGGTAACACTATAGGGAATCGAGACAACTGGTGATAGTAGTTGAAGATATAGTCGATGTATTGAATTAAAACCGGTTGCTATGACAACAGATGATGTTATTGTGCGTGGTTAAATGTAGAGCACTATTTTTAACTGCTCTAAAGCATGTTTACTAAACTTAGGCAGCGATCGTGGATAAAAATCGAGGTAGCCCGTGGTAGAAATGCACGCCAATATCATTAAGGATTACTTGAAGCTTATGGCAACGATGCATTACCGTATCGGACGGTTGCAAGATGGGTCTCTGCATTTCGTACGGGTCGGAATGTGACGGAACATGTGACTCGCACAGGTCGTCCGTTCTTTTATGACGAACAAGTGGAATTAGTGCTAAGTCTCCTTGCTGTCGACCATCACTGGACTATACGAGAATTATCCATTGGCACATCCTGAAGAAAACCTCCACATGAGAAAAATTGCAGCAGGCAGGGTTCCTCATAACCTGACAGAAACATAAAAGTGGCACCAATACGAAATAGCTCAACTCCACCTACAGAAGTACCACAAGAAAGGGGACGTATTCTTGCGAAGGGGACGTGTTCTTGCAATATCTTGTTGCCTTTGACGAGACGTTGGCACGGGCATACGAGCCTGAACTAAAGCGTCAGGCTAATGAATGGCACCGCAAAGAATCACCACGTCCAAAAAAGTGCAATATGAATCCTCTAGCTAGGGCATTTTGTGACTCGCGAGCCAGCCCGTGGAAAACGAAGCAAGAGAAGCGGAGTAGTAGAGGCTATACCCCCACCCACAACGGACTTGCAGTTCAGTGTACACAACGTAACTAATATCGTTGGTGGCCTGGCTTCATAGCATCATGTCTTTATCAGGACCCTTGAAAAATCCACGGAGACGTGAATTTCGACCAGAATTTCTATCCTTGTAAAATATTATTATAGGCCTAATTCTATTAAAACTTATAACTCCAGTTCCTGTAATTTCACAATTAAACATCGACAATGATATAACTTTCATCCAGTATAATTCACCATGGGGCACTAAGGAGCAAAACAAGAAATACGAAAAATGTTATGGAGTTGGTTGTTGACACTACAAACCAAATAAAATCAAAGTCATTAAAACATCGGAAATTCCGAAAATTCCTACAGGATATAGGGGAAGAAAGCCGATTTTCCATATATATTATGGAGCTGTAAGGTGGATTAGCCGTGGAAAAATGATTCGTCGGATTTTTGACACTCGGAAAATAATTTCTGCTTTTACCCCTGAGTTCAACCTAACATACATATTTTAACTACTGCAGAGATGAAATGAAGGGATGGAAATTGTTGGTGGAATCTGACTCTAAGAATATTGATGTTCTTAACTATCAAAAATGCTTGGAAATATACACATCAATTTAAAGTATGTGTTTATATTACAGAATATTAGAAGTCTCTTCGTCTATCTCTTTCTTTTAAATTTGCTCAAAATAATTTTTGACTATTTAAATGTAAAATTACGTTTCTTATCATTTTATGAAAATGAATATCCAGCGAGTAATTAATTATGCGTTTGCGAATGGTAGCATTTTATTTAAATGGCACGTTGACAGACTAAAACGTTTCATTTTCCGCTTCGATATATTGGGTCGCACTGATGTGAATTGAGCGTCTTAGGCGACCTTCGAAGAAACGCAGTTCAGTCTGTTGAATGTGCACTAACGATCTCTGGTCGGGTTACGTTTGACAAGGCTGCGTGGACAAAGACGAAGTACGAAGTTGGTTTACTTCTCAAAATAACCATTTGAAATCGGAACCTTCATTCATATAAAGTTTCATTCACCTTGGAAATACATTCTGTAATCGTTCTGTATGTACTTGTGTACTTTTGTAATTCTTATTCTTAGAATACCTCTCATGGATGGAAGATTTATGTGTCTGCCGTTGGTCATCCGATCCATGGGCACATTACGACTCATCTCAGTTGACACGCAATAGCTCCACAGCTCTTGCAAAACGAGTTCCCATAAATTTACGAAATTTCTCATTTACTGCAATTAAATTATTATTTTAAATAAATGTTATTTTAAAACAAAATTTTGAAACAAAAAATTACAAAATGAATAAAAAAACTCCACACGGTTTTCTCGTTTCATAATTACAATTATTTTAATTTAAAAATTAAACTCAACAAAATAAAATCAATTAATTTCTCCTCCAACATATCCATTGCAACTTTAAATTAATAGACAAATGATTATGCTAAAACACTTTCCTTTATTAAAACTGGTATATGTATGTATGATAAAGAGAAGACGACTCTTTTACATCTATATACTTTTAATACACACTTGCGCTGTATCCGTTATGAGACTTACTGGTTTGTCTGTTTAATTTCATGGATGGTAAAAAATGGAAAATCGTGAAATTATGATACGACAAATGAGATAGGCCAATCTGGAGGAAACATGCCCCAAAACTGTGTCAACCATAAATTTTAGCCGGGATATGAAATCAGAGTCTTAGACTTTGAAAATCAATGCTCTAAATTTTTATATACAGTGCACCGTTATATATGTTATAAAAATGACAACGTAATTTCACAACTAATTACCCTAATGAATACTTCAGGAAAATTTAAAGCTGATGTAAGAAAATTAATGGTTTTCGTATATTGTTAAGTACTATTTAGGCTACGGTATTTGCTGTTAGAGTAAGAAAAGTTATCTCACTTGTACAGAAAACCAGTAGGGATCCTTGGTGCTCATTTCTGTTAAAAGCTGAGTGAACTCCAGGGTCATAATACTGCCGGAGGGATTATATCAATAGAAAGTATCCATTAACCCATTGGGAATTGAACCCGCGATCTTCCGAATTGCGGAGCAACGCCTTAACTTCGACCTCTATGTCGCGTCCCATGTGCATTTGTACATACTGTATCACCTATAAACATTCGAATAAATTTTATGAATACGGTATAAAAAAGGCCCCACCATTTCTGCAAAATAGGATTTTCAGCTGAACTTTACAATTTCTCTTTGTACCAGTTTACTTTTCCTTTCCCATTTTTGGATTTCAATGATGAAGTTGGTATATTCTTTAATAACATATTGTGACTACAAAGTTCATTCAAAGTTGGTTCTGTATTTATTAGAAAGTGGCCTTAGGCACACACACACGGACGGTAAGATCTTAAAGGACATGTTCCTTTCTTCTACAGTATATTTCAAGGATTTTTGTACCCTAGTGTGTTTCTCTTTGAACTCATATCTATACATTTTCTAGACTTAATACTAACGAGATACATGGTGAGACTTCAATAAAATGGAGTTAGCACGACGCAGTAACTCCACCTGAGACAACACTGAACCTGATATCAACGGCGGGCAAGTATCCATGCCTTAGAAGAATTCCATCTCAGGCAACGGCTGTCATGAATCATGAAAACTGTGGACCTTAAATGTTGAAAATATAGGTCCACCAAATTTTGATTACCGATTGGCACTTATGTCGCCATTAGTATAGGTATTGGCAGTTGCTAGTAGTATGAGCGCGGGATGCGCAATATTAAGGAGAAATATTAATAGAGACTCTCATTCTCTCCTCCAGCAATCAAATCTTAGCAGACCTAGACTATACAGTGCGATTATTTAGTCCTGACAGTCGCCGATAATGTGCGCCTGGGTCAGACGAGTCCATTAAGTTACGCCAAGGGATGTTCAGGTTAGTCTGTCGCCTGCAGTCAGAGCGAACGGATGTCATGAATGCGGTATAGCGATGTGTTTCCAGTACAGTTAAGCTGTACTGCATTTTAGTACCAACCGCTCGCCCTTATCTCTACTCCAGAGCTCTCCCCACTACTCCTATTACTTCCCCTCTTTCGCGGCGCTGAGCTGTCAGGACTAAATAATCGGTCCGTACTATGTTCCTTCCTCGTAACCAATCTGCATGCCTGGCAATGGTTAACGGCTCGCCTCAAGGCGCCTAGGGTCTGGTTCATAGCGCCAGTGACGCGAGGCGCGATAATCGCTATGTCATTGTGGAATCTGCGTGAATGACGGTCTGCTCCGACCACTTATCTCAGCTGTCACACCAATACTACGACTCCCGTCAATAGATCAGCACACGATATATTACATTATGGCGCCCGACACCCGCGTGCGGAGTCGGTCGGCCTGGAGCGTCATTGGCAACGAGCGTTGACGCAAGTTTCGAGATAAATTGCTATCAATTTCAAATGATGTGTGAGCTTAATCCTGACAAACATTTTAGTTAAATGAGAAATTCTTGCGAAATATGTTTCATCGCTGCCAAACGGTGATTTTTAGATAACCCGGAAAATGCAACGTTTTCAGTATTAGCCTAGATTATATATATATATATATATATATATATATATATATATATATATAACAGATTGCTCATCCCTATGTTAAAATCGGTAGCACTTTGAAGAGAACAAACGCCAGGATCGCCACCCGTCCGCCGTAAAAGAACACGATGACAGTACAGTCGCTAATGCAATTAAAATGGGAGTTATGACGTGACTCCTTATGTAATAACTAGATGGCAGCATAGTAAACCTGACAAAAGTTGTTACGGTCAAAGCCTATAAGGTCGAGCAATCTGGGTATATATGATCTAGGGTATTAAGCAGTAAGGTCTTACAATAGGTCTTATAACAGTCAGCCAAGTCTCCAGGAAATTTCACAATTTTTTTTAATGTTTATTGTTGATTAAAATTCTGACAAAACATTTTCAGTAGCAGAGTTAGTAGTAGTAGTAGTAGTAGTAGTAGTAGTAGTAGTAGTAGTAGTAGTAGTAGTAGTAGTAGCGATGGTGGTGATTGTAGTAGTAGTAGTAGTAGTAGTAAAGTTCACTGCTGTGAAGTAACGGTTAGCATGTCTGACCGTGCAACAAGAGGACCCCGGTTCAAATCCTAGTTGGGACAAATTACCTGGTTGAGTTTTTTTCCGTGAGTTTTTCTCAATCCATTAAGAAAAAATGCTGGGTAACTTTCGGCGCTGGACCCTGGACTCATTTCGCTGACATCACCTTTATTTTACTCAGACGCTAGATAACCATCACAAGTGTAAAATAAACTAATAATAGTAATAATTAAAAACAGGACTTTACCCACAGAGACTACAAGGTTAATATGCATAGAGTGTTTGTAATTTATTTGATGAGTTTTATTCTTGCTTATTTATTTGCTTTTAAATTATTTTATATGTAAGTTTTTGCGTGGTTTAGTTATTTTTGTCTTAATCATTATTTAATTTATTATTTTTTGTTGTTGAAAGAGAGAGTGAGCGTAGCTAGCAATGCAGGTGCATGGGTACCTGTTAGGAAACTCTGCCTTGGTGTAGGCAGGACGAGGATGTATTTTTATGTGGTTAACCAATCAACGAATCACAGTGTATTGTAAACAAACCAATTGAGGGTTTCATTGCAAGAGGGAGTTATGCCACAAAATTCTGATAAGTGAAATTTCAAGCTTTTGTAGGCACTTCCTACCATCTGTTACTCATTTTCCTTAACTATATAGATGTGGCAGTGCACGAGCCAATGCCAGAGCACTCTGACTAATTCTAGATACGACCCTTTTCGTAACAGGCTTATTTTTCTCATGTTATGGTTAATGTGACATAACTTCTTCTTGCAGCGGACCCCTCAATTGCCGGAGCATTACTGAACCCTACGCGCGAGAAACGTATCCCCATTCAGTTGCTGCGATACACATTTCAGTTATAATCTGGCCATACCTCAAGTTTCACGTCACTCATGGCGTAACGACAGTCTAAACACTAACTAACCTAATATCGTCATGTTGTAGTATAAATTCCTACCTTTAGTAATAATAATAATAATAATAATATAGGTTCTACTATGAACATTTTCGACTATTCGGTATTCAAAATATATGAGACAGAAGTCGAAATCAAGAAATAAAATTAAATAGATTGTATTCTCTTTGTGACATATTTTTAATAGGTTGCTTAAAGACACTGTGTCAACTGCGAGGTTATCTAGTGTTGATATAATTGGTGAAATCGAGATAGTATTTTGGCGAAGTGGGACCGAAGATTACCATGGATTACCTGACATTCGTCTTACATTTAGGAGAATTTCGAAAAGTTCCCAGATGCTCAGCCCAAGTGGGATTCGAAAAACACACCCGAGCGCAGCCTCGAACCGGAACAACCTTATCCCTGGCTCGATGAATCGGATTTATCTACTTATAGTAAATCCCAAAATTCATCACTGGGTCTGCACTCGTCCCATACATTGGTCGAAATTTGTTAAGAAAAAATTTCCCCCATGAGGACTCGAACCAGCGAGCATTCTGTAACGCGAGTCCTAGGCATGATGCCTTGGATAACGACTTTACGGCACGGGACCCTATTTTAATGTCTTATATGTTATATAAAGAAAAAGGGAGCCAAGAACACTTGCATCCATGCATATAAAGAATAAACGAGAATAGAGTAGGTATCATTAATTAGGCTACATTCACACAAAAAAGACTGAAGTTAGGTATTGAACTGAAACAGGACTAACTAGCTAAAATGTGACAATGATAGTATGGTATGAGTTACAAGTGCAGAGTGGGACAAACCGACGCGACGTGCAATTAAGCAATTGATAGCTCCAAATTTCATATGGCTGAGAAATACTCGACAAATTTTTGCCTGTAATCCTTTATCTGAAACAGTATTTTAACGTAAGCCTAGACGTAAGTCTTTCTCCTTACTAGGTATGATGAAGGGTAGATTGGGAATTGACTGCCACATAAAAAGCAACCCCCTTGTTATCTTTGTATTCCCCTTGTTCTTTTCTTTCCCTTGTTCTCTTTGTATTCCCCTTATCCTTCTTTTCCTTTGTTACCATTGTAATCTCATTGTTTTTCTTGTAACATGTAAAAGGTAAAAGCAACAAAGAAAGCAATTGTGGAAAATTTCGCGCTTACCGCTATTACGAAAAGTACGGTCCCTAGTGATGATAGTTATTATTGTTATTATGATATTCATGATTAGTATTACTATTTTGTTGTGTGGAAGAGAAGGCCTATCTGGTTGAGTGGAAGAGAAGGCCTATCTGGTTGAGTGGAAGAGAAGGCCTATCTGGTTGAGTGGAAGAGAAGGCCTATCTGGTTGAGTGGAAGAGAAGGCCTATCTGGTTGAGTGGAAGAGAAGGCCTATCTGGTTGAGTGGAAGAGAAGGCCTATCTGGTTGAGTGGAAGAGAAGGCCTATCTGGTTCAGTGGAAGAGAAGGCCTATCTGGTTGAGTGGAAGAGAAGGCCTATCAGGTTCAGTGGAAGAGAAGGCCTATCGGGTTCAGTGGAAGAGAAGGCCTATCTGGTTGAGTAGAAGAGAAGGCCTATCTGGTTGAGTGGAAGAGTAGGTTTTAAGGCCTTAACTCTGCCAAGTAAAATAAAATAAATTATTATTATTTTTATTATTTTTATCTTCACGCGACTTAGGCCCAGTTCATGGAGTAGCGGCTTTTTAGCCGACCAGAACAACACGAGCCATTTCCGCGTAAACAAAGTTGCCTAGTTGTAATGTTAAAACTCAGTCGCTGACAGTGGCGGTACCTAATTTAAATATTACATGCGTCCAGTCAAAATATTGTAGCTACGAAGAAGTTGAGACGCATGAACTCAGTCTCGTGAAAAGCATTATAATGTAGGTAACTGTAGGCACAGAGATTCGAAACCGCGCCACAGTCTGGGGGTTTCCCCAGATGAGCCAGACACGTGAGAAGTGTGATTTGAAATTTGGAGCGCGATGCGCGGCGTGGGCTGGTGCAGAACAATGAGAGCGCGGTAATGCTATGAATTACATCTGATGCGTATAATCGGCGGTCGTGTAGTGAGAGGTAAGTGCAGGGGTGCGCGCCGCTACGCCCTGGCCGCTGGCTCAGTCTGCAAGGGGTGCACAACCCTTATCGAATCGGAACTTGTAAATTTATTTCGTTGGAGACGATCAAATTGATTCGTGTTATTTATATCACTGGAATAGAAGCTTGCGAATCTTTGCAAATCGGTGTGGTCTTGCTTCAAAAGCTCGCAGTCATAATATTGTTACTTTCCGTTACTGATGCCATATGATATATTGCAATGTATTGTACTGCATATATGGTATACATGTACTGTATGTAGGCCTATATATCGTATATAGTGTATGTATTAAATTTCTTTCTGCGCCTCTTTGTATATGTAAATACTATATCCCATTCTTTGTGAGTTTTCGTTTCCAGCAAAATTGATGAATTTTCTTTAAAATAATTGTAGTAACGTCTAGCATTCTGACATATTTGAAAGGACGTCATTAAAATTTATTAATTATTAGCAACAGTATTAAATTAATGTTAATTTGTTAGCCCGAATCATGGTTTACATAAATATCCTGTATTTGTTCGAAGAGTAAACTTCCTGAATTTGAGCTACAGTATGTGTCCTTTCAAATCTCCTGGCCTATATCGAACTTACTCTTCTAAGGAAAGTCCGTTAAAGGTAACGTCATGATAAGGCAGCATGTACCAGTTTCCTGTTACATAGTTCGGAAGCTGTGCGTCTCAGCCAATCACGGCATATCCAGAGAGAGACACCCCTCTAATTTTTAATTAATTTATTTCACTTAAGAATTTAGTTATAATAACGATTTTATAGTGTTAATATGAAAAACTAAGTGGTATATTAACTAGTTGAATGGTTTCGACTTTCATGTCAGTCATCCTCAGAGTTAGGCTAGTTCTGAGGATGACCGACATGAAAGTCCAAACTAATCAACTAGGTATTATGATATATTATTATTATTATTATTATTATTATTATTATTATTATTATTATTATTATTATTTATTGGGTTATTTTACGACCCTGTATCAATATGTAAGGTTATTTAGCGTCTGAATGATATGAAGGTGTTAATGCCGGTGAAATGAGTCTGGTATCCAGCACCGAAAGGTACAAAGCATTTGATCGTATTGGGTTGAGGGAAAACTCCGGGGAAAACCTCAACGAGGTAACTTTCCCGCGAGCGGGATTCGAACCCAGGACACCCGATCTCGCGGTCAGACGCGCTAACCGTTACTCCATAGATGTGGACTACAAGGTGTTAAAAGTGTGTAATCAAGGTGTATAATTTATCATAGCTAAGTTTTTATAATATATGGACTTTGCTTTCCATATTGTGTTATATCACAAATCGTCGTCGTTCCTGCAATAACTGCTATGTGATATATTTATCGATTTTCAGATTTTTGCTCTATTAAAAAACTTACATAATGATGCAGCAAATAATAGAATCTCCTATATTTAATTGCATTTCTTTCTTTCGAAAATATAAGAATTAACAATCTCCTATGAATCACTGCCATAGAATGAATAAATGTGTTTTTTCTTCCTACTGAACAATTTTATATTTTCCACATAGGAATTATTGCAGGAACAACGACGAAATATTTATGTTTTTAGGTCTTACTACTTAATAAATTAAATGTATATGTGTTAATATTAGTTTAGGAACTCCATCAAAAATGTTCACAGAGTTTAAGAGCACTGTAGACTGAGAAAGTTTGGGAAATTCTGGCGTAGGCAATCCCTGCAATGGCTGAGTGTTTAGACCACCTACCTATCACGCAGGCAGCCCGGGTTCGAGTCCCGGTCGGATCTGGGATTTTCCCATATTAGGCATCTACATCATTCCGTCACCATTTCTCCATTTCGTCATAATTCCATAGCATTCCCCGATCACCGGCTGGCGAAGCACGGAGGGGGCTGGCCTAGGGACGAGGGTAGTTGCCTGCTCGAAACCTGGGTACGCAGCGAACCTTAGTGTAGTCAACCGGTGTGAGTTTGGGAATTCGCCTAGCTTGAGGATTAGCACAATAGATCGTAACAGGTCACAGTGCTGGGCCATAGTACCCCCCTCCCGTAAAGTCCATTCCATTCCATTCTGGCGTAGGTGGTGTAAATTATACGGAGATATTGACGTACGATATTATTTACGGATGATGGGAATTTATTTCTAAACATCGCCAATAATTAGTATATTAAACGAAATTACAGAGAGGGTTATTTAAAAAGGTGTAGGCTAGACGCAAAATCATTTACTGTTTTATAATTTATAATATAAAAATATTAGACATGGAAATGTTTATTAATTATATTGCCTGCAATATTTGTTCAATTAGTCCTAATCTGGGAGGCAACTTAAACAGTTCTTTAACTGGCAAATTGAAATTACAGACCAGAAACAAAATTTTGGCCTGGCCCAAATTTTTTTTCTGGGTCTGTACATATTTAACGAAAAAAAAAAACTTAAGTGCTGCAGTTGTACGTTTACTGGAATCCTTAACAAGCTACGCTTTAAGCGCCAATAATAAAGAAACATAGACGTAGTAATACATAAGTAACAAATATGGAGGTGAATACCAAATAAACTGGTGAAATAATTATATAGACCGAAGACTGCCATCTGAAGAGGTAAACGGATCATTTTTACGGATACAGGGTAGTTTTGTGTACCAATTCAGGTCGCTTTTGACGATGATGAGATATGCAAATACGATTAAATATTGCAGAGGAAATTAAAATCTTGCAAAATTATTCCACATCACTTTCTTGATCTCCTTGTTCTCGCCGAGTTCGAAACCGAAGTCTTCAGCAAGAAACGTTGACCCTGCAAGCGTTCGGCTAACGGCCTAGCGAATTAAAAGAACCAACTTATTTCCGAAATGCTTCACAAAGCAGTCTGCTCCACTGAGTCGTGAGAGCTGTGCCACCCCTGCTTATTGGCGTGGTCCACTTCAAAATAGGCCGTCCTCCAGTGTCGCATGAATTACTAGTCTAGTGTCGACCGACTCTGACCCATCATTCCATAAATTTAACATCTATCTGTGGGAAACGAACAACAATGGGTCGTTTGGGTTAAACAAAAAACATGCATGCAAACAATTAAATCCAGTACATGTTATTATTCCGAAAATGTATTTGGCAATAATTTGCATTATATAGGCTAGATGTCACGTACAAAATAACATTTCGCTTTCTAAGATGAAGAGTCGGTAGACAAAACCGGCACAAGTGCCATCATTACAGCTAAAATGTTCCAAAGAACAGTGAACTTTAATGCAAATGTCGAGAATGTTTCAAATTCCAACCGACCTCGGAGACATTTTCCTATTGAGAGTCACTGAGAACAGTTCATGAAATGTGTCGCTTTTAAGTAGCACAATAGATAAAGGATGGCTAGAACAGAGAAAAATTCTCTTCGGCATGCACCGGGACTCGAACCCGGGTTTTCAGCTCTACGTGATGACGCTTTATTTACTAAGCCACACCGGATTCCAGTTCCGATTCGGATTTTTCCCTGTTCTATCCATCCTCTATCATATGATAACGCAGAATTCCTGCAAGGAAATATCATAGCCTATATACTTCGGTACATCATAATAATATGATATGCGTAAGTAATCACTTAGTGATTCGAGACGGCGCTCATCCCATCGGATCCCGGCCACTTAGTCACTTGTAATGAGTGCACCTCTGTACATACATAGTGCCACTGTGATATAGCTATTCTGTGACACAGTACATGAGGGTAGACCACCAAAGAGAAAACTGAGGGGATTCGATCCAGCATCGGAACTGTAATCCGGTGTGGCTTAGTGGATAAAATCCGGGTTCGAGTACCGGTGCCGGAGAGAATTTTTGTCTGTTCAATCCATCCTTTATCGTATGATAACACAGAATTCCTACACGGAAATATCATAATATAATAATAATAATGATTTATTTTAGCTGGCAGAGTTAAGGCCGTAAGGCCTTCTCTTCCACTCAACCAGCAAAAAGAGTATATACATATGCACGAACTTACAAAGAATTCAACAATTTGATTTAGATTAGAGTTACATGTATACAAGAGTTATTTACGAATTAAACAACAAAATACTATGAACTATTAATTAAACACTGAAATAAACTGTGTAGCAGAATTAAGCTAAAATACATAGAATGTTGTTAATATATTTCAAATAATATTAGATAATAGAAAGAGATTATGAGACAATTTTGAAAGTATAGCACAATCAGGATGATGTCTAAAAGAAAGAAGTAACAATGTAGTCAGTGATAGTTTAAATCAATATGATTGGAGTGAAATGCTAATAAGGTTATCTTTTAAGCTGTTCTTAAAGGTGTTTATTGTCTTGCAGCCCCTAATACTTTGTGACAAGGAATTCCATTGACGCGAGGTGGATACTGTAAAAGATGATGAACAACAAGATGTTCTATGAAGAGGTATACTTAGCGTGCCACGGATAAGTGATCTGGTATTTACGTCGTGGTTAGAGTATAGCTAAGAGAAACGAGACGAAAGGTAATTTGGTGTTAAGGTGTGCAGAATTCGAAAGAGTAAAGACAAAGAATGTAAAGTTCTGCGTCCTTCGGTACATCATAATAGCACAATAGAGTTTGACTGGGTACCTTGGAGAGCAGACCTTATTTACCGATATTATTATACAATTTGTCCTCTGATTGAGATTCTGGCTGATATGCACATCTATAATCACCTCACTAAACGATATGTGTCAGAGGAATAACAATTATTTGTATGCATCTGAAGACTGACTAGTGTAGTATGTAGCTAGTGGGCGATGTATGCAATGGAGGGGGAAAGGAACTGGCTACCCTACCCCATTATCTCCTGGACTAGTTGCCTCATAAGTAGTGCCTTCTTGATATTACTTGTGCGGTTCATACCTGTCTTTGGACAGTTGACTAAACAACAATAACATTATATAATTCTTACATTCAACTTTGACATAATTATTTAAAAAATTCGGAATAATTTTACACAAAAACTGTGACAAATTTTGATTATGATGATGATGATGATGATGATGATGATTATTGGTGTTGGTGTGATATCTAAAATCATGATTTCTCGATGATAATGTATTTCAAGCTCTTATTTAATAGTATAGTCGCATTGTTTGTAATAATAGCCAGAGATTAAAGACAGACGACAGTCTTGTTTATCAACGTTCTTTCTTCTTCAGTCACACCCAGTTCTGAAGTATTACTCGTTACACGAATGATTGCCGGCGGCCAGTACGCGAACTACAGCATAAACACTGCGTAGGAGATGGATGACGCAGCGCCAACGTCTCTCTCGAAATCGGCAATCATTAGTGCAACGAATAATACTCTTCGTGATGTAAATATTGACTTTATTGCCTTTTACATCCTATCATGGCAGCCCACTTTTATAACATGTTACACTTAATAGTAGGAAGACTCTTTTAAATTGCTAAATCAGGTTCAGAAAGCGCTAATCATGCTGTACGTAGAATGCACTATCAGGGATTTGAGGGCCGTTTAATCCTTAGCCTGATAATACAAGATATGTTTTTTCCGACTCCGATGTAGACTCGCATTCCATTTTCCACACGTCATTTTTCGTTATCTTACTATGAAAATTGTACATACTGTACCTATGCGTGGATATCGCGTTGATTCGTACCCACATCCTACTGGGGACACTGGAGCGTTTTATAACTCCATCTGGCAGTGTTCCCACTGTTTTGATTGAAAGTGTTCAGACGGCGCTGTTTCTCGAGCGTTTTATCAAGCGCCAACGTAAGTTACCTCTGTGAGTTGGGACTTATCCAGAACTACTGGACAGATTTTGATGACATTGAGTTTCGGGAGTGATTTCATCAAAGAGCAGTGCATATGTTACTGAAAAATAGCATTAAAATATAAGAAACACGAAATAGATATATATTATGAATAGACTGCAACGATTCTATTCTCGAATTTTTTATCCTGCATAAAACAGAGAGCCAAGTAAAATGACATACACCGCATATACCAGAAATATCTGTGTCGAAGAAATTAACTATTATTATTTACGTCTCCAGTTGACAGAGCTTGTAACACAATTTTAGAGAGTGAAGATACATGCATGAATTACTTAAAACATTAACGTACCACTAACACTTAGGAGACAGAGCAAAGGATGGTAAAAATACTCGTCTGTCGTTCTGCCATTAGCATAATAGATAAATAGTCCAATTATTTTATGAAAAAGTATTTATGCTGAATAGTGTACGGCGAAATTTGTCTGAAGACACATACATATGACTTAAGCGGTCATTCCTGTTAATGGAAACTTTTCTAAAAACTGAGTATAATATCTAGGCCTAAGTTATGGAAATAAAATTTGGAGCTCCCTTATTGTATAAGTTTCGCTTATAACACACTGTGTATGTGCAGTAAACAAAAGCCCCTGTATATATGCTACTTGTGGACAATCGTGCGAAATCGTTGTCTACATACAGGTGGACTCTCATTAAGACTCGCTCCAAATTTTAATTCCGTATCTGCACTTGTGCATCGTACAGTATAAAATTGTATGTATGTATGTATCTATATGTATGTATGTATTTATATGTATGTATGTAAATTTAAATGGTTCGAATCCTCATGAGGGAAGAAATTTTCTCATGAAATTTCAGCCAGTGTATGGGACCGGTGCCCACCCAGCATCGTGATGCACTTGGGGAGCTACGATAGGTAGCGAAATCCGGTTAAGCAAATCAGCTATAACGGCTGGGAGGCTCATCGTGCTAATCACACGATACCTCCATTCTGGTTGAATGATCATCCACCTCTGCTTCGGCATGTGGCCGTGAGGCCAGCAGCCGGTTGGTCGGTCTTGGCCTTCATGGGCTGTAGCGCCACGGATTATTATTATGTAAGTTAAATTTAAATTATGGTTTATTTAACGACGCTCGCAACTGCAGAGGTTATATCAGCGTTGCCTGTGTGCCGGAATTTTGTCCCGCAGGAGTTCTTTTACATGCCAGTAAATCTACTGACATGAGCCTGTCTTATTCAACAACACTTAAATGCCATCGACCTGGGCCGGGATCGAACCCGCAACCTCGTGCCAGTGCTATACCAACTCTGCCACCCAGGGCGAATGTTTGTATGTATGTATGTATGTATGCATGTTTGGGAAGAGTCTCTTTGTTTTTATGCTGGAGCTACGCACTCTTAGCGAGTCTTTGGCATACATATTTGCCGTACTAAGTATATAAGCAATGCTAATAATTGTTAAAATATTGTAAATGTAAGCAAATTATAATGTGTCAACTTAACGCTCTTTATTTTCTGAACATTTTACATAGAGGGTTCAATATCGTAAATATTGTACCACAGTCTAGTATATAAAGTCACAAAGCTCAATATGTAGTAAATATGCATCCATAGATAGTTGCTAACCACTAGGATTACTACTATCGCCTCATTACAGACAACGCGAAATAATACCTGCACAGTCTATTGTTCCGAGTACCCTCATAAACTCAAGCTTCATGACTGTATATACTAGACTGTGATTGTACTGTGTTATATTTATTTATATTCCATGGTATTCGTACATCGTTTCATAGCTAGAATGTAGAACATGCCAAAAAAAAACATCTTAATAGTACTCCAAAGTCTTAATTGTAGTCACAGTCTAGTTTATATATATATATATATATATATATATATATATATATATATATACAGAAGAGTTTTACATTATACTAGTGTAATACAAGGGGTTAGTATCGATAGTTAATATAAGACAGAAATATTCATGCAGCGTTGTTGAACGTCATAAATTCACTCATAGAATGGAAGGTGTGAGAAATTAGGTTCATTTCTAATTTGGCCCTAAATATCTTACGTTTTGAGTTTGATTTTTTTTATATCCATAGGAAGGCTATTAAAAATGTTACTGCCATATAACGCACTCCTTCTGATAGCGCGATAGACTTGCTGATGGAGTACAGTATGAAAGTATTCTTTTTATTTATGTTATGAACTGTTGCATTAGTTGCAAAGTTTTCACGCTTATTTACGACGAAGTTTATTAATTACAAAATATACTGACAAGCCTTAGGCATTATTTGTACTTTTTTGAAAATGGTCTTACACGATTTCTTAGATTTGGCACCTGCTATTATTCTAATTATTTACTCTTTTTTGTAGTAGAAATATACTGCAACTATCTGTAGAATTTCTCCAGAATATTATTCCAAACTCATTACCAAGTGGAAGTATGCAAAGCATATTGTTCGTAAGGTTTAGTATCTCTTATATAAATCTAATAGCAAAACATGTTGAATTTAGTTTGGGGATAATTTATTTAATATGATTTTCCCAATTTAACACATTGCCGATTTGTGAACCAAGAAATTTGGTGTTGTTTTAGTTTCTGAGTTATCACAAGTATAAGTAGTATTACACTTTTATTTTCCTGATTCCGTTACCGGGTTTCTCTAGTGACCCTTTGATGTAGACGTATCTATGTCAAAAAATATATATGTATATATAGTAGGGTGTTTTACAACGCTTTATCAACATCTCAGGTTATTTAGCGTCTGAATGAGATGAAGGTGATAATTCCGGTGAAATGAGTCCGGGGTCCAGCACCGAAAATTACCCAGCATTTGCTCATATTGGGTTAAGGGAAAACCCCGGAACAAATCTCAACCAGGTAACTTGTCCCGACCGGGAATCGAACTGTATATATAGTAAAAGCTAATTTGGAAAGAAAGTAAAAAAAACTGAAAATGTCTCGTAATAAATATATTGTTACTTAGCTAGGCCGCCATAAAAAACTTATTGAAAACTTTAGGAAATATTACTTAAGAGCTAAAATAAGACTGACTCATTGAGCCTGTATGTAACACACGATAATGCAGAGGCGTCAGTGTGGTCAGAGCTTGTTAAAGAAAGCACAGACTTTAATCGCCATAGAGAATCGAACCCTCCTGCTCCGACCCTTGCCCGCGGCGCGTGTGGAAGAGTGATGCAAGGCCAGCTGAGTGGCTTAATGACACACTCTCCTGGCTCCATTCACGTCGCCCGCGCCGTCAGTTCTGAATTAAGCCGATAACGAATCTAAAAATGTGGAAAGATAATAAAACTGCAGTGTCAGATCTAATCTGAAGAGGAAACAGCTGATTGACGCAAGGAACTTCTATTACTGTGCAATAATTTGCGGAATTCCGAGGTCCTGGAAGTAGAAAATTGCCTAGCTGCTTAATCTCCGAAGTCTTATCCTATAAAAGCATGGTGTAATAATTTAGAAATTAGAAATAAAATGTTTTCTAAAGTATGGAATTTTGCTCTAACAAAATACAAATGTAATTAGAGAATATGCTAGTTTTTGAAAAGTGAATAGTTTATTTTCGTTTCAAA
Source organism: Periplaneta americana (assembly GCF_040183065.1). Taxonomy (NCBI): domain Eukaryota; kingdom Metazoa; phylum Arthropoda; class Insecta; order Blattodea; family Blattidae; genus Periplaneta; species Periplaneta americana. The sequence continues at coordinate 44,644,774 of NC_091125.1, read as the reverse complement.
CAATTGTGAATTTTTGTGTTATGAATAATTAAGCAATACAGGCCTCTGTACTTAGCGTATACCTGTACTTGTGTTCATTGCAGGAAGGTACACTGTACATAGCAACATTGAAATTGTCTTCACTCATTTCCCCATAAAACCAATAGTGTCTTCCTGATATGATTTTGAAAATAGTAACTTGTCTGGACGACATTGTTTCGCTGATTTCGTAACCGATATAGCATTGAATATTGCGCCCTCAGTTTAGCAATGTAATCGTTTATTACTTTTCTAAACATGCGTAAAATAGCATTAACTTTATTCTTACTTTTGTTACTGGTACTACCCTACATATTTAGGTTAGTTGATCGTGAAATATACTCTATAAAATACCACTAACACTAAAAATTGTCACCTTTCTTCCACTGGCAGGAAAAATTTATGTCAAATATCAGTCGGTTACTATACAATAATACTTCTGTGGAACAGAACAACTCAAACATTACTTGCAACTAGCAAGTGCGAAGCAATAAAATAGAGAGGCGGTCGGGTAGCCCAGTTGGTAGAGGATTGGATTACGCACTGTAAGGTTCCGATTTCAATTCCGGATGGTGACGGGATTTTTCTCGTTGCCAAACTTCCAAACGGATTCAAAGTCCACTTAACTTCGTGACAAATTGAGTACCAGCCATGTTTTTCCCGATAGTAGAAAGATAGGTACCGACCACACCACCTCATTCATGGTTTCTAAAGTAGATGCCTTTATCTTTTTAATCAAATATAAATGTACAAACTCTTGTAGAACACAGTTTTATGCTTTATATTAGTTACAAATAAATACTTATGACGCAGTCTAATAATTATATTGACAATGAAGGTCTATCAGAAATCTATTGTCCTTTAAAAAACCGTTTTCTCTCTTACAAAGTTTAGGAAATAGGAATTATGACAATTTTACCCGTAAAAAATAGCCCGTTGCTATGTTGATATTTAACATACTCATGTAAAGTTATTATTCTATATATTATTCATACTATTGTTGCTAGAAGCAAATGGTTAATTCCATTTTGCCTTTAGTCACTCGTTGACTGACTTTAAAAAAATGTTTATCTACTCATTATTCCTAGCAACAGTAATGTAGGCTAAATGTACGTCAAGGGTATTAAATATTAAATTATTATAACGGTTTATTAAAAGGCCAGCATGATACCTTATAGATCACCCAAAATGACTGAGAACTAAGAGAATTTGGAAAAGCTCAAACGATGGCCAGTGGAATTCTAACTAGTTACAGCTACCACGATGCGGTGTGAAAATATTATATCTATACAGCATATAGGCATATTGGATGACGTTCCTTTGCAAGTAATAATTCATCTGAAAAAACTACATGAGGCTCAAGAACACAAAAACTACATTTTGACTTAGAGATTCGGCTTCCAAATCACGTAGAAAATATTCTACCACCAGTGCGGAAATAATATGAAAAATATTCAAGCACGGAATAAATGAACAGATGCTCGCAAAAAAGGGCTAACCATAATTTGGAAATAATGAAAAAAAAAAAACTTTTGAATCCGTGTATGAACAAAAATGTAAATTCAAATAAAATAATATATTCTTTTTTAATAACAAAAATATTCATGCAAAGGAAATAATATCTTCTTTATTTAATGAATTCAAAAAGTCAACTTTCTCCATTATTACCAAATGATGGTTAGCCCGATTTTGCAAGCATTCATTCAAATATTCTATCACCAGTGCGTGAAGAATATGAAAAATATCCGTACGCTTTACAAAGACTTGAACTAGGTAAATGCAAAACTTTTGAAGCAATGACTTACAAAATATCGCGCCAAAACATGTCCACTATCAATTACCTAGTCTGAGGAAAATGGAATAGCCTATATATATTAAAATAGAAAATGCTTTCGATCTCTTCTTCAGTGAAATGACATAAATGCACTTAGGCTTATTTAAGTAGTCTTAGTTGATAAACTAGCAGCACAGAATTAAGACCTAAAGTCGTGTTAAATATTAATATTAAGAAAGCATATATTACTATGTTAAGTTATTTTTATATCTGACTTAAATAATAGTTTTATAGGAACAAAACTTGGACGAAATCTTTAACACTTTGTGTTAAAAATAGATCCATAATAATATATAATTTTACCATTTAAAATAATACAATTTATTTGCAATGGAACTATTACTGACTTTATTTCTGAAAAGCTCCAGTAAGTTATAAAACTAGCGTTTTAGTATAGAATTAATATTTTCTCAAAATACATGTCATTGTGTTTCACGAATTGGAAGTATTTTCGTTAACATGTGTAGAATTGGTAAGATCTTTATAATCATCTGTTAAGGTCGTTTGTGTCTCCAGTATGGCTAACGTAACTTCAAAATAATATACCTCTAACAAAGTTACATGATATCCCAATGTTTGCTTCGTACTGTGTGTTTAATTCACATCCAGTAACTTTTGGAATATCATTTTTTTATTAAAATAATTAACATTTCTGATTTAATTCGTCTTGTCCTCTGCTGTACAAGGACGGCCTTGGCAGAAGATTTAAAACATACAGCCAGTCACATTACAGTTCAAGAACTTCTCTTTCCGTCTCATTTGTATGTAAAACTCGTTAACGCTTGTAATTCTTTAAGCTTTATTTTGTATGTTACATTACTTTGTTCTACGAACATAGATAACTGTGGCATAAAAGGAAAACCAAGAGGAAATAACTTGAAAATTGTGGTGGAATCTAAAACCATTGGAAATGCTACAGCATTCAACTAACGCTGCTGTGTGAGGTTAAATAAACTCTCCAGAAAATTAACTACGGAGTTAAAACTCTGAATTGTAGCAGTGAGGGAAGAACATGTGGCCAACTGTGTACATCCCATCAAGAATGAATGGATGCACTGTGCAAGAAGGCTTGATTGATTGGAGCGAGTGACGGATTTATTACTACACAGATTATACGCTGCTTGAACCCGGCTCACTCACTGATTGATTGGACGATTTACTAATTGCACATCAGACACAACTAACGCATCTGCCTCCGTATAAAAAACTGGAGTGTTCGGGCCAGTGTTATGTAAACTAAACTGTTAAGATTTGGTCCACAGCTGTCTATTCGTCGTGAAGTTTAATCTTAATTGTAGTTTCACTATCATCAGGCAATGAGTACAGTTTAACTGAGAGTCTGTCTATTGCATTTAACCTAATTTGGTTTGTGTAGAGAGCTCTTGGGTTTGCCTATGAAGCAGTGGTTGAAAAATGTCAAAATTTGTATACGTAATGATCCTTGTCCGTGTAGTAACAAACCATAGCTTGAACCCTGTGGGAGCATTATTTCCTGAGTTGTCTTCTAAAATTATAAGTAATTGGGTTATAATTTTTTTAACAACTTCATACCCATACTAATTAGGCCTATAACTATACAAAGCTCAAACTCAGGAAATAATACTCTTACAGGGTTCAAGTTATGGCTTTTACTCTATTGACAGCGGTAATTTTGTATAAATGTTTACATTTTTAAACCAGACCTTCATAAGTAGACTCAAGAGCCCTACACTTACCCCTAATTTTAAACGTAAAACATACAGTAGGCCTATGTAATTCATTTATATGAAATTATTATTTGCAGTGTAGTATATTGTTTTCTGTTAACATTTCTCATATGCGAATAAAAGTGAACGTTATTATAATGTAGGCCTAAATATTCAAACTTTCGCTTTGACTATAATGTCGTTCTTTCTCACAAGAAAGTCATTCGACAGGTAAAGAAAATTTAAAACCTCTATATTTCAACGCATATGAAATTATTTTGTATTTTCAATATAAAGTAATTTATAGTCTATGTAGGTTATATATACTAGGCCTACTAAAACGTAACAGCTTTTCCAGTCACCCATATGGGAATTCTAACATAAATTTAGAATAAAACGCTATCTAAATAAATAAATGGCAACAAAAGAAAAGAAACTAGCATGTAAGTTGTTTTCAGGTGGGTGAAAGCGCAAAGACATGAATGGGCTGCCCATATAGGCAAAACGCTAATAAAATGGCTAGTAAAAACAGTAGTAGGCCTACAAAATAGTTATGGAAAATAGACCTTCGGACAGGAGACATTGAGGAAAGACACACAAAATGTTTAAAGCAATGCCGATCCTCGTTATTTGTGCTTCTCACAACCTATTTGGCACAACAGTATACAGACTTTAATGAAAGAAGAAAAAAATAATTTGTCGTACAATGCTGCTGTCACATGAACAAGTAGCCTACACGGCAAAATTTCTCTAACTGCAGTCATGCAATTTAAAAATCTGAAAATAAGAGGCAATATGCATAAACCCACAGATTTTATGTTATGAAGATATAAAATTAGATAATAATTGAACGCTTAGTTAGGAGAACATGAACATTAATGTTTGAAGTACTTACCTGAGTTAGTCGCTGCTAATGTAAAGACGATATTGGCGTCTGCGTACCTCGCCAGTGCCGAAATTGTTCAGTAACAATGTAGGAACTTGTGTAACACTGAACACACTCGGTAACACACGTGCACTTACATCCAAACACTAACCTTATGTGCCCTCTTACACGCGTTGTCTTGTTTCTTACTGTACTGTAGTCCTCTCTTACTGTACAACTTTTTTCTCAAGTCCACACGCTTAAACCATCAAGACTTTTCAGTGGCGTGGGCCTCGTTTACGTTTGTGGTCACTTACAACAAAAGAGGCAGCACACCAGCAGCCTGGTCGCGAACACAATCGCCGCGCTTTCACACGAGCCGATCCATTGCGTCAGAAATAAGAGTTTTGAAGCACTCGCACAGTTTCCGGGCTCGGGGCAGGCACTAGGTACTGTCGGCGGTCGTGGCGGCCGCCAGAACCCCACAACGTGTTTCCAACATTTCCTCGCGACACGTATGCACACCAGCACTGTGTTTGCGATGTGACTTGCTATTAATTGGCCCTTAAGGTGTTGTGTGTCGATTAACAAACTAATCATTCATCGCGTATCATTCACTCACTCACACACACACTCGCGCCGCAGCGAACATGACTACATAAGAAAATTCCTGGAATGGGAGACCAGGTATGCCTCAGGAATTTCCTAAACAAACTTTTTTTCTGTCTCTTGGGGTAACAAGAAACTTGTTTACTTAATTCAAAAATAAATTTGTACACAGGGACAGTAGGGTATTACCTACACCTCGGTTGATATTTGCGATGGACGGTGCTCTCTCTCCACGTGTAGAAGCCTCTTGTCTGTGTGCACGTGTGTCGTGTTTGTAAGATGATGATCCCTGGGCCCGTGGCTTTGTATACATGAAAGAAACCAGGCTTAACACACGCGTTTCTAATCCACCGTCCCCCTCCGATATGTATACATTAGCCAACCTGCTAGCGAGAAAGAGTGCCTCGTTCTTGGGATTGTAGAATTTCTTGTGGAGAGACAGGAAATATATTTTATAAGTTTCTTTTTTCAAGAGAAAGTTTGTTTTTTATCCTTAGGCAAAGGAGGGGGTAGTATGCTTGTGCCGACTACCGAGTGTAAGTGTTAGCGCGACAAGTGAGACTGACACTAGATTATAATGATTTTATTTACCGCCGTTAATTCTGCACATTTACACTGCCGGGAATTAATTTCGTCACTTGTGTTTGTTGATTGCTATTCTATTTTTCGATTGTCATACTTCTCCGACGGGGATGAAGGGTGGGAATATTGTCACTAGGGTCGATGCGGGGAGTGAGTGCATGGCCGAGACCGGAGGGTTACTGGAATAGTCCTGAGAACTTGTTGAATCGAGCGGCAACACTTTCCAGAGAACCACAGGGCGCTCACGCGAAGAAGAAGATTTGCTGTATTACGGAGACCCGACTCCGTGGCAGACGGCTCCACATCGCGACCAGGAGTCGGTCAGCAGGTGATATTGCAGACACGATCCGAGGCAGACCTCGATCACCGACCAACTGACTTGAGGAAGATCGTAGTGGGTAGGGATGCTGCGGTTGGCCCCTCCTTGGCTAAAGTTATCCCCCCTCGCCGGCTCGCTCGCTCCGCAGTTTTTAGTCGGTCTGCTCTCCTACTCCACTGCCACTATTACTACTACCACCACTTACGCGGGAGGGCTGGTTGGTTGGCCAGCGAGCCGGACGGACGGACGGACCTCGCGGCAGCGGCGGCGGCGACCCACCTCCCATTCAAAACACACGAAACCCTTTCTTTTTTCTGCCGCTCTCCTCATTCTCAACCCACCCTATGTTATCTCTTTTTTTTGTTCTTTTTTCCCACTCACCTGTAAGTACGAACATCAAAAGTGGAAACCCCAAAATTATAACATTACATATATATACAGCCGCCAATTTGTTTCCTTTTTTATTGAGTTTTTTAGTAGGAAAGTCTTAATATGGCAGAGATTAATCGCTAAAAAACTGATATTTATCTAGTAACAGGATGGGTTAAAGCGGACATTTATTTTAGGAACAAAACCGTCTTAAGGAACTAAAAATCCAGTGTATTGCAATTCGATTATCATCTCGACGGAGGAGAAATATCGCCCTCGCATAGGGACTTTATATTTATCAGTTGTTTTATTTATCATAGTTACCTAAAACTGTAGCCTTTTGCCATATGGACCTCGCTGCTTAACCCCTTCAGTCCTGAATTTATATTTTAAAAAATTGAAAAAAAAAAATACTGGTCACATAATCATTCTGGGGATCCAAAATTTCCAAAACAAGTCTTCACAGAAAATCAAAATTTGGGGACAATTTTGACCCCTGGGGCCCCAAAATGTTTAATTTTAATTTTAATTCAGGTATAGAAATGTTTAAAAAATAATATTCTCCATTTCTATTACATTGAATTTTTCAAAATATTTAAAAGTATGGAAGACAATCCAAAAAGAAAAAAGAGAATAATGTACACTATAATGTACATCAGACCTGAAGGGGTTAAGAAAGTCTAGTACCGGTTCGGAACTCTATTGCAGTTGTCGGAGCAGGGCAAAAGAACCCAACCATGGAAAGAAAAAGTGAATTTTAGAGCTCAGACATTCGTTACTTGTGTATATAATGTTGACCTGGAATATGAATTATTAGCATTTCAGCTTAATTTACAGAGAGAATCTCAGGCATTCGTTTAAGACTGCGTTTGTCTTATGTTGACTCAACGCTGACTTTGCGCCATGATTACCACATGATATGAGGACCCTTCCGTTTGTCAATGTCTGATGTAGGTTTATAATCCTCACAAAAATGGGTTCGGAACGGAGTGTGTTCAATTTCCTGAGGTTAGATGGTGATGAGAATAATGATGATGATGATGATGATGATTATTGTTATTATTATTATTATTATTATTATTATTATTATTATTATTATTATTATTATTATTATAGCAGAGATTATGTACTCTTAAGGGTATCTCAATAATTGTCACATCCATTGGGAATTTGATACCAATTGGTCTATAGTTACTTGCCAAAACACGGAATTCTCCTGTGATCCACTCAGAAGAATAGGAGGTCGGATTTTCCCCCTTGTCTTCCTTAAACCAACCGTAAAATGTCACCACCGTAACAAAAAATGTTGTACTTTTAAACTTGCTTTGTGCTCATAGCAGGTGAATCCTCCATAGAAGAACTAGATGGTCGGGGTTACAAGCCAGAGACAAGGACTTGAGTCGCGGAGAGTTTAAATGAAATTAATGGCACACTAGAATATTACGGGAGCTCGTTAATTTAGGAGATATTCTTTTTCTATACAATCAATCAAGAAATTCTCCGTGGTCATCCATTTTACTCGTACTATTTTTTACGTGGTTACTTAACGACGCTGTATTAACTATTATGTTATTTAGCGTCAATTGAATTGGTGATAGCGAGGTGGTATTTGGCGAGATGACGCCGAGGATTCGACATAGATTACCTGACATTCGCCTTACGGTTGGGGAAAATCTCGGAAAAAACCCAATTAGATAATCAGCCCAAGCGGAAATGAAACCCACGCCAGAGCGCAAACGCCCTACCACCTGCGCCACACAGGTGGCTTTATCCTTGATTATATACAGGGTGATTCTCGAGGATTTACCGTCCCTTACGGAGCTTATTTCCGAAGACATTCTGAGCAAAAAATGTCATATAAACATTTGTCCTAATCTTAATATTTTCAGAGTTACACTAATTTGAAATTGTTTGTAAAATACCTTTGTTCTTTAGTTTTAAGGGTAAAAGAATATTGCAGATAAATAATGAACTATTCAGGAGTATCACTTCTTTAATTAGCTAGTATTCTGAAACTAAAAATATGTTGTGAATTCCAGAGTTGCTTCGTACAGAAGTTTTTTTTTTTTTTCGATTCTTAACTACAAAATTAAATTTTTTATGCATTTATTACAATTGTTACAAATCACGCTAGTCTTGTAAATTCTTCAAGACTGTACATTAGAATACATAATTAAGCTGTAAATAATCAAGTTTCTAAAATCGTATGATTTGTAACAATTTTTGTGATAAGTGCGTAAGAATGATGTCATTTTTAGTTAAAAATTGAAAAAAAAAATCAGTACAAAGCAACTAACAACATATTTTTAGCTTCAGAATACTAGCTAATTAAAGAAATGATACTTCTGAATAGTTCATGCTCTATTTGTAATATTAAAACTAAAGAAAAATTGTATTTTATAAACAACTTCAAATTAGTGTAACTCTGAAAATATTGAGATTAGGACAAATGTTTATATGAAATTTTTTGCTCAGAATGTCTTCGGAAGTAAGCTCCGTAAATGACGGTAAATCCTCGTGAATCACTCTGTATACCAGATTTATCAGCCTAATGAACTTTCAAGGCAACCACTTTTATCAGTTTGACCATGCTGCCATCCAGCGACTGCAAAAGAAGTCATGTTATAATCCTTATGGAATTGCATGGAGCAGCTGTACTTCTATCTAGTGATCGTTACCAAAATATCTTATCGACGGTGGAGGCTCTGATGGTTGTTCTAATGTCATGTTGCCATTTCATAACATGGGAATGGCCAGTCTGATACAGGTTGTATATGTGATTAGGGTTTTTACTCATATTAAGCAGGATCTGCACATAAGACATTTATTTGAAATTACGTCTCAGTCCCAGCAGAGAACAGTGAATTTTAGGAGGAAAAATGAAATGCGATTTGCTTTCGATGAAAGTAAAGTCTTTAGTCCGGTGTAATAATTTACTGCATGTAAAATGTTTCTCTTTTACGAACAAAAACAGACATAATGCTACTTATCCGTCTGGCTATTCGAGGGCCAGACTCGGTATGCATCCATGCACTCAAGCTTATATTGGTCCATTGTTCGCCCTGTACCGGACGATTGTTCCAGTTCGACGGATGGTCTTGGTGGTATTCGTGAATCCGATGCTGGCATGCGGGCTATCCTGCATCAGCTCAGTCAGGTATTATCCTCAGACGAGTTTTTTTTTTGTTTTAGTGGGTTATTTTACGACGCTTTATCAAATCTTAGGTTATTTTGCGTCTGAATGAGATGAACGTGATAATGACGGTGAAATGAGTCCGGCACCCAACATTTGTTCATATTGGGTTGAGGGAAAACCCCGGACCAGGTAACTTGCCCCAACCGGGAATCGAACCCGGGCCACCTGGTTTCGCGGTCAGACGCGCTAACCGTTACTCCACAGGTATGGACTCCTCAGACGAGTAGGGTAAACATTGGTAATTTTGTGATAATTTCATGGAAATTAATTTAAAATGCAAATGTGTAAATATATCCTTATTCCGATTTTTTCATCTAAAAGACGATAAATTGCTGTAGAAATCTGGAGACATAAAAGATTGGACACGTTCTTGAACAAGTGCCAAAAACCACTTTTACAACTGAAGCTGAAAGATTGGTTATTTCGTGATGACCTTGGTAATTGATAATTTCATGAGAGGTAGAAGAATTGTGCAAAAATTCATTAAAAGCCAATGAAATTCTCATTTATTGTTACAAGACTTCAAACATAGCAATATATTCATAGCAAGAAAACATAGAAATACATATCAACACATAATAAGAATGAAATCAAAGTAAAAATTGAAATTGAAAAGGGATCTTCTTTGCCCTGAAAGGGTGAACACTTTTATTACGGACTTTACTATAGCCTATATTACTAGGGTAACTCCAAAAGTAATGCATAACATTTGTTTAAAATTATATTTTTATCCTACAGCTTTGCGTTTTTCACAGAATGTAGATGCATCCTTAAGGAACAAAATGTCACTTTTCCACATAACCCCCGTCCCTTCCAACTGCCTTACGTAACCTACGAACGAGGGCCTGTAGACCAGCACGGTAAAAGTTTGGACCAACACGTCTGAGCCACTCTTGAGCAGCGTGCACAAGGGACTCATCTTCTTACCTCGTTCCGCGAAGGGATTCTTCAGTTTACCAAAGAGATGGTAATCGCAAGGTGCCAGTTCAGGACTGTAAGGCGGGTGTTTCTGTGTTGTCTATCCGAATTTTCTGATCTGGTCTGTGGTCTTGTGACTGACATATGGCTGTGCGTTGTCGTGCAATAGCAGAACATCCTGCTTCTCCCGATGTCGTCGAACACGACTCATTCGAGCTTCACGTTTCTTGAGAGTTGCCACATACGCGTCAGAATTAATGGTGGTTCCGTGTGGCATGATGTCCACAAGCAACAGTCCTTCTGAATCGAAAAACACAGTAGCCATAACTTTTCCTGCTGAAGGTGCACTTTTGAATTTCTATTTCTTTGGTGAATTTGCATGATGCCACTCCATTGTCTGCCTCTGTCTCCGGTCCAAAATGGTGGAGCTATGTTTCATCTTCTGTCAAAATTGTTGCAAGTAAATCATCTAGCACTTATCATTGACACTTAGCATGATAACAAATCAAACATAAGCTACACTGAACCCATTGCGTCGTCCTTTTATTTTTTGTTATCACATCTTATCTTCAGATTTCTAAAATTCGTGTTGTAATACAATTTTTAAAATAGTATAAAATGTAACGCTTAATGCTCAACAAAATTTTGCCTCAAATAGCTAAGATTTCTATCAGTAAAGCTAAGCCATATGGCGACTACAGCTGTATCTAAAATTTCAAAAACATATCCTAAAATTTCATTAAGATATAATAAATCATTGTACCAAATATCACATGCTTACCTTTAGGAATAAGCCTGTAATGTAATTACAAACATCCACAAAATTTGTATGCCTGAGAAGTCGACGCTAACTTGCTCTCTCCAAACATAAAAGCTCACTGAAGCAATTACAATAGTCACACAAAGCGTAGCTGTATGTTTCTGGTAACCGGACAACATATGCAATCCCTTGGCGGAAATTTGAATCTCGTAACGCTATTGGATAGTTCACGAAAGAGCAAAGAAAAAGTATCACGAAATAACCACTGCCACGAAATTACCAATGTTTACCCTACCTGATAAACCCGGAACCCAGAGGTCCTAACCTTCACTCCTATATCATCATCGGGTCCACCGCTGTGGAGTAACGGTTAGCATGCCCGACCATGAAACGAGTGGACCCGAGTTCAAATCCTGGTTGGGACAAGTTAACTGGTTTAGATTTTTTCCTGGGTTTTTCCTCAACCCATTAAAAAAATTCTGGGTAATATTCGGCGCTGGACTCTGGACTCATTTCGCTGGCATTATCACTTTCATCTCATTCAGACGCTTGATAACCATAGCAGCTGATAAAGCGTCGTAAAATAACCAACTAAAATATGTCAGCTTGAGAAACTTGTAATACTCTCAGAAATTCACTTCAGTTTAGTTTTAATTATTACAGATAATAACTGAAATGAAGTGGAAGTGAGAGTCTTGGTGGAATGAAAGAGGGGGAACGGGAGTAACCCGAGAAGAAACCTCTACAACGACTGCGTTGTCTACTACAAATTCTATCACGACCTGGCTAGAGATTGAAATCAGTTCCCTGGGTGGAAGGACAGCACGCTAACTTTGAGCCACAGACACGTACGTTTGGGAAAACAAAAGGTCACAAGCGTGAGAAATGCGCCTGTTGTCGATTTTAAGCAAAATGAAATTCTTAGGTTGTATTAGGGGTCTATGGCGAAAGAGGATAGTAGGCTATCATTGAAAAGAAGTGTTTGCATATTCTTCGGTCACGAATTTGAAATCCAATGTGAGTAGATTAGGTCTAAGATGGCTATAGAATGAAAATGGAGTAATTGATTTAAATGTAATTTGTAAAATCGTAAAAGAAAGTTGTAATGAAATTACGAGAATTATGTTAAAATCTCAATGAATTAAGAACATTAAGTAATTTTAAGGACATTAAAACGTCATGGGAACAAGAAGAATATGTAAGAATAAATAATAGGGAAGTGAGGATGGGCTTAGCTTGGTGGAGACTAGGAGTATGGAAATTGAAAAACAGGAGGGGTACCGTAGAAATGTTAAATGTTGTTTTATTTAACGACGCTCGCAACTGCAGAGGTTATATCAGCGTCGCAGGATGTGCCGGGATTTTGTCCCGCAGGAGTTCTTTTACATGCCAGTAAATCTACTGACATGAGCCTGTCGCATTTAAGCACACTTAAATGCCAACGACCTGCCTGGGATCGAACCCGCAACCTTGGGCATAGAAGGCCAGCGCTATACCAACTCGCCAACCAGGTCGACGGTACCGTAGAGAATGGTATCTGCATCCTTTGCGGTTTAGGAGAAGACGCGTTCCATATATTATTAGAATGTCAAGAAACAGACAACACAAGGAAAAAGTGGTTAGATAAAAAATTTTTGAGTATGAATAGATATGTAGCATATAAGAAAATATGTGGTACAACTAATATAAGAGAATTAAATAAATTAAGTAAAATTTTAATGGTTGTGAAGCTGAAATGGGAAGGGAAAGTTAAAATTAATGGTGTATTAAATTGATCTGGTAGTGTGTGTGTGTGTGTGTGTGTGTGTGTGTGTTTCTCTTGCTTAGAGAATAGGGTGTGGTGGATACGTTTGGGAGAGGAGTTGTGTTTAGATAGCAGCTGATTGAATGTGTTATGTTAAAAAACGGAACTATAGTTTTTTTTTGGGTATGTAAGACTTGGCATAGGTGAATAAAATTATAAAGTAAGACAGATCTGGGGTAATATAAAATTGTAACAGGTCTGTCTTACAGATATATGCTGGATGAATAAATAAATATGTCATATATCATATCACACCATATATTATATTATATATCATATTATATCATATATCATATCTTATATCATATATCATATCATATCATATCATATCATATCATATCATATCATATCATATCATATCATATCGTATCGTATCGTATCGTATCGTATCGTATCGTATCGTATCATACTTACTTACAAATGGCTTTTAAGGAACCCGAAGGTTCATTGCCGCCCTCACATAAACCCGCCATTGGTCCCTATCCTGTGCAAGATTAATCCACTCTCTATCATCATATCCCACCTCCCTCAAATCCATTTTAATATTATCCTCCCATCTACGTCTCGGCCTCCCCAAAGGTCTTTTTCCCTCCGGCCTCCCAACTAACATTCTATATGCATTTCTGGATTCGCCCATACGTGCTACATGCCCTGCCCATCTCAAACGTCTAGATTTAATGTTCCTAATAATGTCAGGTGAAGAATGTAATGCGTGAAGTTCTGCGGTGTGTAATTTTCTCCATTCTCCTGTAACTTCATCCTTCTTAGCCCCAAATACTTTCCTAAGAACCTTATTCTCAAACACCCTTAATCTCTGTTCCTCTCTCAAAGTGAGTGTCCAAGTTTCACAACTATACAGAACAACCGGTAATATAACTGTTTTATAAATTCTAGCTTTCAGATTTTTTGACAGCAGACTAGATGACAAAAACTTCTCAACCGAATAATAACAGGCATTTCCCATATTTATTCTGCGTTTAATTTCCTCCCACGCGTCATCTATATTTGTTACTGTTGCTCCAAGATATTTGAATTTTTCCACCTCTTCGAAGGATAAACCTCCAATTTTTACATTTCCATTTCGTACAATATTCTGGTCACGAGACATAATCATATACTTTGTCTTTTCGGGATTTACTTCCAAACCTATCGCTTTACTTGCTTCAAGTAAAATTTCTATTTTCCCTAATCGTTTGTGGATTTTCTCCTAACATATTCACGTCATCCGCATAGACAAGAAACTGATGTAACCCGTTCAATTCCAAGCCCTGTCTGTTATCCTGAACTTTCTTAATGGCGTACTCTAGAGCGATGTTGAAAAGTAAAGGTGATAGGGCATCCCCTTGCTTTAGCCCTCAGTGAATTGGAAAAGCATCAAATAGAAACTGGCCTATAAGGACTCTGTTGTACGTTTCACTGAGACACATTTTAATTAATCAAATTAGTTTTTTTGGGAATATCAAATTGAATAAGAATATCATACAATACTTCTCTCCTAACCGAGTCATATGCCTTTTTGAAATCTATGAATAACTGATGTACTGTACCCTTACACTCCCATTTTTTCTCCAATATCTGTCGAATACAAAAACTCTGATCAATAGTCGATCTATGACTCCTAAAGCCACGCTGATGAGCCCCAATAATTTCATCTACATATGGAGTTAATCTTCTCAAAAGAATATTGGACAAAATTTTGTACGACGTGAACAAAAGTGATATTCCTCAAAAGTTACCACAGTTAGTCTTGTCCCCCTTCTTAAAAATAGATACAATTATGGACTCCTTCCATTGTTCTGGTACAATTTCCTTTTCCCAAATAGCAAGTACAAGTTTATAAATTTCGCCAGATAATGCCCTTCCACCCTCTTGTATTAATTCTGCTGGAATTTGATCGATACCTGGAGACTGTACTTTTTCAGATTTTCTATCACAATTTCGACTTCAGAAAGTGTGGGTTAGGGTATAGATGGCTCAGCAGTATGTATTTGAATTTCGTCCCGATCATTTTTATTTTCATCATATATCATATCATATCATATCATATCATATCATATCATATCATATCATATCATATCATATCATATCATATCATATCATATCATATCATATCATATCATATCATATATCATATCATATCATATCATATCATATCATATCATATCATATCATATCATATCATATCATATCTCAACTACTATACTGAGAAGCCACTCGAAGCCTGAAAATGTCACGTTGTTGAGTCATTTTCTGTGGTCTAGCGGACACTATACTACTCGTTGCATTATACAGTATGTTTATTGGTTGAAAACTGGCCAAGCACGAAACAATTTTTAACACAGTTACGTGGCTCGTGTCGCCATTTATGACACGTAGAAGAACCCTGCCCGTGTTAGAGGGCTCCAGACAAAATTCATCGGCCATTTCTCGCCTACGTTGAATTTCAAACATGAATGACTTCCGCAGTTAAAACCATAGTTAAATGAAATACTGCTATTAGCTACAACTTTGGTTATGAATAACACACCTGTTTGCTAAGAATTGAGTAATAAGGAGGTAATGAAGACTTCTGGCTGTCGGCGTCAAGATTATCGATTAGATTTATATGTAGTAGTTAGCGGCAGCGTGAATTGTTCTATTGAACCTCGGATGCGAGTTTATCCACCAGTGAGCAATCGCGTGATATCGTGTACTACCAGTGAATTAATATTCCTTTTTTGGTTCCGAGCAGATTGCACAGTACAGTCACTTGTGAATATGAGTAATCACTTTCAATCTGTGTTACATCATATCTATAAATTAACAATATATGACTTTTCAATTTACATGTCAAAATTACAGTATTTAAAGTAGTACAATTCAATCCTCCTCCAATTGAAGACTGGACATAAAAAAAGGCTGTAAGTGTCAATATTGTTAAAAATTAGTTCCTCCTCCCCAAAAAAGAGTCTATGTCCCTGGCTCAATCCACTAAGAAAAACAATGACTCCCATTGTATTTTATTTAGGCCCTTGCTTCTCCCAAAGATGTGGAGAACGTATGTTATTACATTACCAGTTGCACAAGAAAGCTCTGTTTTCTACGGTTTGTCTCTTTGCAACTTACAACCTTTTCCATGTAGGCCTACAGTCTTCAATTCATCTACTCCCAAAAGGTCAAACTGTCTTCAATAAGAACTCATCTATCAAGTTCTCTTTTTCAATTTAAATCCAAGATCTTTAATGAATCTTCTCAGGCTTTTGAAACTACTTTGGAAATCAATGTATTTCTCAATTTTACTAACAATCTCTTCATAGTAGGCACATAAACCACTTGCAAACACAAGTTGTGCGTAGTATGTCCAATAACAGTTTTATTGAAGTGTGTCATTCGGTGATTTTCTTTGGGATGTTATGCTTAATGGTTCCTCCTATCATACAATATTCTTCAAATTGAACTGGCACACCATCAGGTTTACTATCTCTCTTTCTTTCTTTGTATAATCTTGGCGAAAGATTTTTTTTATATTTTGCGTCTTCCTTTAGGCCTAAGAAGTCATGTATATGAATGAAGGAGTAAGGTAAGGTCGTGATTTGTTCCAAATTACTTTCGACGCTACAATAAATATTAAATTTTCTGACTGAATATGTAGTCTAACCTTTTGAAGCAACTGGACTTGTGGATGTAGAAATCACACTTCACAACTAATCAACCCAAGTTGTGACACATTCGTGTCTGTAGGCGACTTCAAAACAGCCTTTAATGTGTGGTCCAGGCATATTTTGTAAACATAAACTAAAACCAGACAGCTATATTGTTTTCTCAAAACTATGCACATGTGGAATCGCACACTGATCCCAAGGTGAAGGACGTACAAATCGGTGGCACTGCTCCGCTTACAGATGCCATTACTTTAAAATCTTGTATTCCCAACAGTGTGCCCGGGGTAATATGTTTGTATGTGTGTCTATGGGTACCGTACGTATTGCGTTGTATTATATTTTATTGTACTGAATGTGTTAATTATATTGCATCTATGTGTTGTAGGTTTATGTATAATTTATGTATGTATGACTACCTGGCTTTACGAGGGCTGAATCTGGGACGGGTCCATACACTTAAGCTTTGGCCCATTGTGCGCCCTATAAATGCGATGATTATCCAAGTTCGACAGGTGGCCTGGGTGGCATTCGTGAATCCGATGCTGACAGGTGGGCCATTTTGCCTCAGCCCCTCATAGAGCCAGGTCACGTCCGCATAGAGTAGCCTGATTAGTAAGCCCCAGGGGCCCGTAGCCCGAAGCCCTTCCTATATCAACATGGAAACCCGTATTACTTCCATACTTAATCCTAGCCTACTTTTACTGTTGCGGATTATAGATGAAATGAGGAGGAGGTGAAGAGTGTTGGTGAAATGTTTTTTTTTTTTTTCACTTAACTTATTATGTTCCATAGATCTTACATTAGCAATGAAGCTTTAAGATGTGGAACAAGTAAAAATTTTACAAGATTACAATTACAATTACAATTTTTACAATTTTTACAATATTTTATAATTTTTACAATTTTACAATTCTGCAATTTTCTAGAATTTTTACAATATTTTGACGAGATGTACTGAGATGAGGTGAGGCCAGAGAATTCGCCAAAAGACTACCTGGCATTTGTCTTATGGTTGGGGAAAACCTCGGAAAAATCCAACCAGGTAATCAGACCAAAGGTGGTGAAATGAAGTGAGGTCGAAGACTCGCCATAGACCATCCGGCATCAGTCCCACGGCTGAGGCATCAGTCCTACGGCTGAGGCACCAGTCCCACGGCTGAGAATGAGACCAAACGGGAGTACCAGACAAAACCCTCTGTAACGTCTGCTTTGTCCTTCACAAATTCTATCACGACCCAACCGGGGATCGAACCAAGGCCGCCTGGATGAAAGACCAGCGGTCTAGCGCTTAAGCAGCTAATAATAATAATAATAATAATAATAATAATAATAATAATAATAATAATAATAATTTATTTAATCTGGCAGAGCTAAGGCCAGTAGGCCAGCCAGACTCTAATTCTAATTGAATACAATTGCTTACATAGTTATTACATTAATATCTAGACCATAAAACAACATGAAAATAAATAATGAAAGTTGGATAAGTAATATTAGTGTGACAATAATAAACATTGGTAAGAAATAGTCATAATAATAACAATAATAATAATAAGAATAATAATAATAACATCAATAATAATAATAATAATAATAATAATAATAATAATAATAATAGTAATAATAATGAAATAGTTTAGATATTTATCTGTGATATATATATATATATATATATATATATATATATATATATATATATATATATAACTATTAAACATTGAGAAACCTGAAACAGCTATTATTATTAACAAGAATTGTTAGAAAAATATTTGGTTAGTCTATTCTTAAATTGGTTTGATGTCTGACAGTCCCTGACATTACTCGGTAGGGAATTCCAAAGCCGAGGAACAGCCACAGTGAAAGAAGATGAATATGAGGATGTTCGGTGGGAGGGAATGGATAATATTGAGGAGTGTTGTGATCGTGTGTCTAGGTTATGATGGGTGGATAAATTTCTAAAACGAGACGCAAGATTGACAGGAGTGGAGAAATGCAATATGTGAAAGAGAAGTGAAAGACAGTGGATTTTCCTACGATCTTCTAGACGGAGCCAGGACAACATTTCGAGGAATGGTGTTACGTGATCAGCCCGGCGAATATTGCAGACGAAACGGACGCAAATATTATGAACACGTTGTAGTCTCTGAGCCGAAGTAACGCTTAGGTCAGGAAGCAGAATATCACAGTAATCGAAGTGGGGCATCACGAGTGTTTGCACTAACATTTTTTTTTTTTCATGGAAAAGGGTAGAAAATTCTTCAATCGCCTACGAATATGTATGAGTATGTACGTACGTACGAGTATATATGAGGATGTACTATGAATAAGTATGTTTCCTTGTCTGTGTATAATGATGGCCACGCTGTGCGCAGTCCATCCATTGCGAAGTTTTAATGTCCCATAGGGCCATATTCATAGACATTCTTAGCGCGGGCTTCCGGTGGATGGTCAGCGAACTAACTTTTTCGTATTCATAAACCAGTGTTAGCGATATGATAAGATATGAATCCTGTACAAGTAATCACTCGATAGCCGGGGCTAGTTTAGCACGTTCGTAGCGCGGGCTAACGAAATGTCTATGCATAGCACCCATAGAAGTTAGGGTTTTTTTTACTCGAATCCTGTTCATGAATAGAGTGGCAGCTTTTCTGGCTACAAGTTCAGTGAATTCCATAGTTAGTGTGTGGCACTTGTCCGTTTTGTTTTGCGCTGAGTTGGCCACATTACCAAGGATTGTTGTTAGAAGTGAATATCTGGTGTTGGTTGGTTCACAATCTTTAATAAGAGTGGAACGGATCAAAGTGCCAAAATCTTGAAAGAACACAATTTTGTTGGTGAATTACGGCGAAAACAGTCTATTCTTTGATAATGAAACGATTTCGCGTTTGAAATATGTATTACAAAATCTTGATCAATATAAATATACGTGTTCTACAATGAGAGTGAATTATTTAAGCCATACATTTATAAAATTGTATTGTCAGATGCCAAACAGTAGCCTATATGGCTTTCTTTTCCTGAAATCTCTTGTGGAACGCCAACACAATATACAACCTGTAAGATAATTTTTAAATAAACTATTCATTCTCATTGTTGATCAAATGGTTTTGTATCAATTGAGGTTGTAATACAATTTTCTAACAAGGAACAGTTTGATAGAATAATTATTTCGATAGAAATCTAAACAACTCTATGGTCCTTTTTAATGTATTTCAGTGGACGAGAAACCGTTTATAATTCAGCTACATGTTAAGTCTTGAAACTAGAAAAATCTTTATTCATTTATGTATAATTTTATTCATTCTATTTAATTTTATGGCTCAAATTTGCAAACCAAAGAATATGACAATTCCAAAATCATCAAATCTAATAGAACTAATTAGTAGTTAAAATTTCATTAAAATAGTTGTGGAAGTTTTAAAACTCAATCTTGCCTATCCTTAGGCCAAACGAAAAATCTACCTTTCATTTTCGGATAGTCGTCCATACATTTTTAAGCAGAAATGCACAGTTGCTGTAGATTGTTGAGAATGTTGGACACTCCTGATGCAAATATGTTACCGTCACTGGACAACGAAGCATTAAAATTATCCTCTCGCTGCAGCGTCAGTGGGCCAACGCTTTGCAATTATTTTACTGACAGGCACAGGTCAATGACTCTGTGATTGGCACACGGAAAGGCGACGTGGGCCCACGAATCACTCCCAGGAGGATCGAGTGACATCCTAATCGGCATATGGCGCCTAAACAGCTTCGTGACTTTGTACGTGCGACTAAGCCTATGGAGTCGGAAAATGAGTAATAAACAAGTTGTGAGATTCTCTTTTCTTCATATAGATTCAGGGCAACGTCCTTCATTGTTTCAAGTGTCTTCCTCTTTGCATGCATTCTCAATCCTCCTATGCTCGTATTAATACTCTAATTATTTTCTTTCTCATCCTTCCGACACTTCTACATCTGCATTTTCTTTCCAGCCTTTCCCACTCCTCTTCCTCATTCTTTCTCTCCCTCCAATTCTTCCGTATACTTCACCTCTTCTTTCCCTTTCTGCTCTACTTTTCACAACCTATTCATTCATTCATTGCAAATGCTTCTCTTCAATTCGTCGTAATGTCCATGTTTCTTCCTCATAAAATGCTACACTCCACACAAAGTACTTCACTAGTCTGTTCCTTAATTCTTCCTTCAGAGATTCGTAGAAGATGCTCCTTTTTCTATTAAAAGTTTCCTTGGCCATTGCTATTCTCCTTCTGACTTCTTGACAGCAGCTCATGTTACTGCTTATAGTACACCCAAGTATTTGAAGCTATCCACTTGCTCTACTGCCTCACTTAGAAT
The DNA here is from genome assembly GCF_040183065.1 of Periplaneta americana. Classification (NCBI taxonomy): domain Eukaryota; kingdom Metazoa; phylum Arthropoda; class Insecta; order Blattodea; family Blattidae; genus Periplaneta; species Periplaneta americana. Next base: position 44,623,836 of record NC_091125.1, on the reverse strand, counting down.
TCGCAAGTTTACCTTCTTTACTTTTCTTCCTATGACCATGGTCTTCGTCTTTTTGGAATTTATCTTCATTTCATACTGCTCACAGCTGTCATTAGCTCCAGTAGCATATTCCTTACTATCATCTCCTCTTCTGCTAACAACGCCATATCAACAGAAAATCTCATACAGGGCCACCTCCGATACAACACAAACATTTAAGACATTACACAGCATTCACTCACACACACATGAAAGGATTAAGGGAAGGATCACCGTCCATGGCCGGACTTTCAAGAGGTACAATCCCGGCATTTGCTTGGAAATAACTGAGGAAACCATGAAAAACCTCAGTTAGGATTGCTGGATTGCTGGATTGCTGGCCCGTGGGATCGAACCCCGGACCTCCCGAATACGAGGCCAGCCCTCTACCACGCCGCTAGCCCGCTCTGTTCGTTTGTGTTCCTTGTTTTGTATTTTGTATACAGATTGTATCAATGTGAGACACCTGTAATTGTAAATTTGCTTCTGTTGGTAGCGAAGTTTAAATAAAATAAATATCTATGGTCTTTTTGTCTCATAGTCCAGCTGTCAAAATCATAAAGCAGGGCTCGAACGGCCATCATCTTATAAAATTATAATTGTGTGTCTACTATGTAGCTACGTTGTTTTTAATATTTTTCTTATAGTGCCACATATTGTCCTATATATATTTAACTTATTTCTGTGTGTGTATCCCAGTTGAATGCGATATCGCAACCCAGATAATTAAAATTTTGTATTTATTACAGACTTTTATTTTCTAAAATAATTTTTGCTCGTATTGGGAGCTTACCTCGGAATTCCATGAGGTTAGCATGCCGTATGTTACTAAATGCGACGAATTGATTTCAATGCATTTCCTTATTCGTGCTGCAAAATCTCTTGAACTTCAGTACAAAGCGTTACCTTGACTCTCGATCGAGAAAAAACGCATCAAATATGCCTACATTGTCGGCTTGGACTGCGTCATTATCGATCCGTAACCTCCCGCGTACTTTTACTCACATAACTTTGATTAATAATAGCATGCACACTATTACATTTTTATTTCATAATTAGTAATATCCTGTGTCGTAGGAGTTGTTCGAAGTAATGTTCTTCTGCATATACAGAGTGTTTCAGAAATACTTTGACAAACCTTGGGGGCATGTTCCTCACACCAAAACAAGAAAAAAGTTCATATATGTCCGAAAATCCTTAGTTTTTTTTTTAGTTAAGTTATTAACAGGGAACGGATTTATATGGACTAAAAATATATGAAATATGTAAATATATATGTAGTTATTTTTACCAAAATATGGAATTAAATATGGATTTTTACCAAAATATGGAATTAAATATGGACTTAAAATTATAAAAAAATGACTATGTACGTTAAATATTGGTACATTTTAATCAAACTAAACAAAAAATATAATGGACGTACCTTATCTTCCAATGTAGTTTCAACAAAACACAATTTTTATTGTCTGTTACCATAACAATAGGTTACAAACATTTCTTTCAAGTGCTGAAAAGTGAATCTTCTTCTATTGTCTCTGAGGATAGATTTATACTGACTAAAAGAGCGTTCGACGTCACAAGAAGTAACTGGTACATAATTCAATTTCACAATGTCTGCTGGGGATAAGTCCAAGTTAATCTTCACTGTTGATTCACCACTCATCACAGCAACAACCTTTTGTAGTTCTTCATATCCAGGGTTTTTTGAAAGTACAGTGTCCACCTTAGCTCTTACTGCATCTGCAACTTTACCTCTACCACGATTCAGTTGTTCCACAGTACTATTTATAATTTCAAAACTTTCAGATAGTGAAAGGTGCCTATTTTGGAGACTTTTGAGCGTTTTTATGATGCATGAAAATGTATGCTGAATGTGAGCTAAGTCATTCTTCACACTTATGTCACAGGTAACTGTTTTCGCAGTATCAATTGAGACTGCATCTTCAGAGTCCAATGCAAGGAGAACATTGTTAATAGAGTCTATATGTTCGGCATAATATTCAACTGCTTCTAGCCATGTACCCCATCTAGTTAAAATTGGCTTTGGTGGCAATGGAATTTCAGGGTACATTTCTTTCAACACGTTAACTCTACTGGGAGCTTTGAGAAATACTTTTTTCACTGATGAAATCAACAAATCTACTTTAGGGAAATTGTCTCTGACCACTTCTGCCACACGATGAAATGCATGCGCCACACAAGTAAAATGAGTCAATTTAGGATATACAACAGATAATGCTTGTCCAGCTTTGACCATATAAGGGGCAGCATCGCTAATAAAGAATAACACATTATCGTACATAATACCCTTTGGCCACAGGATACCCATAGCTTCGTTGAACAGTTTAACTATAGTTTTGTTATTGCACTTTTCTAGAACATCACAATGTAAAAGAATTCGTTCAGAATATTGTTCACTTAACAAACCGATAACTACATTACCAACAAGTCTACCTTCTTTGTCGGGAGTCTCATCAATGGAAACCCAAATTGAACTATCTTTAATTTCATCTCTTATCTTCTGTATTGTCTCATCGTAGATGGATGGAGCATACGTCTTCCTAAGTGTTGACTCATCCGGGATTGTATGTTGAGTATATTTTTCAAGGAATTCCCTGAAGACCTTATTCTTTAGTTTGTAGAGAGGAATATCAGCAGAGATGAGAGAACGGCACAGGTCGATGTTAAACTCAGATCTTACATTCGATGTTGTTGGTTGTGTTAAAAACAATTGTCTCTGCTTGGAATTTAGTTGTTTGTTGGCCTGATGTTTACTAGTTGTAATGTGTTGTTGCACCAGGAACTTTTGTGTAGATGATACTGCACACTGACACAAATTACAAAATAATATTTTATTGTCAGTTGATAAACCATCTTCTTTAAATTCTGAAATGTAACTTGTTAGTTTTGATTTTAAATTGACTGAATGACGTACTTTTGGCATATTTACCGTCTTTATAGTATGATTTACAAAACTGAACCTATGTGTACTCTGACTGGCATTTAACTGTTGAGCTGCACAACTGAAGTCTGTTAAAAATTTTAAATTAAATTAATACAGTTTTGTAACTTACTTTCCCATTGTTGATAGGACTGCTAATTTTCAAATAACTCTGATGTTAAAGGGATTACTGAACATGTGTTTAAATCTCTATTGTTGAAATGTATTTTTAAAAGTTAATGGAATTTTGTTTTGTTTTATTGTTAAACCTAATATAATATGGACTGTTTTATATGAAATATGGAAAATATATGGAAATTAACGAAAATATGTACTAAACTCTAAAATATGGAAAAATATGGAAAATAAAAGTAGGATTTTTCAACCCTACACATTGTGAAACATAAAGATAATGCAAAATATAAATTATATTAGCTTTATAAGTAAATATGTATTTACATATAAATCCTTTCCCTGGTTATTAATAAAAGAACATAATGAAACATCTGTTAGATATTGTCACCTTGGTAGCAAGTGTTGCAACTTTAATCAATTCAGAAACTCATAACAATGAACGTTTACGTTCAACGCGTTTTGAGGTACAATCCAACAACTTAACTTAAGTTTGTAACCGATAATAATTCATTTTGTTAGATGATCGAATGATGTTATCGATATGTCAGCTGATGCACCCATTGTATCCTAGATAGCTATGTGTTTCCAAGTAGACTTGTTTAGTACAGTTATTTGTCATTTGAACGTTTGTTATGAGCAGGTTTTGGTCCTGGGCAGAAACGCATGAAGTTCAGAACGCACGGACGATAGTGTTGTGTTGGTAGAGAGGAGTGGGAAATGGAGCGCGCCGTTACTTCGTGTCTCAACATGTAAACAGTCCGTCATAGTACGGTACAAAATATATTTCACCCTGTACAGATGCAGTATATACAGCACATTCTTAGTGTAGACAATAAATGTCTACCATTAAAGTATTAACGTGAGTTGTAACCTTCAATCAGGTGTCCCTACGCCGAAGCCTGTTAGGCCTACACGTACCGCAGCCAAACAGCAATACACACAATGGTAATGCACATTACGGAGCACCTGTGCTGTTGCAGTCACCCGCCCACACAGGTCATGACGTCATTTATACTCCGTGTACTCTAAACCTCGTACTGGTTATTCTGTGTCCCTAGGCCGAAGCCTGGTTATGAGTTTCTGAATTCATTAAAGTTGCAATACTTGCTACCAAACTGACAGTATCCAACAAATGTTTCATTATGTTCTTTCATTAATAACTAAAAAACAAAGGATTTTCGGACATAAGTTTATAGGGACTTTTTTCTTGTTTTGCTGTGAGGAACATGCCCCCATGGTTTGTCAAAGTATTTCTAAAACACCCTGTATAAGGAAAGAAATTTGTAAGTACTACGAAATAGAATTTTTGTGTGTAAATAACAATATCATCAATAGATGAATTCAATGGTTTGAATGCAAACGGACACCACTTTGCACAACTCCTATGACACAGATTGGTACTCGTTACGAAATAAGAATATAATTGTCTGCATGCTATTATTAGTGTAAGTTAAATGAGTAAAAGTTCGCGAGGATTAAGTATGGATAATGATAGGCCTATAATGTAATGATGACTACAACGAGGAAGTATCATTCCTCCATAGAGGCTATCATGCGGGTTGAATTCTGCTCCTGAACGACAGAGAAGACAGTTGCTCCTGCAGAGTATCCGTTTCAGAATTTGTGACGGCTGCCATTCCATGTTTGTCTCAGATGTCGGTTATATTTCCGCGTTCATAGGTGCCATTCAGATTGTACACCTTGCAGAAGACGCAACTCGAGAACCACTTGCTCTGATAACGACATGAACTTGCTACGTGGCAAACCAAGTCCAGCAATGGCAATGACATTTGATCTACGGGAGAAATCTTAGACGACGCGAGCTTCCTGTTCTATTCCTCTCATTTTTTTCCTTTTTTTCTTATCAGTCGTACTTCCCTGCTATTCCTTTTTCATGTTTCCTTCCAAATTATCATTTTCCCAATTAATGTTTTCTTTAATGTCTCTTTTCTCTTTTTCTTTTACCTCTGCTTATCCATTTCTTCCTATTTTTCTTTCATTCCTCACTTTCTTTTCGGATTTTTTATTTTCTTTTTGTTTTCTTTTTTCCGTACTATGTTTAATTTCTTATTCTCGCCTTCATATGTGTATGCCATTTCTTTAATAATCTGTTTCTTATTTCTTCTCTAGTTCCTCTATCACTTCGTTACTCCATTTCATTATTCCGCAATTTTTTTTTCTTTTTCTCTCTCTCCTTTAATCTACCTTCTTCCTCCTTAGTATTTAATTATTTCTTATCCTGCCTTCTTTCTTCTCGATTATTTTTCTTTCATTATTTATTTCCTTTTTCTTTAATTCTCTTCCGACATGATTTCTTTCTTTCTTTCTTTCTTTCTTTCTTTCTTTCTTTCTTTCTTTCTTTCTCCTCTGTAATGCTTTTTCTCTTAATTTCTATCTCCTTGCTATCCCTCTTGTTTCTGTTTCCTTGCCTACACACCTTCGCTCTTCCTAATTTTCTTCTTTCTTTCTATACAGGGTGTAAGGATTATACTGTAAGTGCCATTATTTTAACTGATGATTGTTCATGGCATAAGGAAGAAAAAATGTCCTCACAATTTTTTTCTAATTGTAATATTTAAGTAATTATTAAAGTTTACAATAGCGTTTGGCAACGTTGCTGGATGGGGAAGAGGGTGTTTACAAGTACATGGTACAGCTAAAGCGGATGCAGACAGACATACCGGTACAAAACAGATGCTCTGTTCTAATGCAGAGGTGGACCGTTGTTTACATAAAACGAACAGCAAATACAAAGTTTCAATCTCATTAATAGAATCTTATGATAAATTTCCATTTTATTTAACAATATTGGGAATATTGGTCCATTTTTTTATTTACGTCTAAAAATAAACAATAGGTAATGGTTTACTGCACAAAGTCACACGAACTTTTTTTTTAGTGCAACATTTTAATCTCTCACGCTTCCATAAAGCAGTACCATTTTTAAAGAAATGTCTGTTTGTGTGATTTTCGAAACGAGGTAAGAGACTCCTAGTTTGTAATAATCGTTGAGAAACCGCTACAAAAGTTCGCCGATTAGGTAACCTTCATTGCGGAAAACATTGACGGTACACCTTCTTGCCTCACTTGAATTACGACGATTTTCTCCATAAATTAATAACATATGACATTCCTAAACTGTGAATGATATTGTAAGTTATTTGTCGAATACCCGGTACCGAACTGTCATCCGATCGGCAGTAGAGCTATGGACAGGGAGCTTGAACTCAGCTGACATGTACGTACACTTAGCGGCAAAAAGAATGGGCTGACTCTTGGTCGATAGAAATGCTAAGTTCTATCGCGCGGTTCACTCGTGTAAAAGTAACCCACTGCAAGGCATTGCTGTGGTGTCACTTCATTGAAAGTCGTCCGTCTATAATGTAATAAACCTTACGAGCAGTGTGTGGTCCAGTGGTAAGAAGTCTGACATCCGTGCCAGAAGTTGTGAGTTCGCCTCCTGGTACAGTAAAATTATTTTTTTTTATTTTAACTTTTACTTAATTTATTAGTTTAAATGTGAAATGGCATTTGTTAACAAACTTCGTTATGCCTGCCTTGTAAAAATATTATTGCCCATCACCTGTGGGCTATTAATAGGTGAGACCTGGTCTGTATAAACAAAAATACTTGTTTCACATCCTAAAAAAATGGACGCATATCAAACACAAATAAATAATTGAATTAACAAAAACAAACAATTTGTTAATATATTAACAAAACAAGGCTGTAGTGGGGACTAGCATGTCGTCCACAAACCACCTGCGTCAACATCTGCCCTCATTCTGTGCGGCATGGAGTCCACAAGATTATGGAATAGGTCTAAATTCTTGGCCATTTTCTCCCTTGCATCTAGAACTCTGTCCCACAATTCCTCAGGTGTCCGAACGGGTGGTTGTTCTGCCCAATTAGAGCGTAGGATCCTTTTGACTGCAGCCCACAAATTTTGAAACGGATTCATATCTGGTGGATTTGGAGGCCAGTCGACTGGGTCGACATCATGCCTCCCTGTAAACCATCTTTGAATCCGGTTGGCGATGTGTATCGGATGATTATCCTGCTGGAAGAAAAGTGTTCCTTCTGGATATCGTTTTCGGGCGGAAGGGATCATTACATTTGCCAAAATGTGTTCGTAGAATTCTGCCGTAAACAGACCGTGGATGCGTTCCAGAAGTCCTGCCCCATCATACGACATCCACCTCCAACACGCGACCCTCACGCGAAGCGTATCGGTGGTCATTCATACAATAAACTAGGGCAGTACTATCATTGCTATTGGAGACAATTAACTCGTCGGAGAAAATGACATTTCTCCAATCGAAGTCCTGTCGGAGAGTAGCATACGCAGAATAACCTATGCGAACTAGGGCAATGAGCTATTGTTTCTGTGCCTTCTTCAAGCGTAATGACGAGACAGAACGTTATATTAACAGATAGCAGTATTACTTGAAAGAGAGAGGGAGGTTTATTATTATTAGAGTTTGGGCATATTCTAAGATATATCACCACATAATTATAGCTTTGCGAGACACATATGATGGCAAATTTGTAACAAAAAAAGAAGATTGGGGGAGATTCGAACCTTGAGCTACTACTACTAACTTGTTCAATATACCAATGCCGTAACAACTTACGCTACTGCAACTGTTTATATAAGTTCGACATAATACATGGTTTTCCTGTTCATATTCGCTCCGGTCGATTTTGTATTTATTAATTTTATTATTATTTCATTCTTCAAGGGCCCTGATGTATCTAGAATCAACCCGCCATTCGTTTTTATTACATATTTTAGCCTCTTAAACAAAATACAGCGAATTTAAATGGTTTAATTATGTATTACCTAGTGAACTAGGGCGTTGACGAGACGAGCATGCGCAATGTATGTCTCTGGACCTTAGAAATTGTCGGCCGGCCCATTCTTTTTGCCGCTAAATGTACGTCTGTGCAGAGTACAGTCTGCTGAACTTTCCCACGTCTCTCACGCCAGAATATTAACAAATTTAAGCATGCAATTTTATATAATTTCACGAAAAGGTAATAGAATACACAAATATGTATCAAACTAATATTAACTCTTTGCTAGATATACCCACTCATGCAATTGTTTTCGTAATTTTACTAACGATAGAAGCAGTAGGCCTATAACTCGAATAAAATAAGAGAAGAAATATTTTTTTCTGGGAAAACTATGAAGATTTGACTCTATGTTGTATCGACATTTTTTGATCCTGTAAAACGTCCCCGACGACAGTTGTGAAAAGGACGGCACTTATACCCCTTACACTCTGTATATCTTTAATTTTCGTTTTTTCCTCTCTCTTATTTGTAATCTTTGCTTTATATCCTTATTTCTTTATTTTACTCTCCCTTGCTATTCTTGTCTTCTTATTCTTAAAATTACGTTTTTCCCGTTTATTTTATTGATTTATTTATTCTTTGTTTATGTGTATTCTGTGGATTTCCCTTCCATTTTCTTTTTCTTTATTTTATTCGTGATTAATTTATTTTATTGCGCTTGCAACCGGTCTACACAATACCTCGCCTAAGATTTGGCACTCAATCCGGGACGTCACTGAGAGGACCGGACGCATAACTTCCCTGTCCGCCTTTCGTCTGGAGTTTAACCCTGCCATTAGCAAGCAGCACGTCAAGGAACTTTTAATCGCTGATTCAGTCATATATCAACGCGCGGTCAAGGCACCCACTGGACCGTTGAACCTGACTAAGTACTGTATACAGTACACTGCTTTCACCCTATAATATTAACTGTTTCGATTAATGTGTTAGAGAAATCGGTATTAGGATGTTGTTTATCAATTCTGCATTTCGGGAGGACAATAAATTATTTCTAAATTCAAATCCGCTTTCTACCGCTGTGCTGTGCTGAACATTGCCGGCCCAATGGCCAAGTTACAACTTGTGACGGTATATACGAGCAGTGGCGTACGCAAAATTTTGTCAAGATGGGGGTCATTATTAAAATTGTTTATTTCTTCTAATCTTTGTATACTTTCTTCTAATCGTGTAATAGTCAATTAAATCTCACTCGAGTTTTGATTTTCTATAGACAACTACTATTACTCTTGATGAAACGATAGATATGACATGGTTGTAAGGGTAGTAGTATTGTTTGTGATGATAAGAGATACGGCTGTATGACATGATGATTGTGGTAGTAGTTTCGTGGTGTTGGTAAATTCTAGTGGCATTGATTGTGTTGATAAAATGATGGATATGACATGGTTGTAAGAGTAGTAGTATGGGCAGTGGTATTGTTTGTGATGATAAGAGATACGGCTATACGACATGATGATTGTGATAGTAGTTTCGTGGTGTTGGTAATTTCTAGTGGCATTGCTTGTGTTGACTATAACACTTTTACTACGTCATACTACTTTTGACCATTAAAACTGTACGAAAGGACGTTTTTCAACCAATCATGCCTGCTTATCGCACAATTTTATCGCGTCCCTAGCATTTGTTTAATTTTATCGCTTCCCTAGCATTTGTTTAATTTTATCGCTTCCCTAGCATTTGTTTCTTTCTTTGCCCACATTACGAACTGCACTGGTCTGAACGTCAAAAAACAGAAAATTACAAACCACTCCAGTCGATGCATAGCAGTTTCAAATATGACTCGCATTGGCATTCAAGAACAAGAATACATAAAGATCACTGGTCATAATTATTCATCTTCCCTGAAACCCTATTTACAAATAAATGAAGAGCACCATTCGGAAATCCTGAATAAGTTGAGGAATACACCATGTACATCAACGAGTTCACTTCTTTTACGCACACGTCCAATATAACATCAACTGAACCACCAACCACTAAAACATTCAAATTTGAAAATTGTACTTTCAATAATAGTTCCTTTTAAAATTATTCACGTTTATTTTTTATTTCATCATCCTTAATTAAAACTTTTCTTTTTTATTTTATCATCCCTAATTAAAACTTTTCTAACACTTGTTATATTATTTAGGTTATGTTATAGTTTCTGCTATATTATATTATGGACAGTCACGTATCAGAGACTGTTTAATACTAAGATTTATTGAAAATCTTATGTGAAGTGACGTTGATTACTGGGATCCGGATAATTGAAGTGCAATGCAACTATTTTAATAAAAATGAAACTGAATCAACAGAGCCTTCTTGACTAGTAACCGTCCACAGAGTTCAATGAAGATTCCATAGTTGGCACAACTGATAACAAGAAAACAGCGAATCATAACACACCACTGCCATCTAGCGTAATATTTGTAATGTTGAGATGGTACAATAATACATTTGAAGACAGTTGTATTTTCGTAAGTCAATTAGTATTTTATTGTATTGGAGTACTTCGTTACTTCTAATCTTTATATATTTTCTTCTAATCGTGTAATAGTCAATTAAATTCCACTGAGTTTTGATTTTCTCTAGATAAATCAAAACCTCTAGTGAGATTACTGTTGATAAAATGATTGATATGACATGGTTGTAAGAGTAGTAGCTTGGGTAGTGGTATTGTTTGTGATGATAAGAGATACGGCTTTAGGATATGGTGATTGTGGTAGTAGTTTTGTAGTGGTATTGACTGTGGTGATAAGACAATATAATATGTATAAAAATGGTGATGTAACATCATACTTAAGTACGTACAATCTTAGAAAAAGTTTAGTCGCATAGATAGTTTGTAAGTCCCGGAAAGCAGGCAGTGCGCATGATCAGAAGACGAGCGACCTGGTTCACAAGAGAACTAGTTGAAGTGATAAAATTAGTTTTATTCCTCCTTTCTGGGACTTATGAAAGAATGTGTGACAAAACTTTTTTCTAAAACTATACATGATGGTAATGGTGGTGTTGGTGGTGTTAGTAAGACGAACTATGTAGATACAAAGTCCCGCGCCATGGCGTCGCGGTCTAAGGCATCCTGCCTAGAACCCTGCGTAACGGAATGCGCGCTGATTAGAGTCCTCGTGAGGGAAGACATTTTCTCATGAAATTTCGGACAGTGTATGGGACCGGTGCCCACCCAGCATCGTGGTGCACTTGGGGAGCTACGATAGGTAGCGAAAATCCGGTTTCGCAAACCAGCTGTAACGGCTGGGGGGATCATCGTGCTAACCAAACGATACCTCCATTCTGGTTGGATGATCGTCCACCTCTGCTTCGGCATGTGAACGTGAGGCCAGCAGCCGGCTGGTCAATTTTGGCCCTTCATGGGCTGTAGCGCCATGGATATATGTAGATACAAACTAGTAATGACTTTATGGGTTTAGAAGGTAATGGCGATAGTAATGATACGGTGACGATATAGATGTTGCCATGGTATAAGAGGACTACAGATGGTAGTGTAATGGTAATTATGATAGTTATTCTGACAGCAGACAGTATGATTCGTACGCGACATATGCTCTGTAATAAAATTGATACAATGAAATGTATTGACTCCGAGAAGGTTAACAAGTTATTGCAATTTAATTTGCAATGATTTAGAAGTTCACTATCGGTCATGGACTTGAAAAAGAACTGCTGAAATGAAACAGGTTTCTTGTAGCACTTGGCTTGGTCAGCCGGGCTCTAAATACGGCAATGATGTCAGCACTCATAAAACCAACATGACACAATTTAATCCGACAGTTACAGACTCATCATTTCACTCTGAACACTAATCCTGTCCGGATTGCGCGCACCTCTCCGAATATACAGCCCGCTATCAGTTATATCAGAGGGCAGCTCTTAGTCCACTTCTACTTTTATATCCTTGCCTTTGTTGTTCTGCGTAAAGTGGAAATGAGACCGTATCACTCCACACGTATATTTATTAAAATTAGTTCTGTTGTTAAGACGACAACATTTACCTGAAGGTTTTGTGAGATCTGTACCTATAAGATAATCCGTCTGTCATTTCATACATATGCACATCAAGCATCTCTCCAGGCGTTCTCAGCCTGGTGCTCTTTTAATGGTATTTGGTGCTCTTGTCGTGCTCGCGAGCACGAACGTTCCGGATATGCTTTTTTCAATTCAAAATTCATTGTATGGCCCGGAACAAATAGTGTTCCTATACGTCCATTATAATATCTTAGAAACCTGACAGGCCATGTCGTATTTCGTAGTGGAGAACCCCTTTCAGTGTGGACTCAATTAGAAAAATCAGGATTATTCAAGGGAATACCGTAACTCCTCCTGCTGAACTTCAATTGATAGATCTCCAATCCTCCCTAGTGTAGAAATATTTATTTTAAAAGGTGAAATTCATATCCTTTGGGGAATAGAAGATACAAAAAGACTCCAAAAACTGCTAAGTTTTTCTGTCAAATGTCTATGTTCGGAACAACCTACCTACGCGAAGAAACTTTGTCAGTTATGAACAGGCTTCGGTCCTGAGCACAGAAACGCATGAAGTTCAGAACGTACGGACTATATTGTTGTGATGGTGGAGCGGAGTGGGACATGGAGCGCGTCGTTACTTCGTGTCTCAACATGTAAACAGTCCGTCATAGTACGGTACAAAATATATTTCACCCTGTACAGATGCAGTATATACAGTACATTCCTAGTGTAGGCAATAAATGTCTACCAATAAAGTATTAACGTGAGTTGTAACCTTCAATCAGGTGTCCCTACGCCGAAGCCTGTTACATGTACCGCAGCCAAGCAGCAATACACACAACGGTAATGCACATTACGGACCCACCTGTGCTGTTGCAGTCACTCCTCCACACGGGTCATGACGTCATTTATACTCTGTGTACTCTAAACCTCATGCTGGTTACTCTGTGTCCCTAGACCGAAGCCTGCTTATGAAATACCTCAAAGAATAGAACAAGATCACGATTAACTAATTCACATCTGCAGGACTGTTTACATTGTTATAAGCGACTTCTACTTGATCATAACTGAAATTCTAGGCAACATTCCAGTTCAAGGGCATCATTGCCCAGGTGAGCGTTATCAAAATGTACGAGTATTTATGTTTATTTATTTTATTTTGTATTCTCAGAGGCTTATTAAACCTATTCCACTTCATGGTGTCCGCTCACATAGAATTACATGTAGGCACTGCTCACAATCTTCAAAAGGTTGAGAACTCCTGATCTATACGAATATAAATGACTTTTACTTCGAAAATAGGTCATGTGTTTGTGCGTTCATTTATCTCTTTTAAAAAGTTTCTTGATACAATAAGCTATTCAGTAAGGCATTATGTACATCGTATTAAATATTATTTGCATTTCAGTATTAATATCATTATACACTGTAATTTTCGCCATGAATGACTGCCGATGAGCTAGAATGCTTCTGTAGTGTACAATAATTAAGTCACGTAACTTTAACAGCCAATGAGCATTATTAAAATTGAAACATTCTTAGACTATGCATCGTTATGCACCATGTCAACAAATTTAGTGATAAGTGTTTTTTATTTATGTTCTTATATAACGCGTATACTTAAGTGTTTGAGTTAAGGTGACAGCATAACACGAACGCACGAGACAAGTATTCCATAAGCAGACAAAGAATTTGATTTATAAAGTGCATTCAGTAGCTATTTCAAGCGGGAAGCAGAAGCCGGCTGACCCTGTGTCATGTTGCCAAAGCTGATGGACTCGAAGCTCAAACTTGCAACGAGATATGTGTAGGCGTGTTACTGTCTGACAACATTGTTAAATCTATTTCGATCTCGTTTAACCTGTAAGCGCGACAATCGGCCGTCGTTCGAAGCTACTATAGATCTCGTATTATATCTCTGCCGATCATTGCCGTTAAATTTCAAGTGGCTTATCTTACAACGTGGGCGTCAGCGTATTGAAAACATAACTTTTCTCCCATCTCCTTGCCTCCTCACCGCATATGTGAAGTTGCACAGAGGCAGAGATATAATACGAGATCTGTACGTACGAAACTCTCATCGATTTACGATGGGGTTACGTTCCGATAAACCTTCAAGTTAAAAATATCACAAGTCCAATATAATGAATAAGTAAAATAAATACTGTAACATTTTTGGAACTAACTAAATATCAGTAACTTAAAATTAAATGAACATATGTTCATCTTCGGTAGACTTGCGGTTAGCATGCTAGTCGTTGGATCCGAGATCCTCAGATTCAAACCCAGCCGAGGGCGATGGTTTTTGAAGGGCGATAAAATCCTGACGGAAATAAAACTGAGAAAGCCATTATTATAGATTTATGTCACGTAAAAGAACCCTGACCTTAAAAGAGGGCTCCAGGTAAAATTTGTTACCCATTTCTATTTCACATTGAATTTCAACGCTGAATAATCTCTGGAGTTGAAAGTGTCGTTAAATAAATTACTATTGCTGTATTCGCAGTCTTTATATTACTTGACCACCATAAAATCTAAATATATGAAGTAGTATCATCGTAAAACGATCTGTTCACTATTTTCATGACTTGCAAACACCTTGGTAGACTGTTTTACTCGTCGTACAGTACAAGCGCATGCCTTATGTCCAGACACTCGCCCACTCTTCCTACAGAGCTGCGCACGAGATCGGATGAGTCTACTTGCGAATTGTAGGGGAATGGGTTAGTCTTTACCTTGAACTCTGTAGACACCCGCCCGACCTTCCCTTCTACTCCTATCCCCTGCACAGAAACGTTGTTCCCGTACTCCGCATCGCGAGTGTCTTGACATACAGTATCGTCGCATGCTACCTTGTGACGTATCTTCTGTCTTGAAGCTAAGGTGGAGGATAGAGGAATATGATTAGAACAACGAGACTGTACCGGAATCTTGAGAAGGAAGATTTGCAACAAGTAAAATATTGCAATACGTATGTGTAGTCTATATATTATGATACTGCATCTCAGATACTTACAATTTATAGTCACCTATCTAGAATATTCTGTAATGCAATTACCTTACTACAATGTACAGGGACATAATTTTATTTTTACCAACATTTTTAATATTAACCTGTCTATACCTTTAGAGAACCGGAAACACCGCTTGCTCCCCCCTCCAAGACTGGAGTTCGATGATACTGGCGTAAAACACAAATCACTCTACTAGGTATAGGATGGAAGAAAAGTAGTTCATCCATTTACGTAAACTAGAAAATATCGCGATTTTGCGTTTGATAATTTTCATTAGGTTTTTCTTTAATCAAAGTACAGTACTGTATTAAGAATAAGTGTTTTTACTCACGAAGTGAGTTATCCATGCGAACGTATTCATTATGCAGTGTATATTATGCTGTCTACAGCACATTAGCGTACAATATAGAGAAAGAAGTTAAATTGAAAAATAATCATAATATGAATATTTAAACACAATTTTGAAAATGGTGGCCGTTCATTTCGATACAGGCTTCAGTTCTTTTGTGCATATTATCGCACTATAGACTATTGCATCTAATTCCAATTGCCAGTTTCGTCCTTCGTACTAGTAACTCATGTTGAAATAATTCTGTACCTACTCTACGTACTGTGAATTCAATCTTCACTTCTGCCCGACCCGAAAATATAAAATTACTCAGACATGCTATCTACTGTCCGTCCAAGTGGTTATGCCGCAGGATTGTAGAAAGGGAGGAAATCACGTGACAGTTAATTACTTAACGAGGCCCTTTTATTTAAGTTAAATTAAACAGCTGTATAATATTACGTAAACTTCCAATTCCTAAGAGAAATTAATGTTTTCAGAAAAGAGCTAAGACAGCCCAGCTGTTACAGAGGGGCGATCAGAAGTAGGTGGGGGAAATCGGGATGCGACGTAGGCAAACGGACAGTACCTGTGCGAAAATATGATTCAATATTGAAAGCTCTTTCGTCACTGGAAAACGCGAACATATTTCTGGAATGTACTATACCCAGTAACTCAGTACTGCTTACTATCTGCGGTCTTGGTTCTGTGTGGAGTTGGAACTTCCTTAGTAGAAGGGGTGGGAGTGAAGTTCATTCAAAAACTCAGGTACAATAAAAATTGAAGTAAAAATAAAATGATGTCCCTGTATGTATATCTATACGCATCCACACTTTCTGCTTTAGTAGAACGGATGACAGTGAAATAATGATGTCTTTCATCATTGGCGACAGAGTGTTTTGGACGAAGTAAAGGTAACTGGATGATGTACCGGCTATTTTTAATGTTATTTTCTAGCGAAAAGTATTGTGTGTGGTGGTGACATATGAGTATTTTACTTTTGTTTACTGTGAGACTACTTTGATGAAAAGATTAATTATTACTAGTGTATTTGTGGTTTCTTTAGATCCTTTTGAGACCATGGGAACTGTTTTGTCTGCATTGATTTTCATACGCCAGTTTTAGGCTTTAGTCATTCTTTCAAGTTGTGATGCTTGCTGTTGGAGCTTATGAATGGCCAGTTTTCTTATTTTTTGTTGCTGACCACAACTGACGTGTTCTTGAAAAACAGACTGAAAGTGTGTCATCAACTGAAGGAGTGTAATTAATGTGTAATAGAAAGAATACAGAGCTCACTACCGGTCCCTTTTTCTATTCCAGGCAGCATTGTAGGAAATACGAAGGATTTGGCAATGTACTTTTTGCAATAAAATGAGAGATATTAGGAAAGTTTTTAAGCTTAGGAGTAGATTTCGTCCAGATAATTCGGTCTAATTTAAAATATAATTCCATCATTTTATTACTCTAATGACATTGACTATAATCTTTACTTTTGAAATATCATTAAGCAAAACATTATTTTTATTTGTTTGCTCATTTATTTATTTATTTATTTATTCTATTATTTATCTATTTATTTATGTATGTATGCATTTATTTTTTTTTCTCTCAGTGTATTGTCAGCTCAAGTAGCGGGTAAAATCATAAATCTTAAGTTCCTATAATATTCCGAAGGTTAGACTTAAGCGCTGGTAGAAATAGGAGGCATTGTCTTAATCTTGGCCCGATAATAATATGTATGTTAAAGGAGTATTGCAACCACGAATTACTATTCATGGAACATATAAAACAAATTCATTTATCCTATTATAATATATTCGTATTCTGTCAAGTATAATTTATCACTGTAATACTTATGTGGTACAATACAAAGAACATTAAATAAGAAAGACATGTAAAAGTTACAATTATTTTACATTATCCATGTAGTTGTAAAGTTGGAATGTATAAAACAGTTATATTACCGGTTATTTATTTTACATGATTGTGAAACTTAACTCTCACTTTGAGAGAGGAACATAGGTTACGGATGTTCGAGAATAAGTCCACTCCTGTGGAGTAACGGTTAGCACGTCTAGCCGCGAAACCAGGTGGCCCGGGTTCGATTCCCGGTTGGGACAAGTTACCTGGTTGAGGTTTTTTCCGGGGTTTTCCCTCAACCCAATATGAGCAAATGCTGGGTAACTTACGGTGTTGGACCCCGGACTCATTTCACCGGCATTATCACCTTCATCTCATTCAGACGCTAAATAACCAAAGCTGTTGATAAAGCGTCGTAAAATAACCTACTAAAATAAAAAAAAAATGTTCGAGAATAAGATACTTAGAAAAATATTTGTAGCTTTCTTTTGCTTTTAACGAATGCTATTATATTTTAGATTGTTTAATCATCCCACTGTACACTGTATAAGCTTAATTTCGAAACTTAATAGTATTTGTAATTAAATTCGAATCTTGAGGAGTGTGATTAACCGTGATGTGTCATTGTATTTTTATTATACACAAGTTGAGTCTTGACTTTAGTGTGGTATTTACTTTTGGAGATATGGAACCATGTAGAATGACGTTTTTGTGGCACAGAAACGTATTGTCAAATGCATTGCGGATGTTGATAGTAGAACTTTCTGTAGAGAATATTTTCTACATTATAATTTTCTTGCTGTTTGTGGTATATTCATCCTTAAAGTATTGGAATTAATTCATACAAACCTTTCTGATTTTGATCAAAATAGTGACTTCCATACTTACCAATTCGTAACAAAAATAGTTTATGTATTCCAGTACACAACCTTAATAATATTATATCTTATATGGTTTTTGGTATAAAGATATGTAATAGTTTACCAGTTGATGTCAAAGATAAAAATAACATTATTAAAGTTAGGAACTAACGTATATTAAGAAGATCTTAATACAATTGTGTCCTTACAGTTTAGAGGAAGGACATGTGGGCCTTATAAATATTAAGTAATAAAGTAATATTCCATTGAATGTTTTTTTTTTATTTTAGCATACCGGTATACTTTTTGATCATGACTACGCATTTTTTTATGCCTTTGACAATAAAGTTTATTTATCTAAAGAATTTAGCTAATGCCTTTTTTTCCGTCCAATAATTTCAAATGGGACTTCCTAAGATTTAAGTCGGCTTGTACACATGGAACCCTTTATCTGAGGTGAGCACTATTCAAGAATTCAATTTATTCACTCTATAGCGACCTCTGTTGCAGCAGTCCCGCACCCTCTGCTTAAGATAAACAACTGCAACTAGAAATATCCCAGTTTCTCGCGACGGGTCGGTTCTGGAACACACCAGGGGCACAAGGGGTCAAGGACCCGTCTCCAAAAACAAACTGGAAGGATATTTAAGTTACACTTCTGCTACAGGTGCAGCAAGCGTCTCCTGTGGAATGCGTCACTTTAAATTTTGTAACAGACCAATTTCAGTTGAAAACAAAAGATTTATGACTTAATCATTGTGATAGGTGACTACAGGAGAGAATAAATTAGTGGTTCTTTGAGAAAATCAGTGAGCATTCATTTAAGAATGAAAGTGGTTGATGGAGGAAATAAGTGAGCAGTGACTATGAGAGAGGCTGAAAGGAGGTTTTGAGAGGGTGTTAGTAATCTAGTATGCGATAATAAAATTTGCCCAAGAAGAAACTAGTAAACATGTTAGTGAGCATTTGTAGGAGTGACAGAACGGCCATTTATTTATTTATTTTAATACTTATTTATTTATTTAATATATATTTATTTCAGTATTCATATATTTCAGTATTTATTTACTTTTGAACTCGCTTCCGAGTGATGTAAGGGGTTGTTGGACAATAACTTCATTTAGGTCAAAATTACATAAATTCTTACTTAACAGATTAATTGCTGATTAATATTTGTTACTCATAATGAAATTAACATCTGTCCATTCTTATTATTATTAATTTCTCTAAATAGATTTACAAAACCTCTAATGGTAATTACATTAATATTTTCATTATAACAATATATTTTAGATTTATATATATTTTTTTTTCTCCCTTTAACATAGTCCTAGTAAGCTTATATTAAATTAATTTGCATCATTTTGCTAGCTATCTCAAATATTAAATTAATTATAATTGATTGAATTGAATTAGCTCATAAATTAAGTTACTACTTTACCTTATAGGTTTATCTAAATTTAAATAAATACATATGTAGTCTACTAGTCGTTAAAATTGAAGAATATTGCTGGAGAACCTTTTAAGTGTAGTGTAAATATTTGTAATTTAAATATGTATTGTATTGATTAAGGCTGGTTGAGTGGAAGAGAAGGCCTTATGGCCTTAACTCTGCCAGCTAAAATAAAACATGATTATTATTATTATTGTTATTATTATTATTATTATTATTATTATTACTTTAATGTTTATTTATTTATTTATTTCAATAGTAATTTATTTCTTTACATTTATATGTATAAACATAACTAGGAAAGCCGCCATTATTCGGTTGAGAAGCTTTTGTCATCCAGTTTCTTTAAAAAAAACTGAAAGTTAGAATTTATAAAACAGTTATATTACCGGTTCTGTATGGTTATGAAAGTTGGACTTCCACTTTGAGAGAAGAATAGAGGTTGAGGGCGTTCGAGAATAAGGTACCTACTTAGGAAAATATTTGGAACTAAGAGGGATGGAGTTACAGGAGAATGGAGAAAGTTACACAACACAGAACTGCACGCATTGTATTCTTCGCCTGACATAATTAGAACATTAAATCCAAACGTTTGAGATGGGCAGGGCATGTAGCACTTATGGGTGAATCCAGAAATGCATATAGAGTGAGGGGAGAAAAGACCTTTGGGGAGACCGAGACGTAGACGGGAGGATACTATTAAAACGGATTTGAGGGAGGTGCGATATGATGATAGGTTTCTTAAAATATATTTAAGTAACAAAGGCCAATTACAATGTTCATGATTTAGAATTTACATAATTTAAAATACATAAACAAGGGAAACAAAACATACTTTATGAAAAACAGGACTAAAATAGAAACGAGAGAAAGGAAAAAAGAAAATGAAAATAAGGTGTGAAAGTAGCTTGAAAGTAAATAATAATATTCTGCAAAATATAACAAATTATTCTATATATAAAAAAGGAAAATATTCGGATGGGTATGCATGTGAGAATGAAAGCTGCAGAGAGAGAGAGAGGGAGGGGAGGGAATGAGCATGTAAGATAAAATGACTTGTGTGTTTAAGATGATGAGTGAGTATGAGAGAGAGAAAATGATGGGGTGAGGAATTAAATATATGAAAGCCTGAGTGAACTTCTGAAAGTGAAAGCCACTGAGTGAAGCAGCATGTGTGTGAGATGTGGCTTATTGTTTTAAAATAATTAGGAATTATATGAGAAAGGAAGTGATGGGACGGAGGAATGAATGTTTGAGAATATGAAATTATGAAAGTGAAGACCACTGAGTGAAGTTGTGAGTGTGTAACATAGTGACATGTGTTTAAAATAATTAGCAAGTGATGTGAGAAGGAAAGTGATGGAGTGAGGAAATGAATGAATTTATGAGAACTTGAGTGAGCTTGTGAAAGAGAAAGCCACTGAGTGAAGTAGCGAGCGTGTAACATAGTGATTTATATGTTTAAGATGATAATTAGCAAGTGATATGAAAAAGGAAGTGATGGAGTGAGGAAATGAATGAATTTATGAGAACGTGAGTAAACTTGTGAAAGAGAGAGTCACTGAGTGAAGTAGTGAGCGTGTAACATAGTGATTTATGTGTTTAAGATAATAATTAGCAATTGATATGAAAAAGGAAGTGATGGAGTGAGGAAATGAATGGATTTATGAGAACTTGAGTAAACTTGTGAAAGAGAGAGTCACTGAGTGAAGTAGTGAGCGTGTAACATAGTGATTTATGTGTTTAAGCTAATAATTAGCAATTGATATGAAAAAGGAAGTGATGGAGTGAGAAAATGAATGAATTTATGAGAACTTGAGTAAACTTGTGAAAGAGAGAGCCACTAAGTGAAGTAGTGAGCGTGTAACATAGTGGTTTATGTGTTTAAGATAATAATTAGCAATTGATGTGAAAAAAAGTGATGGAGTGAGGAAATGAATGAATTTATGAGAACTTGAGTAAACTTGTGAAAGAGAGAGCCACTGAGTGAAGTAGTGAGCGTGTAACATAGTGATTTATGTGTTTAAGCTAATAATTAGCAATTGATGTGAAAAAGGAAGTGATGGAGTGAGAAAATGAATGAATTTATGAGAACTTGAGTAAACTTGTGAAAGAGAGAGCCACTAAGTGAAGTAGTGAGCGTGTAACATAGTGGTTTATGTGTTTAAGATAATAATTAGCAATTGATGTGAAAAAAAAGTGATGGAGTGAGGAAATGAATGAATTTATGAGAACTTGACTAAACTTGTGAAAGAGAGAGCCACTGAGTGAAGTATTGAGCGTGTAACATAGTGATTTATGTTTTTAAGATAATAATTAGCAAGTGATGTGAAAAAGGAAGTGATGGAGTGAGGAAATGAATGAATTTATGAGAACTTGAGTGAGCTTGTGAAAGAGAAAGCTACTGAGTGAAATAGTGAGCTGTGTAACATAGTGACTTCTGTGTTTAAGCTAATAATTAGCAAGTGATGTAAGAAGGGAAGTGATGGAGTGAGGAGATGAATGAATATATGAGAACTTGAGTGAGCTTGTGAAAGAGAAAGCCACTGAGTGAAGTAACGAGCGTGAGAGATAGTAATTATGTTATTAAGATAGTTTATTAGTAAATACGTGAGAATGGAAATGTTGGTGTGACGGTGTGAGGGATGAGTGATCGTGTGGGATGGTGATTGTGTGGTTAAGATAATTACGAGTATTAATTAGTAAGTGAATGTGTGGAAGCCTTGATGTGAGAGTGAATGAATGAGAGAATGGGTGAGCGTTTGACTTGTGTAAGATAATTAGTAAATGAATATATGAGAATGGGAGAAATTGGCTAAGAGAATGAGTGAATATGTGTAAAAACGTGAGTGAGCGTTGTGGGCTGGCTGGCTGCTTTGCAAAAGCTGAACTCGGGACGGGTCCGTACACTTAGGCACACTTGGCTCATTGTGTGCCCTATATATGCGATGATTGTTCAAGTCCGGTAGTGCTCTGTGTGGCATTCGAGAATCTGACGCTGACAAGTGGGACATCCTGCCTCAGGCCCTGATAGAATCACGTCCCTTTTCGCGGACTAGTAGCTGATAAACCCGAGGGACCCAGAGTCCCAAGCCCTTCCTGATCATCCGGCGCTGACAGGTGAGCCATCCAGCTTCAGCTCCTGATAGATACACGAAATGAGAAGGATAATGTGAACTGAAGAATATTGGTAAAATAAATTATATCATGTTGAGAGAAGCGGAAGAATCCCTACACGAACCCTCATTTTACGATCGTGTTCACGTTGTGGTATAACCCCAGTCAACGTCGCGGATCGCGGAATGAAAAGTCGTTTGCTGTATCACTGAGCATAACGAAATTTCACTAATTTATCAGCTGCTGTTATAGAATTGTGTATTAACTTGGCCAGAACAATAAGTTAAATTTTAAACGTACATAATACACACAAATGTCGGCCTGGGTGGAGCAATCGGTAGAGCGCTGGTCTTCTGTGTCCGAGGTTGCGTGTTCAATTCCTGTCCAAGTCGATGGCATTTAAGTGTGCTTAAATGTGACAGGCTCATGTTATCATGTCAGTAGATTTACTGGCATGTAAAAGAACTCCTGCGGGACAAAATTCCGGCATACCAGTGACTGATATAACTTTGGAAATTGCGAGCGTCATAATTTATTTAATATACACAAGTGAAAGATTTTCCAGAAACTTTTTATTGTTTAACTTTTGTCTGCTAGTGCGTGGTTCACTCAAAAGCCAAATGTTTGCAGTCTATCTATTGTTTTAATTGAGTGTTTATTATCATTTGCGATATTATATGCGGGGTTGCTGTGTTGACCCTGCAGGACGGATTTACAGGGTCATGAACTCCTTTTCCTCTGTCTAAATATATTCGTCTGTCTGTCTTCGTCCGTCCGGCTGGCTTTAGGCCTCTGAACCGGATTCTGCAAGTTGCGCATCCACCTCGCGGCCGCGCATGATAAATGAATAAACGTGTTTTTATTTTACAACTCTGCTGCTCGTACCCTCGAGGGTCGAAATTGAAAGTAACTTGAACACATCAGCAGGTTTTGTAAATGTTTTGATTCATTTGCGGCTTTATTGAAACTTAATCATCCCGACTGCACGCTAATAGGATGACCAACCATCATTAAGAGGCTCAAATATGGAGCAAACCTGAAATACTCGTATTATTAACACATCTTTCACAGGCACAGCCCATGTTAAAAAACATCTCAGCTATCACAGAATATGTCATTATCGGGCAATGAACATAACAGCACACATCCTGTCCTCTTCAACTGCATATTGATAGTGAAAATTAAGAATCAAGACGGTGAGAGAGATACATTTTCTGACTCGAAGGAAAATGTGGTAGGTATGTAATTATTTCTTTAAGTTTTTCAGGAGCGAGAACATAAAATTTGAACGACTGTATAATATCATAATATCATGTTTCGTAACAACAGGTTACAGAAAAAATAATAGAGATCTGCATGTCATTTCTGCCACAATAAAGATACTGTCAGAAGCATAACATATCGCAAAATGTCATTTTCACCTAAATTTGACATATCATCTTTTGTACTGAAACCAGAGAAGTTTTGGGGCTAGTCGTAACATTCATATGAACTCCTAATCTGAAGGTCACCTGTCTCATTTCGTTCGCATTGACCCTTTGAAAGGATTAGAAAAAAAAACAAAAAAGTGAATGTCACAGTAATAATTTAGGGAGGAATGACGGAGGACTCATTTAAGGAAAACGTATCAGAGTCCCTATATAGTCCATTAAATTTTCTTCACACTGTTTGACGGGTGTAAATCCAGTCGCGGGCGCTGGATTTGAAAAGTCGATATACCTGTCTGGCTTGATCTGCCTGTATGGTTGTATCTGATCTGATCTGTCTGTATATTATACATCTCTGATCTGGTTTACCAGTATGGTTATGTCTGGTCTAATCTGCCTGTCTGGTTATGTTTTATCTGATCTGCCTATATAGTCGTATCTGATCTGATCTGTCTGTATAATCGTATTAGCATGATCTGCCTATACGATCGTATCTGGTCTCATCTATCTGTATGGTCGTGTTTGGTCTGATATCCCTGCATTGTATAATGTTTCTGTCTGCTCTGCTTTGCATGTCTGGTAAGGATTACTCTACCTATATCACTTGTTCTGTTTAGATGGTCTGTTTTTCCTGTATGATTTGTTCTGCCTGTATAGTCTATTATGTATGTCTGATCTGCTCTGCTCTTTGAACTGTTTTCCTGGGCTCTTCTTCCTGGTAGCCCTGATCACATATATAACCACCAGGATCGCCACCGTCGATTGAGAACGATCGTTAGATGGAAGTACAGTTGCTCTATGCAATTCAAATGACTTCTTATGTAGTAGCTAGATGGCAGCATAGTAAAATTGATAAAAGTTGTTGCCGCCAAACCCTACAAGGCTGAGCAATCTGTTATATGTGATCTGGGCTGATAGTTTAATTGGTTTGATCTGTCTGCTTGCCTCTCTCTCTCTTCAATGTCTGTCTGCTTAGCCTACCTAATATGTATAACTAATCTTCCTACGTAATCTACATAAGATATCTAATTTACTAGTATTCCACCGGCTTAGATCAGGCGGTAGTGCATTTTCCTGCTGGTCCGAAGCTGCGTTCGGGCGTGGTTTCGATTTCCGCTTGGGCCGATTATTTGATTGGGGGTTTCCGAGGTTTCCCCCAACTGTAAGGTGAATAGCAGGTGATCTCATGAAGAATTCTCGACCTCATCTCGTTAATTATCAGCTCTATTACCAATTCCTTCGAAGCTAAATAACGTAGTAGTTGATGCAGCGTAGTTAAATATCAGACTAAAAATAAACTAGTATATTTACTCAACTTATCTACCTATCTTTCTTCTTTTTACAGCCCTTGAAAACCTTAATCTACGACTAGAGGAACCAAAGTGTTTCACAAGCACAGCTCTGAGCCATGGTACCTACTTTGGTCCAAGGTTATACAATAAAATAATTGATAAATACCCAAATTTGGAAAATTTTAGTATCAGAAATTTCAAAAATAGCATTAGGAATTTAATTTTTAAAGAATATATATTGATTTGTGGTTGTGTCAAAAAATTATCTTTGTGTTTATCTTTGTGTTTAGATATCTCCCTGAGCACGAGTTTTTTACTCCTTCAGGGAAGAACTAAGATTGTATTTCTGTCAATGTTATTTTATTAACAATAAACAACAATAAACAACGACTGGACTTCTTCGAGGTCTGACACATTTTAGACAGACACATGAAGGAACTGCTATAATGTGGGGTGAGTGCAATATTCGATTACAAACATACATTCATGCTAACTTTAAAATTCCACATCTTGGTCGTTGTGTACATGGGAACTGTTTTTTATAATCATATTCATCACAATCATGTTTTGTTATTCTTCATCCTTCTAAGAAATACGAGTAGTATTGATCTCTGAATCTCATTGCTTGTACTTGTAGTTTTTATTATTCCATATAACATTCAGCTGCATGATCTGCAAAGATAACAGTAACTTGTAAAATGTTATTAGCATTCTTCCCTGATTAAATTTTCCATGTTACTGTCTTAATAGGAACGTCTCTGTATTCGTCCGTTGTTAAACACTCATTGTTCTGTCTTTGTACTTCTTAAGAGAAGGAATTATTCATCAGCTCCGCACTAAGGACGGAACTGTCAAGTATATGTGTACATGTGTTTTAAAAAGACGCAGGATATTTTGAAGTTACAACAGAAACTCGATTATTCATGCAAAGTGGGAACCGAGACGAGCCAGATAACGGAAATTGTCAAGTAATCGAGAACTACTGTACATTTGAAATTATACGTATCATGTATGATTGCTGCTGATTACCTATGTACTATCCAATATTTCAATGTCTTTTTAGCCTTCCCTCATTAAAACCACATTTCTGGCTTAGTTTTTACGTGCGTCTATATTCAACCTAAGCTAATAGACGAAATGAAAGGATTTTGTGGAACTAAATTCCACTCCGGTTGCTATGGAAATGCCTACGCCATAGCGATAAACAACAATGTGAACGAGTCCATTCCTAGATCTAAAGGGAGTTCGCATATATACAATGCATATATTTTATCTTTCTACGCTCTCATATGTGCAGCTGCTCTGTGCATTGCTGTCTCTGCTCTACATCTGCGAGAGTGGAATGTTAAAATGTATGCACTGTACATAACCTATTTGGAAAAGTTTATTGTAATTCATAGGGAAAGATTTCGTTATAACATTAACATATACGAGATACTCTCATGTGCATACTTAAGTTACAGTATACCGATTAATTGTTAATTTATTGTCTCCTGCTCGAAAACGTTCCTTTACTTGTGCTCTCAATAGTATATTCTGTTTGTAATGCTTTGTTATTATTGGAGGAATGACCGTTATTCATAGTTTATTTAATTCCGT
Organism: Periplaneta americana; assembly: GCF_040183065.1. Classification (NCBI taxonomy): domain Eukaryota; kingdom Metazoa; phylum Arthropoda; class Insecta; order Blattodea; family Blattidae; genus Periplaneta; species Periplaneta americana. The sequence continues at coordinate 44,596,960 of NC_091125.1, read as the reverse complement.
TCATTAGACACATTTAAACCTAAAAGAAAATTGTACTCGTATTCATTGAACGTAATTCCATTATGGTAATTTCTGCATCTAGGCCAGGCATGCAGAACTAGGCGACAATTATGGCAGAAGTCACAAGCCGAAATACAGTACGTCATTCATCCCTTCCTTAAACCTCATGCGTCATTGACATAGTTGGGTAGAGGAGATTTGCATTCAGTGTCTAGTGCTACATGATTGCGGACTGGTCACGGAGACATCATTCAACTCTGGTGGACTGTGAAAGAGGAACCAATGCTTCTCCCATGCTACCACCCCTCTCTCTCCCAGTTCTGCGTCCCTGATCTAGGCGTTACATGCAATTATAGGTATTTCCTCATATCCTGTCACTTTTTTCCATTATTTCGTTCAGTATACTCGTACATCTAACCATAACCATAACCATCAACATAAAGCAAATTTAACTGGAGATATAAGGAAGCTTGTCAAATGAAGGACGACGAGTGAATATCCTGACGAACATTACCGATTTTGTTCATCTGTGGTTCTCTATCTAACGATGTCGAGGTTTTCACTTCATATACAGCCAACGGCATAGCTCAGTCGGCTAAGGAGCTTTCCTGCCGATCCGGAGTTGCATTCGGGCGCGGGTTCGATTCCTGCTTGGGCTGATAACCTGGTTGGGTTTTTCCGAGGTTTTCCCGAACCGTGAGGCAAATGTCAGGTAATCTATGACGAATACTCGGCCTCAGCTCGCCAAATATCATCTCGCTATCACCAATCTCATCGACGATAAATAACCTAGTAGTTGATACTGCGTCGTTAAATAACCAAGTAAAAAAACTTCCTATAGGCCCTACACACTAAACAGTGAATTGTAGCAGTACTCGTGTGTTGTGAGATTAGCATATCGCCGGACATTCATCTAAAATAAGACAGGAGATTACATTAACAACGGTCAAACATCAACGCTCTAAGTGGGATTCGAACCCACGACGTTCCACGTACAGTCAAAACTGCATAGTCCTAGGCGTGAGTTTATTTTCACACCAACTTGGTATATTATTCTCCTTTTTTAGTTTTAAAATTTGAGAAATGAATTGAATAAGAACAGGTTGGCAGATTCGGATAATTCTGATTCTGCTGTGCTTAGTGTATTTGTTAATTTGAATTGTTCCACATTCATACTTGCTGTAAATTAAAAAAATTGGACCTACTGGTGATCCGGCTTAGAATTTATAATCCAAATACGTAAGTGCTGGAAGGACCCTGTTGGATCTATGCACCTGTTTCCAAGGCTTGAGCAGTGCAACAAACTCTGCCGGGCAAGTCACCTTGGGAGTACGAGTCCGAATTAAACATACAAACTGCTATACACACGACAGCCAGCCGGGATCTGGTTAGCACCGCTATAAAACGGTTCCCGTTTAGTTAAGTTTCTCTGACTCCCCAGTAGCCATCAATATAAATGTAGCTGTAGTTTGTATCGTAAATACTGTCAGTTGTGCATGGAGCGACTGCTAATCTAGTCTCAATATCTCAGAGTGTAAGTTGCTGTTTGCCATAAAACTTAAGTTCTCCAGGATGACTGGGTGCAGAAGAGAGTTTCAGGTTTCTAACCATTTGTTGAAATAAGATTTCTCCTTCATCTCTCGAAGTATTCTCACGAGACGTTAGGCCACAATTAATGTTAGAGGAGAGCCCATGCAAACACAATCTGTTTGTTGACAAGAACTACAATTATTAATCAAGAAAAAAAAAATGAAGTTAACACAAGGTGAAATAATACTTTAATTTGTTCGACAATTTTAGCTTCCTGTAACAGAAGCCACACTGGAAACTAGCCAAAAGAATTTACTCTGAGGTTGTGTAGAACTTTAATAAAATACTGAGAATTTTTTTCTATGCATCTTAAGTATGTGTGATAGATGTTTAACTAAAACGTACTCCAGAAAATTAACATTTTTTTCTTAATGATACCTCCCTTCTGTGGAGCTTTGTTTAGAAATTCATATATTGTAGAAGGAGAGTTTGACAAGAATAATTTTCTTAATGAGAGCGTCCTTCTTCCTACTTTTTTTGTGGAGTTACTAACTTAGCCTACCGTTAATAAACCTAAAGACACCGGCGAAGTCCAGAATATAATGCATTTGTATACTGATCCGGAGCTTGATTCGAGTGTGGGTTCGAATCCCGCTTGTGCTGGTTACCTGGTTGGGCTTTTCCCAGATAATCCATGACGAACCCTCGGATTCATACCGTCAAAATATTATATCATTATCACGAATTTAATCGATTCCAGATATACTTGTAGTTGATAATAATATTTATTTATTTATATAGCCTATCTGCAGTGCTTGGGAAAAGTGACACAAGTCAGTTTCCACAAATCTTTTTTGATAATTTATTGACAACTTATGGAACATCTGCTCGTTTGGAAAAAAAAATACAATAATTCATACAGAAAAAAATCAAATCGACATAAACCAGTGTAAGTTATCAATAAATTATTAAAAAAGGTTTGTGGAAACTGACTTATGTCACTTTTCCCGATCACTGCAGATATATATTTATCTCTTTATTTATTTGTTTGTTTGTTTATTTATTTATTTATTCTGGTGGAGTTAAGGCCATCAGACCTTGTCTTCTCCAAATTCAGAAATAGGTATACATACGAAATTTTAAGACAAGAGCGAAAAAACTAATTTACAACGTTTAATTACTTAAATACATAGACAAAAAACTAAAATATTTACAATTACAGTAACACAAAACGAAAAAAAAATAAATGTTAAATTTGTATACTACTAAACAAAGCTTGATATCTAAATTAATATTATTAATCTAAATAACTAAACGAGATTTTCCAGAGGCCCGCACAAGAAGATCCTTTTTCTATTAAAACCTTCCTTTGTCATTGCTATTCTCCCTTTGAGTTCTTGGCAGCAGCTCATGTTACTGTTTATAGTGCATCCCAAGTATTTGAAGCTGTCCACTTGCTCTACTGCCTCATTTAGAATTCGCAAGTTTACTTTCTTTACTTTTTTTCCTACGACCATGGTCTTCGTATTGTTGGCATTTATCTTCATTCCATACTGCTCACAGCTGTCTTTTAGCTTCAGTAGCATATCCCTTAGTATCATCTTCTCTTCTGTTAACAACGCCTTATCATTAGCAAATCTTACACACTTTATTCTTCTTCCTCCTACTATCACTCCTATGTTCTGAAAACAGTTCTTCACTAAATCCTCCAAGTAGATGTTGAACAGATTATGTGATAAACGGCATCCTTGTCGTAGTCCTCTCTCCATTTCACTTCCTTCTGAAATTCAAAGATAATCGCAGTTAATGTCCAGATGGTTTCGCACCTACTGAGCAAAATGAGGAGTAGCTCCATCATGAAGAAACTATATATCATTTCTAACTTCAAAGGGCACATCTTTCAGTAGTTTTGACAACACGTCCCTTGGAAATGGATAGTACTTTTGTGCGATGAGTTATGTTTTATGATCCGGACACGCACGATCAGGATGTAGTTCAAGCTTCGAGCTTCCCTACTGTTCCTCCAACGAGCTCCGTGAATGTGCGTGTGATCAACTAAACCTTAACTGTAGTGGTTACCAACCTTTTGAATGTCGCGGACTCCTTGAAGGTCATATTTCATTTTGGCAGATTCCAAGTAAAATGTTTTGCATAATTTAGGCCCTTAAATATGTTCTAATCATTAATGAATATTTGTAAAGCCTAATGCAGTGTATTAAGCATCCTTAATAAATTGGTATCGTTATTAAACGTCAGCTTTGGCTTTTATTTATATAATCTGAAAATACATAAATATTAAATATTTTACGTTCTATCACTTTTTATGAGAAAAATGAAATATTTTATATATACTTACCATAAGATTACTGTATTATAGGTATCCAACAAGGAAAACTCGGTGCGCAGAAACCAGCGGGCGTGACTGTCTCGTGCAGATGATGCATGATGCATGCTCTCAAGCCTACTGCAGGGGAGTAAGAGGGGTATAGCACGCGCGCCGCGAGGAGTCCGAGCTGAGTTTTGTTTGTAGGATACCTATAATAGGGTGGTTGATATTGCCTTGCAATTGTCTAATTTAATAATTTATAGATACTGGTACATGAGCTAAGTCGCAAGTTTAGCTCAACATAAAATTTACTTCTATATATTTGTTATTCATGAGGACCAAAACAGAAAATGTATTTTGGACACAAATTTATTGATGTAAGTGGTATTTAAATGTTGTATTGCAATTAGAAAAACATAGAAGTACATGGTTGTTCATGCAACCAAGATTTCAACAGATTGAGCCGGCCCGGATGGCTCAAGCGGTAGGGGCACGGCATGTCCCTATCGCTTGGTCCGAAGGGTTGTGGGTTCGAGTCCCGCCTCGGGCATGGGTGTTGTGATTGTATTAGTAATAAGTAAAAAAAACGAAGGAAACAAAGGTAAACAAACAGAAAACAAAAATAGATAACTTTGGGAAACGGCCTCTGGCCGGTTGAAATTTAAAAAAAAAAAAAAAAAAAAACAGGATCATTTGTAGAAACACGATTTTTAAGCTCGAATCATAAGATAATCCTAGCAGTTCTCTTCTTCTTTGACGGACAAACTATTTCTTGACACCAAGAAGGGGTTTTCACACAGTTGTTTCTTCAATTGCAGGTAGAAAATAATTTTTTAATTTTAATGGTAGTGAATCAAGACATTACATTTCCAACAATATCGGACAAGAGTTCCTCATCACTTGTTGGCAGAAAATCACTTAGAGTGGGGATTTAATCGAATTCTCGATTGACAACCGCAGTCAGTAAGACCGCAAGTTTACTTTCTTTATCGTTGCTCCAATCTTATTCTGAATGGTAATACCGTCAAAACTGGACCGCGACAACTGAATTTAGACAATTAAAAAAAAAAACTAAAACTATCAGATACGTAGGCAAGACTTGTAAACTAAGAGGAATCCCTCAGGCGATCTCATTTCTGTTAAATTCTGTATTTCAAAAGTCTGACACAAGCAAAAAAATATTCTAATAAGCTGAGGAAAATCGGACAACATAATAAAGTTAAGTTTAATTAAAATATTATTTAAAACATATATCTTGTTTTCGCGGACCCCTTTCGAATCACTTGCAGACTCCCAGGAGTCTACGGACCACATCTCGGGAACCATTAAGCTAAGGTGTACCGTTCCATTCTAACACAAATGACTCACATATCTTGATATACTACGCCAAACACTGTGACGTAGGCATCAGCAACGATTATAACTGATTCCCTAATGCAGCACAACAAAACAACATAACAGTTTAGAGCACTGCTTAATATATTTTGAATTAATTCTGTAACTTCGTAAGAACGTACTTACAACTTATACAGTATTTACAAAAACTTATTTAATTTGAAGTTCTCTACAACCCTAAAACCCTACGAAGTTTGGGGAGGTAGTTCAGAGACATTCTCTATATAGTAGGGTGAAGTGAAAATATGAAGTTTATGGAATCAAAATGTAATACCAGGGAAAAGTTGTGGGATGATATCATAAAGAACAATGCAAAACATATTTTCTCTAGATTAATATTTACTGTAGAGGTGTCCCAAAAGCATCATATTTTGAAAATTTCACAACATTTTCAGGTTCAGATTGTTTAGCGAGAGAACATTCTCCAGTGATTTAATCTGAACAGGATACCAGAAACATGTTAAAAGACTGCATATTTTTGGTCCCCTGTTTTTCATCTTCAAGTGTCACAAAAACCTCAATTTATAAGAAAATTAGGAATAATCACTAAACTCTTAGGTACGACATAATTAATATAATAAAAATTAATGGAAATTCATTCTTTTTATGTTGCAGGGTATTTAAATCAGAATATCTCTAATTAATGCAAGAAATCTACCCTGTATTTTCAATGCCAGAGAGGCTGAACCCAGCACAATTACCTACCTATCATGACGTAATAAAATATTATCTGTAGATCAAAAATAAATTAAAATCTGACTTCAAATCAAAAGAATCTACTGTTGGAGAGATTTCAGAAAGACTTGCTTCAGAACTAAGGAAGTCCAGGTAAAGGCATAAATCCCGAAAATAAGTCATACAAGAATATTACAACTGATTAGTGCTTACCATGATCAATAGGCCTACACAAACTTAATAAAGACTTGTAAGAAACGACATAGTGACGACAACTAAAATGACAACATTACAAAATTCAAAGAACAAGCAAACAAACTATGTGATATATGGAGTTGCAAGTGCAAAAAATAATAATAATAATACTGTAGGCCTAATTGGGATAAAGACCGCCGTGTTCCAAAACAAGAAAGAATGTTTTACTAGAGCAAAGGACAGAAAGAAGGATGATAATTGGATCTGTTGATTTAGTTACCAGTCAGAAAGAAATAAAAAAGGAAACAAGAATAAATTCCAACTAAAAAAATAAATGGGGTGAAATGGAATTTTTGTCATATTTTATGTAAAATACTATATACTGTATTTGTTCCTTTGGATCCCCTCAAAAGTACTGTATACTGCAATCCCAATTTAGAGTCTTCCAAATATAGTTGAAATATGTGATTTTACAGCAATTCATTAGCTATGTAATGAAAAACAAAATAATAGAACAAAATATACAAAGAGGCAAAACAATTATAATTTTAAGAAACTTCAAAGTCCTGGGGACACCTAAACAATTAAATATAGAAACTCCATATTTTTCAAATTCCTTAAGTTAAGTGAAAATACAGATATTTGCAACTATTACATTTAGAAAGCAAATAAAAAACAATTTCATATTTAGATTCACTCCACCACTACTATACAGCCTTATATATATATATAGTTTGAGCCTATTTCGCACATTAATTTCCTTCCTCATGTCTTCATTTCTTTTGCGATCCCTCAAAGTATATCCTCCTGCTCTTCTCAAAAGTTTAATTTTTCTTTTTGTTTCATTGTGAAAGACCACGTTTCAGATACAGTTCTTTAATTATATCTCTGCCGGTAAGTGACCGGTGAATTTCAAGAGACTCTTCTTGGTCGTGGCCGTCAGAACATTAAAAAGAATTGCAAACATTTGCTACCACTCTTCCTCCTAACCGCAAACTGTAACGTTGCAGAATATAATAAAAGAACTGTACAGTAGTGGCAAAAAAAACCGGACCGACACTTGTAGCTGATTTCAGAGCCTTGTTCACTTCAGAGCACGTTAGACTGGTAACTAAGACTTTCGTGGTTCGAATCCTACCGGTGAAGGAAACGTTTTTTGTTCCTTATTCAAATTTATTCCGAATACTTTTCGATTGCAGCGATATTTTACTACTTAATTAACTTATTATTCCCAGAACATGAATTTTACCAGCAATCGAAAAGTATTGGGAATAAATTTGAATAAGGAACAAAAAAAGTTTCCTTTCCAGGCAGGATTCGAACCACGAAAGTCTGTTACCAGTCTATCGTGCTCTGGAAAGAACAAGGCTCTGAAATCAGCTACAAGGGTCGGTCCGGTTTTTTTTTTTTGCCACTACTGTACATAGATCAGTGTCATCACTTCATATAATTTTTAAATAGTGTCGGATGGTATTTATCATTATAGCTACTAGCTATCGGAAATTAGGGAGTTTTACATAATACGTCAATACGTCAATAATATTTCGTAAGAACACATCCAAGATATGTTTCCGTATAGCAGTTAAGTATAATTTTTTCAACATTACTATATTTTATATATACTTACTTACTTACTTACAAATGGCTTTTAAGGAACCCGAAGGTTCATTGCCGCCCTCACATAAGCCCGCCAGCGGTCCCTATCCTGTGCAAGATTAATCCAGTCTCTATCATCATACCCAACCTCCCTCAAATCCATTTTAATATTATCCTCCCATCTACGTCTCGGCCTCCCTAAAGGTCTTTTTCCCTCCGGTCTCCCAACTAACATTCTATATGCATTTCTGGATTCGCCCATACGTGCTACATGCCCTGCCCATCTCAAACGTCTGGATTTAATGTTCCTAATTATGTCAGGTGAAGAATACAATGCGTGCAGTTCTGTGTTGTGTAACTTTCTCCATTCTTCTGTAACTTCATCCCGCTTAGCCCCAAATATTTTCCTAAGCACCTTATTCTCAAACACCCTGAACCTATGTTCCTCTCTCAGAGTAAGAGTCCAAGTTTCACAACCATACAGAAGAACCGGTAATATAACTGTTTTATAAATTCTAACTTTCAGATTTTTGGACAGCAGACTGGATGATAAGAGCTTCTCAACCGAATAATAACACGCATTTCCCATATTTATTCTGCGTTTAATTTCCTCCCGAGTGTCATTTATATTTGTTACTGTTGCTCCAAGATATTTGAATTTTTCCACCTCTTCGAAGGATAAATCTCCAATTTTTATATTTCCATTTCGTACAATATTCTGGTCACGAGACATAATCATATACTTTGTCTTTTCGGGATTTACTTCCAAACCGATCGCTCATATTTTATATATAAAGTAGTAAAAAGGATACATATTATCACTTTTGTGAACTTAAATAGCGGAGGTATACGTTTGCATTTATTTTCAGTCTAATCCTGTTAGCGATATTAATAGCGATTGCGTAGTAAAAACACTCGGAAATTAGATAAATAAGTAAATATACCAAAATAAAATTGGTGTCTGCCTGTGAAATCGAGATTTTATTGCTAACCAATACCAATCAAGAACAATAGGCCTACCTTTCTAGTATACCTACACATTTCGTGAAGCATACGTAATCACTACAGACTTCCATGCATTGAACACAAATTTAATTAATTTATGTACTAGCGATTTTGTTGCAATATAAATACTCGTAGCAGTCTGTCGAAACATAAATAACTTTAACTTGTCAGTTATGAGTTATTTGCAGATTTCCTGGAAGAAGGGACGAAGTGAGAGACTAGAGTGTAGTTGCCACATTGTAGTAACTAATAGGCGTATTTGTCACCTTGTAAATGTGAAAGAGGGGTGATGATAAGTAACGGGTTTGACTATTAATCATAGCTGACAAATTCTGTCACCGCAAGCATGACTCAATGCCTGACTGCGCACAAATGTCAGAAGACTTACTCAAGGTTCGCTTCAATGGGAACTGTGAATGTGATTACTTCATCTTCACAGCATTCAAGTTTAGCCACTGGAAAATTCTGAATGTTTTGAATATGAAGTCTCTACTGTATATAACACTGTAATTTTTTCTAAAAGAAAGAATTATATAATATACACCATCAAAACTACGATTTTGTTATTCAGCACCGCACTGACATTTTTCTGTTTACTTCAAACAAGAAACATGCAGGACAGTGCAAAGAACCTCATTCCAAGAATCACTCGTTAATGTTACGCAGCAAAACATTCATTCACCGGAATTAAATCGTCACGCTATTGTATTCCGACAAGAGTTACAGACAGATAAAAACTTTTTTGTCGCACAGGAGACAGAGGGACCACACTGGCTGTCATTGCAGTGGGAGTCAACTCTCATTAAGGGATAGTTATTTTTACGCTGACATCAAATGCATGGTGAACGAGTACAAGCTAAAAACACGGACCTCTCAGGTTTCTGGTATATATATATTAATATCAATTACATTACTGAAATTACTAATAGTACTATGCAAATTCACTAACACTACTATTTCCTTGTGAATATTTGTACCATCAACACAACAACAACGACCGCCACCAGCACAACTAACACCCGTGATACAACCGCTACTAACAGTAATATAAAAATTCTAATGGTATCAAAATCACTAATGTTACTGATACAGCAAGAACTAAACAAATTCTAGTAGTCCTGTCATCACTAATACTACCGCTACTAAAAGTACTATACAAATTCTGGTGGCGCTGTCATCACTACTACTACCGCTACCACAAGTACTATACAAATTCTAGTGGCACTGTCATTACAGATACCACTACCACAAGTACTATACAAATTCTAGTAGTCCTGTCATAACTAATATTTCCACTACACAAGTACTATACAAATTCTAGTAGTCCTGTCATAACTAATATTTTCACTACCACAGGTACTATACAAATTCTAGTAGTCCTGTCATAACTAATATTTCCACTACCACAGGTACTATACAAATTCTAGTAGTCCTGTCATAACTAATATTTCCACTACCACAGGTACTATACAAATTCTAGTAGTCCTGTCATAACTAATATTTCCACTACCACAGGTACTTTACAGATTCTAGTAGTCCTGTCATAACTAATATTTCCACTACCAAAGGTACTTTACAAATTCTAGTAGTCCTGTCATAACTAATATTTCCACTACCACAGGTACTTTACAAATTCTAGTAGTCCTGTCATAACTAATATTTCCACTACCACAGGTACTATACAAATTCTAGTAGTCCTGTCATAACTAATATTTCCACTACCACAGGTACTTTACAAACTCTAGTACTCCTGTCATAACTAATATTTCCACTACCACAGGTACTTTACAAATTCTAGTAGTCCTGTCATAACTAATATTTCCACTACCACAGGTACTTTACAAATTCTAGCGGCACTGTCATCACTAATATCACCACTACCACAAATACTATACAAATTCTAGTAGCTCTTTCATCATTAATACTACCGCTATCACAAATACTATACAAATTCTAGTAGTTCTTTCATCAGTAATACTACCACTACCACAAGTACTATACAAATTCTAGTATTCCTTTCATCACTAATACTACAGCTACCATAAGTACTACAAAAATTCTAGTAATACTGTCATCACTAATATTACCGTTAGTGCAAGCGCTTTACAAATTCTAGTAGTCCTGTCATCAGTCACTAATACTACTGCTATCACAAATTCTATACAAATTTTAGCGGCATTGTCTTATCACTAATACTATCGGTACCACAAATAGTATACAAATTCTAGTGGCACTATTATCACTAATACTATCCGCTATATGCTAGTATAATACAAATTCTAGTGTTGCTGTCACCACTAATGCTACAACCACCACTAATACTACTATCATTTCTAATACTAATGCCACCACTAATTCCAAAGCTACCACTAGTACTCTTTCCCTTGTAGTACTAGTGTCATCTATCGTAGTCACTAGTACTACCACCACTTGTAGTACCAGTATCTTCACTAATACTACCGTCACATCTAAACTAGCGAAACGCAAGAATGGAAGAGCTATGTTTTGTCTGTTGCCACAATATACCATCGCGTTTAGTACGGTACTACTGGTATTAGTTACGTATATCATTACTACTGCTATCACCACTGATGCTGTTTTTTTATTACTGAGGAAGTTTGAATGAAATGGTAGTAAGTGGTGACATTCTGCCACAAGATGCATGTTTAATACGTTTTTTTTACTTAGTTATTTAACGACACTGTATCAACTACGAGATTATTTAGCGTCGATGGAATTGGTGATATCCAGATGATAATTGACGACATGAGGCCGAGAATTCTCCATAGATTACCTGACATTTGCCTTAAGGTTGGGGAAAACCTAGGAGAAAACCCAACCAGGGAATCAGACCAAGCGGGAATCGAAACCGCGCCCGAGAGCAACTCTTGATTCCTGATCGGCAGGCACGCGCCTTAGCCGACTGAGCTACGCCGGTGACTTTTAATAAGATAATTAAAAAAAATTAATCTGCCAGGAAATCACAAAAATAAAAATTAAATCGATTAGCACACCTATATACCGCACACCATCTCAGTGAAAGCTATTTTACGTTCCTACTAATGTTTCTTGGTTAAGAAGTGGTACACTGAGGCTTTCTTAGCAATTGATTGATATAATTTGCGTGTAAAGTAAACTGAGTACACGCCTCTTGTATTTTTTGTAGTATGTTTTCTTATGTAATAGTTTTACACCAGTCTGGCCACATGGCCGATAAATCGTCTTTCTGTAATCCAGTGTTTGACGTCTTATACTTACTTACAAATGGCTTTTAAGGAACCCGTAGGTTCATTGCCGCCCTCACATAAGCCCGCCATCGGTCCCTATCCTGTGCAAGATTAATCCAGTCTCTATCATCATATCCCACCTCCCCCAAATTCATTTTAATATTATCCTACCAATTTAAATATAAAAGATTGCCCTTGACAAATGATGAAGATGAGGGTGATGGTGAATAGTATGATGAAGGTGGTTAAATCTTTGAACTTGTTAGGAAACGTCCTGTATATTTGAAGTCTACTCTGTGCAGAGGAACCGTGAGAAATGTGCTGCGATACTGTCCAATATATTTCCGATCTCAAGAGAGCAGTCAGTCAGCTCTCGAGCGAAGGAGGGGATTAGGGCCGAGGGCCGAGTGTTTGCTCTGCTGTACAAGTGACACCTCGAGGGCGACAAGAATGCGGAACGTCAACACCGCGCGGATAAACAAAGAGTCTCGAGATGCTTCAGCTGCGAGCAGGAATCCCCCGGAAGAATTCTCACATTCGTTCCAGATGCAAGTGCTTCGATTCAATTTCTGTATTCAACAGGTGTCAGTATCAACTCCTTCTTGTATCGAAGAATCCTTAGCCTAAGAGATTGAGGATCGGCTTTCCATTCTGGCAACTCCGGTTTTTGATTGTGTTGTAGTATTGTATTTTATTTATTAACATTCCATGGTATTCATACATTGCTTCACTGCTACAATATCGAACAAGTCAAAAAACTTAATACTATTTATAAAGTCTTAATTTATAATCACAATCTAGATGAAATGTATACAGACGAGGTTTACAATATGGTCTACTAGTACAACACAAAGTTTTAGTATCAATTTCATGAAGCGTTTTTGAATGTCATGAATTCACCTGCGTGAAAAATAGATACTTCTTTAATTTGGTCCTAAATAATCTTATGTTTTGAGTTTCATTTTTTATATCCATAGGGAGGCTATTAAAAATTTTTACTGCCATATAACGCACTCCTTTTTGATAGCACGATAGACTTGCCGATGGAGTATGAATGTCATTTTTTTGACGTGTATTTATGCTATGAACTGTTGAATTAGTTATAAAGTTTTCACGATTACGCACGAGGAAGATTATTAATGAAAAAATATACTGACAAGCCATAGACATTATTTGTAGTTTTTTTAAAATAGTCCTACAAGATTCCCTAGATTTGATACCTACTATTATTCTAATTACTCTTTTTTGTAATAAGAATATATTGTTACTATCTATGGAATTTCCCCAGAATATTATTCCAAAACACATTACCGAGTGGAAGTATGCAAAGTATATTGTTTTTAAGGTATTGATATTTACTATCTTTTGCGTAGATCTAATAGCAAAACATGCTGAATTTAGTTTGGGGATAATTTCTTTAATACAATTTTTCGAATTTAACACATTATCGATTTTTAAGCCAAGAAATTTGGTTGTTGTTGTTTCTAACAGGGATCTATTGTTAATTATTGCGCTCGAAATTTGCGAGGTTGAATTTGGACAGGATTTAAATTGAATTATGTTAGTTTTGTTATAATTTAATACTAATTTATTGACTGAGAACCTGTCACATATTTTGAAGAGAATTTCCTCTGTTGAAGATTGGAATGTGTTGGAGTTGATATCCCTAAGCTGAAGTGAAATTTATGATATTTTAAGATTGTTGAGAAATATTCTCTAGAAATTATCCTGTTGATGACTAGGAAAGAATATGTCCTTATGTGAAATTGTCGCTCTCACATGATAGCAAAGTGGCGTCGTCTGTAAAATCAAATAGAAAAAAAATGGTATTTTTAAAACTGTATTTTCTCACAAAAATTGCAAAAAAAAAAAAAAATGTGTTGTTCACGTTTATATCGAAGAAAATGTCAAAATTTCGCTTCTCCTAGCGAATTCAAAACAAAGCGATGATTTATTTATTTATTTATTTATTTATTTATTTATTTATTTATTTATTTATTTATTTATTTATTTATTTATTTATTTATTTATTTATTTATTTATTTATTTATTTATTTATTTATTTATCTATTTATTTATTTATTTATCTATCTATTTACCTATTTATTTATTAGCTATATATTTATTTATTTATTCATTTATGAGGAACAAAAATAGGCCTAGATGAATGCATATATTTTCAAGGCATTTTGTATCTATTGCAATAAGATCATGGAAAATTAATATTTATAATTAAAACATAATAATCTCGGAAACATTATTAAATAAACTCGACGATGAAAAAGCACTAAACGTTTAATAATACAGTAATGCCAAGCAGTTTTGCATTAGGTAAAACAAACTTCTTCAATCTAAAAGGGATCGGGTTTACATGATGCGAAGTAGACCTACTACTCTTTTAGCCATAACTTTCAGAATGTCTCCGGATGTCAACCACCTGATCCTAAATGTTTATCACGTGTTTCTAATTACGGGGGTAATGCCGCTTATTGCTGTAGTTAACAAGGGTTTTGGTTAAGGGGTTAGGTACAGCTTACAGCAGTAAAATTTTTGTAAATATTCAACATTTTTTTCCTCCATTACTTATCTTGTACAATAATGAAAATTGGATGTGTAAAACACTGTCCTTCTGTTATATGAAAAAAATATTTTTATGATTTAAAAAAATCTATTTATACATAGGCCTATATATATATATATATATATATATATATATATTTTTTTTTTTTTTTCCCCCAAAATTCAAAATGATGCCAGTTTACTGTGCAGTGATGAAGCGTTTTCCTCATGACTCATAACTTGTTAACTTTTTTATGTTCTTTCTCTTTCATTTTATTGCTGAAACTCGTGTTTACAATATCATGCTCTTTCAACTACATTCCTTAATAAATAATATATTTTTTTTATTTTGTGTTGGAAGGATATACTGATATTTGACCATTTTTTAAAATGAATTTATTTTTTGCAAATCAAGATTTTCAGGTATAACTCCCTGTAAAGTTGATTTGAATAATTTCGAGGGAAAAATTGTTCCGGAGCCGGGTATCGAACCCGGGACCTTTGGTTTAACGTACCAACGCTCTACCACTGAGCTACTCGGGAACTCTAACCGACACCGATCCGACGGTTGTCAGCCCACTTTGAGGTCTGTGGATATAGAGGAAAAATTGGATCGGTGTCGGTTAGAGTTCCCGAGTAGCTCAGTGGTAGAGCGTTGGTACGTTAAACCAAAGGTCCCGGGTTCGATACCCGGCTCCAGAACAATTTTTCCCTCGAAATTATTCAATTTATTTTTTATCAGACAATCTATCAAAGGTAGAGAAGTGATTATTCATCATATTGTATATATGACATGCATAAATAACACAGAAAATTTCATCATAGAATGTTGGATAGTTTTTGAGTTATGTGGGAAACGTTTCATCACTCCACAGTGAACTGAATTTTGAAAAAAAAAAAAAAATGTAAACAATTCTTTTTAAATAGTAAAAATATTTTTTCTTATAGCAGACGAACAGTGTTTTACACTTACTAATTTTCATTATTATACAAGATACAATAATGGAGGAAAGAAATGTTGAATAGTTACCAAATTGTATTGCTGTAAGCTGTAAGTAACCCCTTAAGTAGGAAAAAATAAAGTTCGTTATTAGAGGACCAGAGTTATCTCTTTTGTTTCACAGTGGATCTCTCAGTACTTTCACATTTATAGAAATTGTTTATTAATACATTCGAGATGATAATATATTTTCCAAGTTCCGTGAATTAAAACTTTGTATCGATCCACGGGACAGTATTTCCAAACAGTCAATTAAACTAATCTTAACGCACTTTCACACCTCAGTAAACATGAAATGAACTGCGACCAACTGTGAACGGAAAGTGTTAATGTAAACGCTCTTTACTGCTTTGGTAATCTCGTATTAGTACGCAGTATATGAGAAACCAGCAGCACACTTCGGTCACTTTATCATCCTCTATACCTACCAATTTTATGGCTTTTTAAGTGGGCTTACAGTCTTTCAGGAAGTTGGTTAGTTGCCAACAGCTTGGTTATGGTCCATTAAGACCTTAATGGTTCTGCTAGTCTAGCAGTATGAATTCCATATGTGAGGTAAGATTCACTTGTAAGGTTCACGAATTCATCATCTTATATTTTAGGCGAAGATGAAGACTAGAAGAGATGAGTTTTTATGTAGACAAAAATTGCCAGTAATCATGCCTGGAACCCTCAGTGACATAATTTCCAAATTATTAACATACTTACAAATGGCTTTTACAGAAGTCGGAGGTTCATTGCCGCCCTCACATAAGCCCGCCATCGGTCCCTATCCTGAGCAAGATTAATCCAGTCCCTAACATCATATCCCAGCTTCCTCAAACCCATTTTAATATTATCCTCTCATCTATGTTTCGGGCTCCCCAAAGGTCTTTTCCCCTCAGGTCTCCAACTAACAGTCTGTGTATAGGCCTACACATTTCTGGATTCACCCTCTTAGCCCTAAATATCTTCCCAAGCACCTTATTCTCGAACACTCTTAACATCTGTTTCTCTCTAAAAGAGAAAGTCCAAGTTTCACAACCATACAGAACAACCTGTATTGTAACTGTTTTATAAATTCTAACTTTCATTTTTTTTAAAGCAAACAAAATGACAAAACCTTCTGAACCGAATAATAGCAAGTACTTCCGATACCTATTATGCATTTAATTTCATCTCGAATGTCATTTATATTTTGTCATTGTTGAATTTTTCCAGTTCTTCAAAGAATAAATTTCGTATTCTTATATTTCTATTTCGTACTATGTTCTCGTCACGAGACATAATCACATACTTTGTGTTATGGGGATTTACTTCCAAAACCCTATTAATATAGTGGAGCAGAACATTTTCATTATGAAAGAAATATGAATAATATGTAAATATTGAATACAGTGATGAAATAGCGAAAGAAAGCAAATTCTTGTACAGGCTTACAAAGACATGAGTAATAAGATTATGCCTATTTATGAGAAAATAATAGAAAATAATTACAAATTAATACAATATGCACTATGAAGAATCAACGATAATCGAACAATAACTGAACGGAAACCTGGTAATATATGAAAGTATATATATTGATCAAAAGTAGAGTGCAAGTCTTCTTCATGATATAAAGCAGAAGAATACAGAAAATACAAGGGAAGACGCACCGTGATGTGAAGAAGAAGAAGAAGAAGAATAAAGAAGAGACTATAGAAGACTGCAAACATTATCAGTGATATAAAGGACAATAAGAACAAAAAAGAGACTTCAGTAGACTGCAAATCTTCTTCGAGATGTGATGGAGAAGAGACTATAGAAGACTGCAAACCTTCTCCCTGATGTGAAGGAGAATAAGACCAAAGAAGAGACTGTAGAAGACTGAAAACTTTTTCTATGATGTGAAGGAGGAGAACAAAGGAGAAACTGTAAAAGACTGCAAACTTTCTCTGTGATGTTAAGGAGTAGAAGAATAAAGAAGAGACTATAGAAAACTGCAAAACTTATCCGTAATATAAAGGACAATAAGAACAAAGAAGAGACTTTAGAAGACTGCAAACCTTCTCCGAGATGTGAAGGAGTAGAGACTATAGAAGACTGCAAACCTTCACCGTGATGTGAAGGAGAAGAAGAAACTATAAAAGACTGCAAACCTTCTCCGTGATGTGAAGGAGAAGAAGAACAAAGAAGAGACTATAGAAGACTGGAAACTTTCTCTGTGATGTGAAGGAGAAGAAGAACAAAGAAGAAACTATAGTAGACTGCAAACCTTCTCTGTGATGTGAAGGAGAAGAAGAGCAAAGGATAGACTATAGAAGACTGCAAACCTTCTCCGTGATATGAAGGAGAAGAACAAAGAAGAGAGTATAGAAGACTGCAAACCTTCTCCGTGATGTGAAGGAGAAGAGACTATAGAAGACTGCAAACCTTCACCGTGATGTGAAGGAGAAGAAGAGACTATAAAAGACTGCAAACCTTCTCCGTGATGTGAAGGAGAAGAAGAACAAAGAAGAGACTATAGAAGACTGGAAACTTTCTCTGTGATGTGAAGGAGAAGAAGAACAAAGAAGAGACTATAGAAGACTGCAAACCTTCTCCGTGATATGAAGGAGAAGAAGAGCAAAGGATAGACTATAGAAGACTGCAAACCTTCTCCGTGATATGAAGGAGAAGAACAAAGAAGACACTATAGAAGACTGCAAACCTTCTCCGTGATGTGAAGGAGAAGAACAAAGAAGAGACTATAGAAGATTGCAAACCTTCTCCTCCGTGATGTGAATGAGAAGAAAAACAAAGAAGGGACTATAGAAGACTGGAAAACTTCTCTGTGATGTGAAGGAGAAGAAGAACAAAGAAGAAACTATAGAAGACTGCAAACCTTCTCCATGATGTGAAGGAGAAGAAGAAGAAAGAAGAGACTATTGAAAACTGCAAACATCCGGGAAGTGAAGGAGAAGAAAAACAAAGAGGAAACTATACAAACTGAAAACCTTCTCCGTGATATGTAGGAGAAGAAGAGCAAAGAAGAGAATATAGCAGACTGCAGACCTTCTCCGTGATGTGAAGGAGAAGAAGAGCAAAGAAAAGACTATAGAAGACTGCAAACCTTCTCCGTGATGCGGTGGAGAAGAAGAGCAAAGAAAAGACTATAGAAGACTACAAACCTTCTCCGTGATGCGATGGAGAAGAAGAGCAAAGAAGAGACTATAGCAGACTGCAGACCTTCTCCGTGATGTGAAGGAGAAGAAGAGCAAAGAAAAGACTATAGAAGACTGCAGACCTTCTCCGTGATGCGATGGCGAAGAAGAGCAAAGAAGAGACTATAGAAGACTGCAAACCTTCTCCATGATGCGATGAGAAGAAGAGCAAAGAAGAGACTATAGCAGACTGCAGACCTTCTCCATGATATGTAGGAGAAAAAGAGAGGAAAGAAGAGTCTATAGAAGACTGCAAACCTTCTCCATGATGTGAAGGAGAAGAAGAGCAAAGAAAAGACTATAGAAGACTGCAGATCTTCTCCGTGATGCGATGGAGAAGAAGAGCAAAGAAGAGACTATAGAAGACTGCAAACCTTCTCCGTGATGAGATGGAGAAGAAGAGCAAAGAAGAGACTATAGCAGACTGCAGACCTTCTCCATGATGTGAAGGAGAAGAAGAGCAAAGAAGAGTCTATAGAAGACTGCAAACCTTCTCCATGATGTGAAGGAGAAGAAGAGCAAAGAAAAGACTATAGAAGACTGTAAATTTTCTCCGTGTTGTGAAGGAGAAGGAGAGCAAACAAGAGACTACACAAGACTGCAAAGCTTCTCCGTGATGTGAAGGAGAAGAAGGACATAGAAGAGACTATAAGGGTGCTATTCATAGACATTTCGCTAGCTCCGCTACGAGCGTGCTAAACTAGTCCCGACTTTGCCAGAGGAGGGACGAATTATTCATATCGCTAACATTGGTTTATGAATATAAAAAACGTTGGTTTCGCTGATCATTCACCGGAAGCCCGCGCTAAGAATGTCTATTAATACGGCGCTAGAAGACTGAAAACTTTTTCCGTGATGTGAAGGAAAAGAAGAATAAATATGAGACTATAGAAGACTGCAAATCTTCTCCGTGATGTGAAGAAGAAGAATAAATATGAGACTAGAGAATATTTCAAACCTTTTTCGTGATGTAAAGCAGAATTAGAAGAGACACGGGTCTCCTTCCACTGGGAAGTCTTGCGTTTGCCATTAACATTCATTGTATTCCGCTGGACTTAACCTACGAAACACAGGACTACCGAAGACGATTTCAGTTTGGAAGATTTAGCTCATTCACACGTATTCGTGCTCACAGGCAGTTGCTTCACTGATTAAGCGGTCATCAGCCATGCTTATGAAAGTATGCAGTATATACGCCTACCTACCTATGCTGAACATTGAAGTGTACTCAGTTACGTGTTTGACGATACTTCGTAGCACTGCAGTTTCATTTTTGAAACGCAACAGCGTTGCAACATTTATTTTCATACGAAGAATTTGACATAGTGAACTTGTTTCGTGGCGGAAGCGTTTTGATAACATTTGGGTTGATTTTTAGTGTCAGTTATGCTGACCTATTTACCCGAGATTCGGGTTTATTCTGAGAGTATACCTTCTGTTTTTAAGAACAGTCCTTGGGGGGGCCACCAAGTCCGGGTCTTCAGTCGAGTTATGATTGTGGCGCACTGATTCATAAGACACAGGGGCTCACTGATGTAACTCTGGGAAAAGGTCCAGGCTCCGTGCCCGCGCACAAAGAGCGCCTTGTTCATTTAAAAATAAACAGGTTCAATCAATAAAGCTAACAATTTACACCGAATGTCACTCCAAACAGACAACTTTGTTGCTTTTCAAAGCAGAGCGCCGCGTGCTGCTCCCTTGTCTGTCACTTGAAGGTAACTTCGCTTAAAATGCAGCTACCAGGTTCATTGTCCCGTTACGTCCAGTAGCCTACTCAGCTCAAATACACCGTATCAAATGAAGGAATTTTTAATCCTATGCTAGAAATTATTCTGAAATCATGGACTCGTAGGACGATAGGCTATTATTAGGTATGCATTGAACACATAGGATTGTCGATCTTGACGATCTAATGTCATACGTTTCAATAAAAGAGGATCAATTGCTGTAACTGAAGATGCACAGCGAATTACATCTTGTTAAAAGTTTAAAAATGTCGCCGTCCTTGCGAATGGTCCTTCTGTATTGCTCTAGTTGTCTGCCGCGCTGCATACAACCATAAAAACACAGCGTTTCTTGATCCAGGCTATGGTGGTGAGTTCGGATCCCGATTAGGTTATTTACTGTTCTTTGTCAGTATGTCAGTATGAAGGGTTAGATGAAGATCATTTTTAGAGTCAGGCCGAAAATAAGCCCAAATATGAGCACAGAACAAAGCTTAAGGTTCAAATGAGGATATAGCCTTGTACTGATAGTAGTGGTGGTAGTATTAGTAATGATTAAAGGGCGGAAAGATGTGCGTTAAGACTTAAGTTCAATGTCAACGGACTATACTGTTTTTATTCACTCACCTAAACAACGGCAAGAGAGTAGAGTCTGGTAATGAGAACCTCATCACTCCATTCAATCGATCTATAAATACTGGGATGGAGTTGTTTTATAGTTATGATGATTTAAAAACTTACCTGAAATGTTACCTGCCACCGCCTAGATGATTAAAGGATGCATTATACTGAATCACAATATACATCCGTAAATTATAGAAAGAGAAAGTACGACATCTCTCACTCAAACAGTTTTTCAAGATCGAAACAAGATGTTAGAGATGCAAATGAAAAAAAGCGCCGTAGTATCATCGTTTTTCTGTTCACTCAAAATGTTACACATAACTGTATGACTGGTATTCCCCCCCCCCCCCAAGAATTTGTTGGAATTTTTCATTCACTTATTCTGCATGTTGTCCGTGGGCTGCCTTATTTATAATTAAACACATTTTCTATTATTTTAATTCCTTTGGACGTTTCCAATCCAGATTGTTCTAATTGTTTTATAGCACCAGGCAAGATTGCAAAGTTATTATTTACTTACTTACTGGCTTTTAAGGAACCCGGAGGTTCATTGCCGCCCTCACATAAGCCCGCCATGGTCCCTATCCTGAGCAAGATTAATCCAGTCTCTACCATCATATCCCACCCCCCTCAAATCCATTTTAATATTATCTTCCCATCTACGTCTCGGCCTCCCCAAAGGTCTTTTCCCCTCTGGCCTCCCAACTAACACTCTATATGCATTTCTGGATTCGCCCATACGTGCTACATGCCCCGTCCATCTCAAACGTCTGGATATAATGTTCCTAATTATGTCAGGTGAAGGATACAATGCGTGCAGCTCTGCGTTGTGTAACTTTCTCAATTCTCCTGTAACTTCATCCCTCTTAGCCCCAAATATTTTCCTAAGCACCTTATTCTCAAAAACCCTCAATCTCTGTTCCTCTCTCAAAGTGAGAGTCCAAGTTTCACAGCCATACAGAAAAACCGGTAATAAAACTGTTTTGTAAATTCTAACTTTCAGATTTTTTGACAGCAGACTAGATGACAAAAGCTTCTCTACCGAATA
This sequence comes from Periplaneta americana, assembly GCF_040183065.1. Taxonomy (NCBI): domain Eukaryota; kingdom Metazoa; phylum Arthropoda; class Insecta; order Blattodea; family Blattidae; genus Periplaneta; species Periplaneta americana. Next base: position 44,574,892 of record NC_091125.1, on the reverse strand, counting down.
ATAACAGGCATTTCTCATATTTATTCTGCGTTTAATTTACTCCCGAGTGTCATTTGTATTTGTTACTGTTGCTCCAAGATATTTGCATTTTTCCACCTCCTCGAAGGATAAATCTCCAACTTTTATACTTCCATTTCGTACAATATTCTGATTACGAGACATAATCATATACTTAGTCTTTTCGGGATTTACTTCCAACCCTATCCCTTTACTTGTTTAAAGTAGAATTTCCGCGTTTTCCCTAATCGTTTGTGGATTTTCTCCTAACATATTCATATCATCCCAATAGACAAGAAGCTGATGTAACCCGTTCAATTCCAAACCCTCTGTGTTATCTTGAACTTTCCTAATGGCATATTCTAGAGCGAAGTTAAAAAGTAAAGGTGATAGTGCATCTCCCTGCTTTAACCCGTAGTGCATTGGAAAAGCAAAGTTATTATTTATTAATTATACATTCTCAAACAGTTGGCGAGATATCAATGATTTTGCATTTTCAATAGCAGATGCATCTCCATCATGTAAAGCATTAATGACTTGTATAATCCTATGCACTACATAATAACTGGCAGCTTCTAACCAGGTACCCCATTTTGTAAGTACTGGCTTTGGTGGGAGAGGAATTTCTGTTGTCATTTTTCTAAATTTTTGCGATTTGCGAAAGGGCTTTCAGAAATATTTTCTTAATAATAGATATAAAGTTGTCGACATCATTGAATAATGCACGGATATGTTCAGCCACTCTGAGAAATCCATGAGCAAGACAGATTATATGAATAATATTTTCGTATATCGTTCACTTATCCCTTTACCTGCCTTTACAATATATGGAGCAGCATCAGTAATAAAAAGTAGCACATCATCATATTTCACTCCTTCTGGCCACAAAAGACACATCGCATTATGAAAAAGACGTTCAAGAGTTTCATTATTTACTTTCTCGAGAGTCTCGGATGTCAACAGAAATTTTTCACCAGCACAATTACGAAAGTATACCTATAATCACATTTGCGACGCATCTGTGCCTGTAGCGTCTATTGTTTCGTTAATTCAAATTCAGATTTTATTACCATTGACACTTTTCCTAATATTGGTCATAGTATCATTGTAACAGATACGTAAATATATTTTTTTTTCGAATTTCAGACTCGCTTGGAATATGTTACTTCATATATTTCTCCGGAAAAATGTCTAAAGTTTTGATTAGGCCTATCAAGTTTCTTGAACGGAATATTTGCAGAAATCATCATATTACATAAATCCTCATTAAATTCAGATTGTGTATGTATTTCGTTACTTGATATCGGAGACCTTTGTACTTTTTCCATATGTTTCTTGCTAAGTACGCATACGGCTAGAAGTTAATAGTGAACGTCATTTGTTGGTTCCTGCTTATACTGCCGTCCTCTCGTAGTGCATTTATGTTATCGCGCATGTACTGTGACGTCATCCATACTTCAGACCGAACTAGCCTGTATCGCGAGGTTAACGCACATTTCTTCGCCCTCTAGTAATGATAGAGATGATAGATTTTCGCATCACGATAAATGTGAAATGTGCCCAAATTCTGCCAAAATGTTTAAAAGCATGCTAAATATAGGCCTATTAAGTTACTGTAGTGGTGATAGTGTTGAGACTGGTTTACAATAACCCGAGAACGGGAACGACAACGAGAACAAGAACGGAAATGTTAAAATAAATGTATTTCCGTTCTCGTTGTCCTTTCCGTTCCCGGTTTATTGTGGTTTATTGTGGCAATGATAATTGCGAGTAGTAATAATGCTGATATTGGCGGCGGTGGTGGTGGCTGGTAGTTTCAGTAATTATTGACTGTTTTTAAACTACAAAGACAATATGGTGTATGGAATATCAATAGGATCAGAAACAGTAGCGGCTGGTGGTCAAAATAATAAGTGTGCTACAATTTCTATATTGGCCTACTGTATACATTTATATGTATTTATCTTAATTTGAGACTCGCCTAGTGACGAAATATGAAATCCATACGACGTTCCTTCCTATTGCAGAACCTGTCAATTACCCTGGTGTTAAACCCTCTATCTTGGACATCATACTCTTTTCTATTGACAGTGTTACTTCACAGAATGGATCCTGTGAATTGTTGGAGGCTATGTATCGTAACAATTGAACAGCTCCATCTATATTCCGGAAGGCAGGTGTTCCGTATAGAACTCAAAGTTGTGTCTTTAACACTCTTTTGTTCAGTACAGTATAGCTGTTGACAGCAACTACAAGTTAGCGTTCAGGAAAATTAGGCTTCCAAAATTTCCAGAAAATTTGCTGTTTAACAATTTTGTTGCATCTAGATAGCTTAAAGACTGGAAACGGTGAGTAGTTTTCTGAATTATACGGTCACATACTTCCTTGGCTTCAGTTTTCTGGGATTCCATTCTCCGTCGCTTGCCGACTGATTCAGGAGGAACCTCAAAAACCAGGTAGACGGCAGCAGCAGTCGGACAATTGAATTACCAAATAGGCCTACATTGTAAATAGTTCCGAGTTCTTCCACAAACAAGCATTTTCTCGTTACGCTTTACTTTTGCAATCTCCAAGCTGTGTTGTGCTGAAGCTGACTACGGCACTTCCCCGCGTAAAAATAGCCAATCAGGGCAGTGATTTCAGCTTCGCACATGTGCATTAATTGTCTACATTCTCATGTAGAGTTTTGAGTAGCACATTGTACCCCCTGAGGCACCAAAGAGCTAAGAGCGAAAACTAAACATTCTATAACGCGTCATGAACATAACCACGGAAAATTGTCAAATGGCAGATCAGACACTATGGTGGTATTGCAAATACATTATTTGAGCAAAAATTATCATTGAGCTGTAGCACTGTAGCACATAAGGACGGGCCGCCCCTGATCAGAAACCAAGTTCTGGAATAGTCATAGTAGCTAGCAGTGGCGTAGCGTCAATGTAAGCTAAAAAGCTTAGCTTCCCCAGTTAATAATAATTTCATAATAAACCTGCAGTTTATGGAGAAAATTATTTATTAATTTTAATAGAATTATATTTATGCGTTAAATATTGTGATGCGGCAGATCAGGATGGTTTGTGATGCAGCAGTAAAGAAGAAGCCTGCACACACCAGCTTCCAAGCAGACTGGTTTCTTATGTGTAATCCACCCCGCAGATTTTCCATCCCTTAACTAAACTACCCTAGTCGCAAGGCTCGCAAGAAGCTAGCTTTAACATTTAAAATAAGTAGTTTCCGAGTTATCCCTTTTCGTAAGTTGTGTTCAGTTGAAGTGTTAGTGTGCATTGTGGCTGATATAATAAATAATGAGTAAAATAACAGTTCCTGACACCAATTTACTTGATTTTTTTAGGATAATTCTATTATCAAGACTGACTTACGAACAAAAGTGTGATCTAAAAAACAAATGACTGACTCCCTTGCTGTCAATGAAGGACACAACCAAAAGACAGACGCATACTTACGTAATGATACTAATACTGTGATTTCTCTAAGTATGACGGGGAGTGAGCTAATATTATACGTATACGTGTCTGTTTGTTAGAGATATGTGTAAACCGTGAAATCATATTTTACTACGTATCTTAGAGGTCATGCCTTATTGCTGTTACTTACGAGATTCCAACCAATCTTCGACTGCTGACTTGAAATTGACTACTATTTATTTTAAGACTGTATCTTTGTAATATGTTTTCTCATATTGTATGAAAGAAAACTTGAGTTAGCTTTCCCTGCTCAAAATTTCATGCTACGCCACTGGTAGCTAGGTTCATTGTGCTAGATAGTTTTTGAAATTCACCGAAGTGGACAGCCCTTTCGGAAACTTCCGCTACTTGACGTTACCCACAGACGCTGTCAACACGCGGCGCCCTTTGGAATTTAAAGTGGGTGAATCGGGGCGGTGTCCGCCCTGCAGTTGCTTTACAGTCTATTGTCCCGGGTTGCTGTGGGGGGTCGAGCGTCTGTCTCTTATTTATAAGTCAATTTGTCTGGCGCTTCGACAGGAAACTCAGTGACTAGAGAAATAACACGACGCGCGATTAAAATCGTAGGTGAAGTAAACATACCAGGAAAATATATGAAGTGCAAGGACATAGAGCTCCTTAGTTCTCTGCACGACTAACGGTAGGTGAATAATCGATCAACTTTGTGTTTCTCTTCAACGTGACAAACTCCATTCCTATAAAGACTGGTGCACAATAAACAGGGGTCGGAAACGAGAACGAGAACAGAAAAAAGGTTAAAATAAACATATTCAAATGTGAGCATTCACAATTAACGAGAAGCCTGCAGGAATCCGGAAACGGGAACGTGAAGGTTGGCGAACTTTTAACTTTGCAATTCTCCTTTCCGAACACAGCCTGCTGTCATTCTGCTGTCATCAAACAGCTATTTGGTCGGTAGTCGTATATTTTGTGGTAAGGAGGGCGATACATAATTTCTTTTTCATCCATTGTTTGTAACTAACCCAGAAATTCAGTAGAATCATTTTCAATATATGCTACTTATATATGTGACCTGAATTGAATTCTTAAATATTTCGTGCCATGGTTAACCTGTTCATGTTGGCTGGCTTGTACTCATGCGAGAACGTCATTGCTTAATTATACACAAATAACATCAGAATGCTTAATATCGATTTTCATATCGTTATTGACATACCTACATATCGATATGCATAGTCGTTTCCGTTTTCGGTTTATTGCGAATCGAAAAAACTTCACGTTCACGTCCTCCTATTCCCGTTCTCGTTCCTGGTTTACTGTAGACCAGCCTTAAGTTGACAAATACAAAAGCAATGAGACCCTGACGCCATTTCGCTGGGATTACCACCTTCATTTCATTCGCAGACGCTAGATAATCATAGCAGTTGATACAACGTCGTAAATAAATCATAAAAAATAAAAGCTATGAATTACATAATCACAGCCACAACTGCTGTACTACTACATCCAACACTATTATACTACTACATCCACAACTACTATACTTCTACATCCACAACTCCAGTCACAACTTCTGTACTACTACATCCACAACTTTTGTACTATCATAGCCACAACTATTGTACTACAACAGTCACAACTACTGTACTACAACAGTGAAAACTACTATATTACTACAGCCACAACAATCACTATACTACGACATCCACAACTACTATACTACTAACGCCACAACTATTGTACTACTACATCCACAACTATATTATTACAACTACAACTGTACTACTACAGCCACAACTACTGTACTACTACAGCCACAACTACTGTACTACTACATCCACAACTACTGTACTACTAACGCCAGAATTACTGTACTACTACAGCAACAACCATTATACTACTACATCCATAACTGTATTATTAAAACCACAACTGTACTACTACAGCCACAACTACTGCACTACTACAGCCACACCTACTGTACTACTACAGTCACAACCATTTTACTACTACATCCACGACTGTATTATTACAACCATAACTGTACTACTAGAGCCATAACTACTGTACTACTACATTCACAACAACTGTACTACTACATCCGCAATAACTGTACTACTACAACCAATAACTGCGCTATTACATCCATAACTATTATAGTACCACCAACTACCATACTACAACATCCACAAACACTGTACTCTTACAGCCACAACTATTGTACTACTACATCCACAACTATTATACTTCTACATTCACAACTATTGTACTACTACATCCACAACCATTATACTACTACATCCGCACAACTGTAGGCTACTACTATAACCACAACAACTGTATTACTACGTCCACAACAATTGTACTATTACAACCACAACAACTGCACTATTACATCCATAACTATTATAGTACCACCAATTACCATACTACTACATCCACAAACACTGTACTACTACAGCCACAAATACTGTACTACTACATCCACATTAACTGTACTCTTACAGCCACAACTACTGTACTACTACATCCACAACTATTATACTACTACATCCGCAACAACTGCACTACTAAGCCACAACTACTGTACTACGTCCACAATAACTGTACTCTTACAGCCACAACTATTGTACTACTACATCCACAACTATTATACTACCGTACTACATCCACAACTATTATATTACTACATTCACAACTATTGTACTACTACAACCACAATTATTATACTACTACATCCACAATTATTATACTACTACATCCACAACTATTAAACTACTACACCCACAACTATTGTACTGCTACAACCACAACTACTATACTTCTACACCCACTACTACTGTGCTACTCCAGTCACAATTACTGTACTACTACAATCACAACTACTGTACTACCGCAGCCAGAAATACTGTGTTACCACAGTCACAACTACTGTACTACTACAGCCACAACTATTGTACTACTACTACTGCCACAGCCACAACTTTTACTATTACAGCCACAGGCACTGTCAGCGACTTAGTTGTCAGAGTCTTGGCATTGGAACCTAAGCAAAAGTGTTGGCAGCCTTTTTCTCTGTGATCTTCTTGCTCGTCTTGGCAAAGTCTCTGATGGTTTTCAAAGACAAACGATTTGCAAAATTTCTGTACGATGATTCATAGCTTGTCGCTTGTTAAACAGTCTTTCTTCACTTAACTTACTCGCGCACCGAGTTCGATGGATGGACTCCTGAAGAGTGAGAACATGACTCTTGAATAATGCATGCTCTTGTGCCCGTATGCCTCTCTGTATGGGTTCGTACGTACATATGCCACCCACTGCGATCCTGTATCCATGACTACGCCTAATTTGTCGTTGGCAGCCATTATATTAACGTATATAAAACGCTAAAGATTTACGACCCGAATGTAGCGTAAGTACAAGTTTATTGTGGTGGTCAGAATGAGATCTGGTCACAAATGACTATGACTATGTTTGAGGCCACTATAACTTTGTTTCTTTTGGGTATGCGGTAATATGGCAAATTCTGCAGGCTAAAGTCCTTCAGAATTCAGAAATGCCATTGAAAGTGTTTGTGAAAAAGTCTTTCCAAAACGTACTTTGGCGTGATTTAGGAAATAAATGAGAAATACAGGTGAGGATAGTTTTTTCTCTACACTGGGAGACTACTTACAGACTGAAAGTTCCCGTGTTCAATCCCGTATGATGGTGGGATTTTTTTCATTACTAAATCTTTCATAACGGCCTCAGTGTCCACTCAGCTCCACTCAAATTAAATACTTAGGTACCTAGTATTTTCTGTGGATAAAAGACTGTCGGAACGTGGTGCCGACCACACCATCTCATGTTAATGTCGAGGTCATAAAAGCATGAAGCTGTACCTCTATTGCCCTTCATGTCTCCCAACAGCCCTTATGCTGTATAGTGTACGTCTTAACAAACAGAAATTTTCATTCCCTTGTTCTCCTTTTCCAAGTCCTTCACACTTCTACACCTACCTACCTTGCCTCCCGCTTCAGTTACCTATCATCGTATCACAATCCCTCCACACACACACACACACACACACACACACACACGCACGCGCGTAGACGCAGACGCACAAAATAGCCGTATACTAGCCATACCAACACATAAGACATCATCGTATTCTACTTCATTCACGATCTCGCTATCGCTTTTGTGGAATACTCTACCCAGTGATATCAGAGACTGTCGTCGGAATTTAACAGTATTTAAAAACAAACTTATTAAGCATATTCTTACTGCATAGAGTGCAATGCGGTAAACTGAGTATTGTAACTTAATGATTCCGGCCCGGATGGCTCAAGCGGTAGGGGCATGGCATGTCCCTATCGCTTGGTCCGAAGGGTTGTGGGTTCGAGTCCCGACTCGGGCATGGGTGTTGTGTTTGTATTAGTGTAAATAAAAAACAAATGAAAACGAAAACAGAAAACAAAATAGATAACTTTGGTAAACGCTCTCTGGTCGGTCTAAAAGAAAGAATAAAATGCAAATGTTTCGAAATTGTTACTGTTTTGTTTCTCTTGATATTTGTACAATCAGTTATTTATTTTTTTAAGATATTTAGTCGTTTTATTTAATCACTAATATATTATGCAGTCATTATATTGCATTAGTACTTTTTGTGTCCATTGTGATCCTATCTTTTTGGATTTTTGCATTTGTGTTTTTTGTATTTGTATTTTTTAGTTGTACTTCTATTTCTTACTTACTTCATCTCTTTGCATTTGTTTCATGTATATGCCTAATTGTATTTTGGCGGTGTGATAGTAAAGGCCTGATGGCCTTAACTCCGCCAGATAATAAATAAATAAATAAATAAATAAATAAATAAATAAATAAATAAGTAAGTAAGTAAGTAAGTAAATAAATAAATAAGTAATTTAATTAATTAATTAATAACGATGATAAGGATGATACCTTTAGCTTTCACACTTGAGGAATCGCGATCGAGGAAGAAGCAGATTATTGCAGCTTTAGATAGGCTATTTTAATATGAACGATATGAGAACACTTATATATAATTTGTTAGCTTTTCTTAAGAAAAAGACGACCCTGAAATCGCTTCTTTTTGTAGTTCTCAAGAACACTAGTGTTTCGGGAGAAAAGGCGTCGTAAAAGAACTCTTAATGCAGGTTGATATCATGTACATTACATAGGCTATACAAACACTATCTATATTTATAATATTATGCTATTGCACTGTCTTCCAATGTTATACTGAGTTTGAACATGGTATTTCCACTACCTTATAGAAAACACATCACTTTAGACTTCGACTTGGGAAGTTCTGTATGTAGTGAGGTACTAGAAACCAACAATTGTAGAATGAGTTGAACGCACAGGTTCCAGCATGCACACTGCTTGCGAAATATGACCCAAAATAACTCGCTTCTCTTCCATGTAACCTGAAATTTAAAATACCGTGCCATAAGATTTCGACCGCTGTTTTAATTCTTCTCTAATTAAATATGAATGTAATCTCACTGTATTGACGTTTCCTTCGTCTTCAAGATTGAAGATAAATTCGCAAAAGATAGTGTATTATATCCAAAGATATTATGTAATACAGTTATGTATAACGTGTGTTTCAACATCGAAGTTTTACCAGCTGTGTTTGAACCGATTGTAACGAACTGGTAGAACTCTGCTTTTCGCCATCAGGTGACTGGAGGGCTCCGGGCACCCCCTGGAGAGCGCACGGACCTGACCTCACTTTATTTGTAAATGCGATATGATTTATGGTAGGCGGACTGCGATTATTTACAGTTTCCCTCCCGTTAGGGGGTGCGACTCTGTTTGTTGTCACCTCTTTTGGTAAAGTGAACGCCCTGAGGAGAGGGCGACAAATCATTGTACACCAATGAAAGGGGAAGAAGAATCTCCTGGAGAATATTAATGAGGCAGAGGGAGCGAATAAAGAAGACAACTTCATCAGAGATAAAGGAGGAAGGACTCTTTCAAATGACCGGCCAAACGACCTGCCCTCTATGGCGCTCTCACAGAGCTGGGGAATCTCGGCATGTTGTACACGAGAAGAGCAAAAGTTAAACGCAGGGACGAAAGTTGACAGGATATGAAGTAGAAAACACATCACCTGGAATTTAAAAGAAAGAAACATTCCTGCATTGCCATCAGATTCTTAAATTCTTTCATATTTACGTTATTGCTGCATGGAAGAAAAACAGATGAGGAAGTAAAGGAAGGAAAGAAAGAAAGAAAGAAGGAAGGTGAAGCGAGGAAAGACAAAATTAAAGAAACAAAAATAAAGGGAAAAAAGTTACAAGAAATGTACATAGGAAATGTCAATAAATAAGTTGGAAAATAAGAAGCAAGACGAAGGAAAGGGATGAGGAAGGCCTGTAGGATTGGGGTATGACAAATGAAGGTAAGAAATAATGAGTATGGCTGTGTTGTGGCGCTGTGGTTTTACGTTGAATAGAATCGAATTAAATTTAATAGTTGAATAGCCTAACGTGTCCAATTGAGGGCAAAGGCCTCCTGCAAGAGTGATGAATACTTTTGTCTTAAATCGACAGATATAGACGTGATCTTTCGTTTGGGACCAAAATTAGGGCACTAAAAGATCAGTATTGCGAGATATAGGGCTACTGCCCGGAAATTTTCGCACACAACCCGATCGGACGATAGCACATTTATTTCAATAGTGTTATCAGTCACGAAGTTACGGTATCAGAATGGATCAGCCTGCAAACATTCCATCGTTGCATAACCGTTTCTGTCCTGGTGCCGTATATGTCGGACTGATTTTAAAGACGTCAAAAACAAAACGAGACAGATTAAGTGTTTAAATTCTTAACAGGCTATATGTATTCGACTATAGCTAAAAAAATCAGGTTCATGATTTATTTCTTATTCTTATTATTCTTATTATTATTATTATTATTATTATTATTATTATTATTATTATTATTATTATTATTATTATTATCATAAGTTAATATTTTCTTTTGAGGATTAATCTTGAAAACTTGTACTGTCTCCAAACTAAACTACAGCTCATCGATCCACTTTTCTAGGATTTCCTTGTCTTCTATGACCATATAATAATAATAATAATAATAATAATAATAATAATAATAATAATAATAATAATATGCGGCGTGACAGTCTTGGAGGGCCAAGGCCGACCAGCCAACTACTGGCCCCAAGTCCAACATACGCGTCATCAGAGGTAAAGAGTCATCCACTGTTTTGGGGATAACGTATGGTTACCATAATAACCCCCTCAGGCATTACACCTAGCTTGCGAAGCCGGATGTAGCTACTCATGTAGCTCCCCAATATCATCACAATGCTGGGTGGGTATCAGTCCCATACACTTGCAGAAATATTTTAATGAGGTATTTTCTTCCCCGATGTAGACTCTAACCAGCGCTTATTCTGTAACATTAGGCTAGTCTAAGACATGACTTCTTAGGCTAGAGATTCTCAATCGGAAGACCGCGGCCCTCTAAGAGTCCGAAGAACAATTAGTGGGGAGTCACGTACAAAATAATAATAATAATAATAATAATAATAATAATAATAATAATAATAATAGTTTAAAAGTTGTTCCATGAATATTTAAACAAACGACAATTTTGTGTTAAAGAATATACAGAGTAGTATAGTAGTTGTAGTATCTTTAAGGTCCCATTTGACCAATCTTTTTTCAAATTTGGAGAAAAAGTTTAATATACACATGGAAAGTAACATGCAAAATCTCGGCTCATTAGATCCAATACTTTTCAAAATAAAAAAATATTTCAATTTTTAATCAATCATAAGTAACGAGTCTATCGTAAAATCAACCATTTTGGATAATTTTTTGAAATGATGTTCATCCTCAAGAGAAAGAACCCTTCCCGGTGCCGTACAGTCGATTTGGAAACAAACACCCCTCCCCCTGCCACCAGAGGAAGCTGTGTAATGTGCATTTGATGCTAACTTAAAATGATCTGAACCATGGCGTTCTATAGGCCTACGCCAAGGACTTAAAATGACCTGGAGCATGGACTTCTATACGCCAAGGATAATGGCACACGGCCATGCCTATACACACTGTTGTGATAGACTGGAATGATAAAATGCCACGCAGCCGCTTAACGTTATTGGGGAAGAGAAAAATTGCTGCCTGATTTGAACTTGGAAACAGTGTTGCTCAAATTAAACGTTTATTCCGTAGACGAAGTTTTTCCAGGCAAGTGGATCGGTCGCACAGGCCCAATCGTTGGCCTCCTCGATCGCCTGATTTAACTCCCCTGGACTAATTTTTCTAGAGATTCATCAAGGATTGTGTCTATGCGACTAAGCCTCGCGCCATTCCTGAATTAGTGGAACGAATTGAACACACGATACAAATGGTTACGCCTAAAATGCTCACTAAAGTCCAGAAAGAGTTGATACGTCGCTTACATTTATGCATTCAGCAGAGCGGAAGACATTTTGAAAATTGTACACCATCATTTCTCAACAATTGAAACTATTTTTAGATTTATGTGTTTTAATAAAGGTTTAAAACACTAACCATTCTTTCGTTTAATAAATCTGACGACGAGTGGAGGAGGTGTTTGTTTCCAAATCGACTGTACGGCACCGGGAAGGGTTCTTTCTCGTGAGGATGAACATCATTTCAAAAAATAATCCAAAATAGTTGATTTTTCGATAGACTCGTTACTTATGAAAGACCCTGTAATTAAATTGTTATCTACTTGTACCTAAATTGATACCAAATTTCATATTATGTGTTTTAAATCTATTGTACACGTTAGGCCAGGAGGCCGCACTAACGTTATGTGAGGGAGAGGGAACCTCATCATCAAAATGGTTGAGAAACACGCCTTAGACTACGTAGCTTGGCGGCGCGGGATCTGTTTTAATAACAAAGACCCATAACTTGTTCCAACTTATCTTTTAATTTTTCCACCGTAATAAATGATTTCTAAATGGAGGCATATTCTCTTTTTTTAAAGCATTAGGAACCTTTAAATAGCTTAATTGTTGTTGAACTCATTACTAGCCTCTCGGATTACTGTCTCATGTGAAAGCGCATCTTGATGACAGTGAGCTCGCCTGCGATGTACACGTCCCGCGCAGCAGCTTGCATACAACTGATCAGGTGTGGGTGGATCTTTGCCTTTGTAGCGTGCTATAAACAATCCTTCGAATGAGGGTTGATGAAAATAAAACAAAAAGTTCCCTTTTCTTTTATTTTAAAGGTGGAAAGGAAGGAGTGTGAAAGAGGCTTGCCAGTATCATCAAATACCATCGCGGAAATGGTGCCGGGGGGGGGGGGGCGTGGCACTGCCATGATCTAGCCCAGAGTACCGGCGGCCCCCGATAAGGTCTGGGCTCATCGCATGAAGGTGTGAAAGAATTTTAATGATGTAAGTACTGCTCGTAAATTACGCAGTTCCAGGAATTCTCCACAGTGTTTTCTCTCCAGTTTTCGCGTACTTCGTGGCGAACTACGAAGAAAGGTGAAGGAATTTGATGTTTCAGAGTGACGCAACTAAATCTCGCTGCTGTCCTTTGTTATCGTTCGTCTGTTGTTTTATTTTCGTTTTCTTCAGTTTTAGTAATTTTCTGTCTCTTGCCCTGTTTTACTTCTTCTATATTACATTACTTCTATGCTTTATTTTTCTTAGACTCATTCATTTTTTTCCGTTATGGCTCAGGTTTTCAGCCACAAATCTAGCGAATCCCAGTTCTATTCTTGGCAGGGAAATGGAGACGCATTGCTCTGTTGTGGGAACTAGATGTGTGTTCCTTTTGTTTCTTATGTTTTGCCTCAATCTGTAGCCTTCCCTTTCGAAAGATTCAAGAGTATGAAACTTGTTACTTTTTTATTTAAGAATGTAGAGAAACAATATTAATCGGCTAGCACAGTAGGCCTAGCGGTAGTTTTATTACCCCACAAAACATTAAAGACAATACGACAGGCGTGTGCATTTAGTGAGTTGTAATGCAAACGTGAGTTGTGAGCATCCAGCACTGTAAGACGTAATGTTTCTTCTCTCAACCCCTTCCACTACTACCTGCATGACAGAAGGACGTGGCGCTTGTACCTTAGCAATGTCTGTATCGAAGTCGTGTTATTCCGTGTCGATTGTGAAGAAAGGAAACTTCCATTCACAATGAGATGAGATGAGAAATTGTAGTTTCTGAGGATGAAAGAAATATTAAGTGTCTCATTTGCTGCAAGGGTTTTCCTGACTTTTCAAACCCAGTATAAAACGTCATTATATTTTCTGTCACTTCTAATATTCAGATTTAAAGGGTAAGATACGTTATAATAATAATAATAATAATAATAATAATAATAATAATAATAATAATAATAATAATAATAATAATAATAATAATAATCATTATTATTATTATTATTATTATTATTATTATTATTTTTATTTTTATTATTAGAGTTCCTTTGTCTGTTCCGTAGAATCTATGTATGCGTCAACCTATCAGTGTGAGGATTTTTTTTTTCACAGATGAACATTGTGAAATCAAAATACAGGATACATACGAGTATATTGGACAAGAATATTTTGGCACAATTACGTGTGGATGTATCAGTTATAACATCAGATTTTGAAGTTGTTTTTGCTCGAGTCGATGAAGAAGATTAGGGAACAATAATCGTTAAACATAATATTACTTATTATTACACACATATTATATAGGCTGTAGACTAAGTTCTTTACAGTGAAATATGAGTATTATAGAATTGAGACAGGAAGGACGTAATTTAATAACATGTCATTAGTATATCAAATGTTATATAAGAAATATTGTAGCGTAAAGATTGGTGATACTAATATTATGATAGTTCTTTTTGAGAATTTTTTACAATTTTTCTTAGCGAAAGAAGGACCGGTTTTGTGCAGAAACTTGTCCACGAACATTCCTTTAATATGTTGACGCAAAAAACCGATCTTCCTTTCTCTCAGTAAAATTGTAAAAAATTGTCAAAAAGAACTATCATAATATTATTAGTATCACAATATTACCAACCTTTACCCTACATTGACTCACTGAAGAGAATTTAATACCCATCTTGGATCCGATAAATTGTATTCATTTGTCAAAGTGTTTCATAAAAGACCGTCAAAATCAGATAAGTTTGACGGTCTTTTATGAAAAACATTGACATATCACTGAAGAGAATAGCATGCATTAGGCCTATATCCATTTTCAAACAAATATTGATTGTGTTATAATAAAAAAGTAAGTGTAGGGCAATATTTCAAGGAACCATTTTGTATAAATGTATATTTACGTTGATAATTCGATAAATAAGCAACCATCGGTAGCAGCTAAATGAAATAATACATCAATGTCACACTTTGTCATTTAAATCAGCTGTCTCTTTATCCCCACTCCTCAACATAAACTGCAGTGTTACGAGCTACATTCAGTAGTGATTCGGCGCTTCCTATTGCTTTGAACACGCCCACAATATGGAGTCCCTTACTTACAAGACATGTGTTATACTCAGTTATCATCGACTTAGGCTACATATCGATTCTGTTCGTCAGACGTTCTTAACATTATCTTGTACTTTTTACCCCTAGTAATAGGTGTCCGGGAAGCACGCTTTCAAACTGATGCTCTTTAATAGGCCTAAGTTAAACATGAGTCATATTTAAATTACTTTGATATAGATTGTAATGAATCATAATGTACACAAATTACCTCCAGCTGACATTTTGGTTTCTCATTGACTGAACACTCACAGACTTACGATTCATCTTTCTGAAACCTATAAAAGGAGCTGATGTGATCGATTTGTACTAAAACTCTGAATAATATAATAACCTCTGATACTGAAACTTTATCAGGAACTGAAAATCAATTGAGAAAATTACTATTTCATTCTTTATTTAGTTAGGCTACGTATATAGGCGTACTTAACCTGCACTGGAACATGCAGCGATTACGAAGCGAAGACGATAGTCCTGATTGTCGACTGTTTAGACAAGTCCATTATGCATGCAACTGAGGAGAGAGGGATGAATTGAATGGGAAACGCTATGACTGACTTTTCATTCAGGTTGCTAACGGTCACCAGCCAACACAGACCTTCATCGAATACCAACAGGACTCTACATAGGCGGTCTACACTAGCATGATCATTCCTTCGATGATAGTAAGCCTTACAGCAAGGCGGTTCTCATCTAGCACTGGAAATACACTCGTACCGGCGTCTCCGTCTGACATCGCGGAACAATAGTGAACGTTTCACAGATAAGCAGTGAATTAACCGGTCATTTCCACTCGGCTTCATCGAAGCTCCTTGTACTTCACCCTGAAACATAATATAATTTTTAACGACATGAAATGATATGAAATCAAGAGAAGATCTGCATAGAATAAGAAGTGTTGGTGAAACGAAATACATAATGAGAAGGCAAATTGAAAAATCCAGAAAAAAATGCATCCTTCGTTTTTGTCCATTCGGCTCTGAAAATCGAATCTGAATTCACGCAATAAGCTATCGCAGAGATATACACACGCAAACACATATTGTACGCATATGCATGTGTACATACATACATACATACATACATACATACATACATACATACATACATACATACATACATACATACATACATACATACATACATACATACATGCGTACATAATAAATATGTTTACCTACCGTAGTAGCACACTTGCATGTAAAATTTTGGATGTGTTAATCGTTTGATGAGATTAGATTTCAAAATATGTTAGCAAATCGAAACATCAGAGAAATATGACATAAACATAGCTATGGTTGCTAAACCCAGAATGTTCACTATTAAATTACATTAAACGTATGAAACCTCATACTTCCTTATGTTTTGCGTGAACCCTGGACTCTTCCAGAGATCGTATTGCAAACACTTAAGTACCGGTATGCAATAGTAGAAATCTCTGAAGACAGTACGTTACCTACTGCTCAATAATTTGAAGGTGGGGCCCCGCCTTGTACATTCATTATGACTGTGGCACTAATTTACACATCTGCACTAGAGAGGCGCTACTAATTAAATTAACCTCGGCAAGAGGGCGGTGTAAAACAAAGCGACGCCTTGTTTCCAGCAATTACGGACGAGATGAAGCTTTAAAGCTCCTAATTTGAGAAGGTGGCGGTCACATGACTTGTGGCTGGCGCCAGCGATTGGACTTCGCTCGTACAGTTTATGTAAGAAAGTTTACAGACTTGTGAATTGTCATTAACTTATATTCAGCATTGTGACGTTTTAGCTACGTCCTTTCACTACAGTCACTCTCGTAAACAGGTGAGACATTTCTCCGGTACCGTATCAGTATATCTCAAAGGGAAAAGAAAGGCTAATAGCTAAGGAACAAATGAGATTTACCAACTTTGTTGAAATCTGGCGTTAGAATGCAATTTCTCAAATTTTTGTTGCATAAGGTATAATACTGTGCTGCTAACAATTTACTTCAGAGCAATAATTTTATTATTACCGATAAGAATGTAACTCGAAGAATAAAATTTCTTCAGAAAGTGGTTTAAGACACGGTAAATTATACATGAATTATTTTAAAAATTGAAGTTGCCCATTTAATAGGTAGAGCATAAATTACGTTCCATTTCACATCAAAACAGATATATGTAACAAGTTTCTTTGTCATCATACTCACGCAATAGAGGTGCTCCAGTGAGTTTATAAGTGGTGACAAGGTTTTGAATACCGATTGAAGGTGATGTCGCTACTAAAGTAGCGTCGGTAAGAGAACGACTGCTTTAAGGATGGAAGAGGTAAAGTTACAAACACTCACCTGCCCATTCCGTTACTAGGTTTTGTTTACGTTGCTGTGGGTACCTTCCAGGGTGGTGTCATTTCTACGGGACAGACACATGCTCTAGTAAGCTGTCAACTTGTGAGAGCGCACAAAGAAATACAGTGTGTTATCTTTATCTGCATCTTTCTTATCGATATCATCGTCGTCATCATCATCATCATCGTCGTCGTCGTCGTCGTCGTCTTCAGGATATTGGCCCCTCAGCCTGTTCCGGTTGAACATTTCACTGTCTCCCAGATTATTTCCTTCCTATTCCCAAGATGTTTTTAGTATGCGATTCTTATCCGTTCCTGGAATAGAATAGAATTTAACTGAGGGGGACACGGATGGCCCAGCACTGCGATCTATTGAGATCTATTGCGCCAACCCTCGGTATGGAATGAGTTGCATGCCACATATCCCCTACGCGCACCGCCCTAACTACATGACTCCCTTATCGACCGGTCCCTACAGCCGACAGAATCCATATACCACTCCTGCTTCGGCAAATTCCCCCAAGGCTCCCCTATCGGTCCGAGGCGAAACTCCTCCCTCGAATAGGTCCGCCTCGGGTGCCATTGCAGAAGCCATCCAACATCGCTGAACTACATTCCACGGAGACCGGTCGAGAGAGTCAGCAGCTTCGAGAGGCCGCCAGTGGAGTGATCTGAAAAGTCAGGAACGGGATGATGAGGAAAGGATGATGGGGGAGGAAAGGAAGTGGCGAAAATGAGTGGGTTCCAGTCGCCTGATAAAGTTACCTGATATTCAACCATAGGAGTGAGGGAAAACCCCCGAAAAAACCTCACCTACGCAACTCGTTCTGACCGGGAATCGAACCCGCTGGGTTCGGAGTTAGACTCGCTAATGCCCCAGCCACAACGGTGGACCTTAACCGTTCTTACTATGTGATCTTTGGAATTCTTCTCACCAATATGATATAGTGTAAATTACTTGGTATTAAGTGTATATTGGAGTTAATAGTAGAATGGTGTAGCATTGCTTTCAGTATAAGAACCCAAGACTACGTAATGACGTTTAGTTTTAAAATTATTGTGACATAATTGGTGTATTGTGTGAAGGTGTGAAGAATAGCCACGTGTAGTTCATAGAAGAAATTTTGTATAGGTGCGACTCTCAAAAGTCGTCTGGAATTTTCTTACATATTTGGAAGAAGAAGAAAATAACGGAGGGCCATTTGTTTTTTTTTTTTTTTTAAGAATGTCGTGGTGAGTTGCAGTGGGTTTCAAAACTGGACAGACTACTACTAAAAAAATTAGTAGAGAAAAATGCGTCGATGATAATAATGAATTCTCAGTTGTGCTTAGTACTCTTTGTAAGACAAGGCTTAAATCGAAAACAAAGACGAATATATACTACAACACTACAGTGAAGAAGTGAACACAATCAAATACATAGCACAAGAAAATGGTTACAACCCAAACATAATAGACAACATCATAAGGAAGACAAAACAAAAACACAAACAAATAAATACAACCACACAGGCGTACACAAACCCACATGCAATAGTTGCGACAGTTTCTACATTGGACAGACAGGCAGATCATTCCAAACTCGATACAAAGAACACATTAAAGCAATAACCAGAGGACACAATACATCTATATATGCCGAACACATAACTAATGCTAACTACACACACAATAACATAAATACAGACATGGAAATCCTACACATACAACCCAAAAACCAAAAACTCAACACACTAGAACAATATGAAATATACAGACTCACTAAAACACACCCCAATCAAATTCTCAACACACAGATCAATTTCAAAACACAACACTATTTGACACAACTCTTCATCACACGAACGCACCCACGCAACAGGCAGCGAAGTTGAGATACCGCCAAGATCTAGTAGGCTCTGAGGATGGTGTCGAATAGCACCGAAACAGCTGTAAGCCGCACATGCTTACATAATTAACACGAGTAAGATCGCCATTTAATCAGTTATTAATATACGGTTTTCAGGATGAAGTTATACACAGACATATTTATGATTATACATGAAAGGAATATCATACAGTGGAAAAGCTGCTTACTTTTCTACAAGAGAGCGGTTTATTTCAGGGTGAAACAAACAGGGTTTACATTGTACAGGGACATCATTTTATTTTTACTAACATTTTTAATATTAACCTGTCTATACCTTTAGAGAACCGGAAACACCGCTTGCTCCCCCCTCCAAGACTGGAGTTCGATGATACTGGCGTAAAACACAAATCACTCTACTAGGTATAGGAAGGAAGAAAAGTAGTTCATCCATTTACGTAAACTAGGAAATATCACGATTTTGAGTTTGATAATTTTCATTGGGTTTTTCTTTAATCAAAGTATAGTACTGTATTAAGAATAAGTGTTTTTACTCACGACCTGAGTTATCCATGCGAACTTATTCATTATGCAGTGTATATTATACTGTCTACAGCACATTAGCGTACAATATAGAGAAAGAAGTTAAATTGAAAAATAATCATAATATGAATATTTAAACACAATTTTGAAAATGGTGGCCGTTCATTTCGATACAGGCTTCAGTTCTTTTGTGCATATTATCGCACTATAGACTATTGCATCTAATTCCAATTGCCAGTTTCGTCCTTCGTACTAGTAACTCATGTTGAAATAATTCTGTACCTACTCTACGTACTGTAAATTCAATCTTCACTTCTGCCCGACCCGAAAATATAAAATTACTCAGACATGCTATCTACTGTCCGTCCAAGTGGTTATGCCGCAGGATTGTAGAAAGGGAGGAAATCACTTACTTAACGAGGCCCTTTTATTTAAGTTAAATTAAACAGCTGTATAATATTACGTAAACGTCCAATTCCTAAGAGAAATTAATGTTTTCAGAAAAGAGCTAAGACAGCCCAGCTATTACAGAGGGGCGAGCAGAAGCAGGTGGGGGAAATCGGGATGCGACGTAGGCAAACGGACAGTACCTGTGCGAAAATATGATTCAATATTGAAAGCTCTTTCGTCACTGGAAAACGCGAACATATTTCTGGAACATACTATACTCAGTAACTCAGTACTGCTTACTATCTGCGGTCTTGGTTCTGTGTGGAGTTGGAACTTCCTTAGTAGAAGGGGTGGGAGTGAAGTACATTCAAAAACTCAGGTACAATAAAAATTGAAGTAAAAATAAAATGATGTCCCTGTATTAAAAAGCAGAATTCAGGTGGAAAAAAAATTTAGACAGAGAAGTTCTACTGGAGATGTCAGATATTGTAGCATGAAGATGTAAGTTTTTGAGAGAAATATTAATGAGGAAACGTGGAGAAATGTTCGGGTTAACGAGACATTGATGAACATTGGTCACAGTTGTACAACAGCAATCGGCAAATGTAGTACATTTGGTACTTGTAGAACGCGACTTTTCAACTCCCATCCTCTAGTTCACCTGTACCGGCAGGGTCGGTTGTCTAGCATACGAGATGAATGAGCTAGATAAGTTTGCTGAAGGTATAAAATGCCGACCACTGGCCTACTAGGTCACAAGCGTAGACTGATCATACAGTTCAAGGAACAATTAGAACGCCGATTGGTAGGGGAAATCGTCTCATATTTCCTTCACGCCGGGACAGTTCATGGTTTTGTGTCTAACGCCATGCGGCCTTTCTCGTCAAAGAAAAGTGAATTTCACGAAGAAATGACAGCATCCAGTTTTAAAGAATGGTTTCCGTGTTCACTGATTGTGAACATGAATAGCAATTCAATCATTACCGTCATGGGCAGGCCTGCAGAACCCGTAAGTAGGGGAAATATGACGTCAGCCTCACTTCACTTCTATTGGGGATGATCGACTTCCGCGTAGAGTTGTTTACATTCTCTGCCTGTGCAAGGGTCCATCAAAGGCGGCATGTAATTTTAAAAAAGGATTGTAATAAATTCATTGTATTTATAATGCGTTATCTCGTTTCAAGGTTCACAATTATGCTAGATTTCCTGTCCGTAGTTTCTTTGAGATTTCTTTGCACCTAACCTGCTTTAGATTTTCGAAAACTTTCCTCCTATCATCACCTACGGAAACATAAATTTATAGCATTTAAGTAATGAACCTTGAAAGTCACTATTAATTTCAATTCAAAATGAACACAACGAGTGACGTCCTTAATTTAACAGTATATAAATACATAATCAATAGTACAGTTCGTAATAATGAACTTACCCGAAAGTTTGTTTATTCCATAATTCTTAATATGGGTTTTGTTGAAATGTAATTTAATATTGAAATGACGAGTAGAAATAAATTGGAATGAAAACAGTAAACAAGCAAGTTTTCGTCTTCAACAACAAAATAATCATATTCCCATTTCCTTTGGAAGTAGTAGTATTTCTTCACGGGTTTAGATTTTGCCATGTTCCAGTTCTCTTTAAAATGCAGTACGCGTATTGTATATTTATTTATATAGGCCTATTTATTCACTTATTTATTTATTTTTTGTTTATATATTTATTTATTTGGCTGGAGTGCGTTACAATGTTAAATGACAGCATTGACATTCGGCCATATAGCTATCACTCACTCATCAACGTACAATTTATTTATCATCCTATTACAAGTAAAACCAGTTAAGACCAGTAATGCAAATTTTGTAAAGACATGAATTAAAACTTTATTAATGCACGAAAAATGACAATAAATTCTTCAAATAAAGTAATTGGTTTGTTGCCTGCATGCAACATTTCGGACTTATTTAATTTTAGTAGAATACAGAGCACGGAAAGACAAGTCGGGGACTATGCTTAACTTATTTTACACAAAAGTGGACTTAATCGGCTTTACTAGTAATAGTACGATATATACATAGGTAGACCTTCTTACATTATATGCACACATACATTTTAAAATTTATTTTACTTGTCTTTTAACTTATTTATTTCCCTCTTCATTTTTCTCTTTCTAAAGGTATGTTCCTAAGGATTTTATTATCTGTTCATTAGTAATTCTTGATAAGGTATTGTACAGTATAACTGTCGCCGCGAGGATGAATGTTGATGCAGCCGAGCGTAACTAGAACGCCATGACCGCACTGGTAGAAAAGGTGGGAGGGGTAAGAAGGGGTAGTAAGGCAGTCGCTCTGAGGAGTTACAGTTCTGCAAGTCTTGTCATGGGTAAAGCACTGTACCATTCGATTCAAACTAGCAGAGAACAACCCATGATAAATAGGTGGAAGAATTAAATACGTAATTGAATAATTGGAGAGAAACAGAATTACAGGAACAATGTTATACCAAACTGGTTTAGTAATGGAATTTTCATTCCAGCCTTATGACCGAGAGGTCCAGGATTCGATCCTAAGACCGGCTACCCTGACTGGTTTTTCATGGTTTTCCAAGTCCCTCCAGGCTAAGGAAAAATCGAAAAATCGAAAGAGAATTGGGAGGACAAATTTAAAAGGTACGCAAAACGCGTCCTTGCAAGGGGTTGGGGGCTGTTCAAAACTAAATATGTGACCTCCAAGCCTGTTGGCCACTAGTCTCACTCCGGGTTACGCTGCTCCACTGAAGGAGTTCTAGAAAATTTTGAAGGGGAAGCCGAAATTGGACGTAACCTCTTAGGTACCACATACGCGAGGGGGACTGAGATTTGATCAAGTGATCACGGAACGGGGCGAGGAGGAGATGGCTGGTGTTTGCCGTTAGGATGGCTAGACGCTGTCATCTAAGGCTGGGATAGTACCAATTTAAAGGTCTACGAGTCGACTCCTTCGTAATCCTAATTAACTCTTCATTAACACTAGCCTACTCATCTATCATCCTGTCATCTACCGCGATAAGCCTGTCAACTATCAGTCGAAGCCGCATTCGACAAAATGTGCCCTCTGTGGGTATTGAGTCAATCACGTCAATACACAGAAAGCTGGAAGGAAGGAAAATGCTACGTGCCTTATAAAAAGGAAGACAAATAAATATTATGAGGGATTAAAAGTGAAATAAGTTCTCCAGAATCACTTAGCTGCTGTTATATGTGCATGGTCATTCTTATCTACCTAATGATCAAAACAAAAAGGAGGAAACACACAGCAGCATGCAAGACGGGAACTCGTTAATCTTCAGTGTCTGAGAGAATCCAACGACTTTCAGACTAGCTAAGATATTGTGAACAAAAGTGTTTGGTATGAAATATCCACTTCAGCGTTATGTTCTTGAAATCTACCAGGCTTCCATTTGCAATTGAAGAGTTTCAAACTGCTAAATAATTACATGCGATAACTGTAAATAGTTCGTGAAATTTAGTAATTCATACTCTAAAAGCAAGTTGGCGATTTTGCAACATTAGAATTTAGGCAATCTCAGCAAAGAACAACTCGCGTTTGAAAGATAAACATTTATATATTTTTAACTTTCTCATCATAATCGCCTGAAGCTGTGATAACTGAAGTAGGTAACAGAACTTTTCCTTCTGCACTTGGTACTGCCACAGATGAAATCGAAGAACTTGCTTAAATATTTACCAAGTGGTGGCAGTATCGGTGACGACATTTAAAATGGCTTCCATCGTAGTGTGAATTTTAAAATAGCTTCTAATAAGGTTTAGAAAGCTGAAAGTATGGGTAGTTATTATTATTATTGATACATATATGATGTTAACAGTTTAAAGAAACTGTTGTTGAATATGGCCATAAAGTCATGTAATATGCGCTCCTGTACATATATGACGTTTATCGTCTCAAGTGCAGGCAGTAAGGCCGTAACACGATACTACGAGAGGAGTTCGGCCGGCGTCGTGAATCGGGTCCCGGCATAGCTCAGTTGGTTAGAGAGCACTCAGCGCGCACAGCTGAGAGGTCCTGGGTTCGATTCCCGGTGCCGGTACGAATTTTTCTCGTACTTAATGGTATAAAAACAAACTGACTAGTCATACTAGTCGAGCAAAATATAATGAGGTGGGCGAGACCTCATTCATATTTGATACATATTAAATCAAAGTTAATGTTTCAACTCCATGTAGATACTGGAGACATTCTGCCTTGCATAGTATGCTTGTATGATCTTTCAGTTATAGTGTCATGTACTATAATATTTTTTATGCTCGACCATGCCGAAATGTAGTAATTATACACCTGGTAGCAGTCCTTTAATGCATGTCATTAATCATTAAAGTACAGGTCTTCAGCCAATGATAACTCAGCTTACATGTGTTCAGCCAATGACAAGTCAGCTTTGTACCGTTATAAAACCGCAAGTATCGATTATTCTCGGATATGCAATCGAAAGATAATTTGCGAAAAGTCACGGAGGCTGGAAATCCAATACTGTCGCAGAAGGTTATGTTCTGTTACTATAATAATTAGCGTTAATTGTAAATAATATTCAAATAAATTCAATTTGTCATCTCGTTTTTCAATGTCGAATTCCATAATCAAGGTTATAATATTATCAAGTTTAACGGGACTACGTCAAGGTCAATGACATTATTGTTCCTCGGAAAAAATCAATACTTTCGCGTCTGCGCACATCTCACAATTCACGACCTAGAACAAGTTCACTTCCGATCTTGTCAGATACAAATAAAATGTATACATCTTGCGCTCGTTTCATGAATATCCATACTCGATTCTTAATTACTATCATTATAGACTCGTTGCATAATGTACTATTACATTGATATTCACACGATACCATCATAAACTTGACTTAATTTAAAAAATATATATAGGCCTATGCTTTGAACTTTGGAAACACATTGTCTATGCTTTGTTTTGCCTACGAATAATACACATACTATGAAATAGTAATCAGTTTTCAATCTTACCACCAGATAATCCAAAAGTCAACCATAATGAAGTAGGAATGTTTTCTCTGTATTTTGTAAAATCATAATAGTGGATAGCATTCTTGTTAAGTAAAGAAGAGCCATCATCATCATCACCATCACCATAATCATGATAATAATAACAATAACAACAATAATGATGTTTTTTTGGTCAACTGTCCGAAGACAGTTTAAACTTATTAAAGATAAGTTATTAAGGAACTTATTAAGGATAAAATAACATAAGTTTAGCCGTTTAAAAATCTTTGCTCTCTCTCAAAAAAAAAAAAAAAAAAAAAAAAAAAGAGGAAGCGAAATTTCAGAATTTATTGACAAAGAAATTGTAAGTTTTTTTTTTTTAAACCTATTAAATCTCTTTCGCTGCACTAGCAATGTATACCTAAATTTAAGATTAAAATTGTGTACTGAAGATCTATGCATAACTTTTTTTGGATCCTTAGTTTTATGGTGATCGATTGTAATATAAAACATAATATGGAGGACTAAATATACTTTTATAGTGGTTTCTTTGTCTCTGAGTTAAAAGTAGCCTAACGACAGAAAAAATATCGCAATTGAGTTTCCTTTTACTTCCGACTTCGGTACTGAGTTTGCTATCACGAGCAGCAGAACAGGTGTTCACAATTATGATACAATAACACACGCTGAAGCCCAAAGGTAACTCATGTGTGAAGGTAATTGACTCTTAGCGGTGTCCATTACACGAATTAATTATGCACATTTCCGATATCTCCGTCAGGGATCGCCGGCTCCATCGATTTCATAGCCGGACAATGGGCCGATTCATCACCCACTTGCCTAATGGTGAGGAATTGGCTGCTGCGACGAGCGGCTCTCGCTTCTGTTGCTGCATTAAAGCGATTGACTTCTTTTCTCTTTTAACCTTTACTTAAACCTTTCTCCGGTTACGAAGAAGAATAATATACAGGAGTACAGACACGCGCTTGTTCCTGTCCCAGATGGCGCGCTGGGGAATTCTCGTTATTTAAACCGCTTTATTTCCGTTGCTTTTGAATCAATCGCTTATTCTTTCATTCCTTGAGTGTGCTTATCAAGTCAGGTAAGCTACCTACCCAGCAGGAACCAAACTTCGATTCCTTTGAAAGCAATCTACACTGTGTGACCTGTAGATATCAAATTCATATCCGCTAAAAATGATAAAAATATCCGTGCCTTCATACTGGCAAAACCTTTTAAATGTGCTAAAAATTATAAATATAAGCTTATGTACTAAATATATGTGACTTCTAGACCTGCTCACATTGAATGCTCTTGGTGGCTGTAATTTGATTTGTAATATACAGTGATGATTTTCTCCAACTGTTCAGGACTAAATGTATGACGTTTATTCGCTTAATATGAGTTTATATGCAGAGAAAAATCTATCAACGTCTAGGCCCTACATAATGTGACTGGGCTGTATTTGTAGCTAAGCATTAACAGTCTCTAGAGAAAATTCCTCTGGAATTTCTTGCAGATTTGTTAATAGAGCATAAAATTAAAAAAAAATCTGTCTTTTTTTTTAACACATCAGGATGCAAAATTGTGCTTCAATTGAAGCACGCGTCATAACCCGGAAAACGTAACTCATCCCTTTCCTTCAACTCTCGCGTCATTGCACGGTAGGGGGAGAGGAGAAGAGACAACGTGTATATGCCAAACGTTGCACAAACGTCATTGAAGACTTCGGCCTTGTGGATGGGAGAACGAACTCTTTCCCCATGTTTCCACCCCGCTCTCCCCAGTTCTGCAACCCTGCACTACACAGTTTTCTCAGTATTTCTGATATTTTATAGATGCACACTTAAGTTCATTTTGCACTTTCTCCACTTTCATGAATGGACAAATCACACTTTCCTAGCCTTGTATTGTCTGGGTAGACTTTTTTAATGAGCTTTTACTACTCAAGTCATACAGATCCAGAAACAAAATTTGAGCCACCTGAATTTTCCAAGTAAGCACTAAGCATGCGCAGTATGTTCTAACTGGAACTTTGAAAATTCAAATGACCCAAATTTTGTTTCTGTACAACGTTTCACTTTTTAAAATATTCTGTGAATGTTGAATTTGACAAGCCATCACTTGAATTTAGGCCACAAACAACTTCTTTAATTGCACTGAAATTACCATAAGAATAGATAACAGCGTTAATCCACGCATTCCAGCTGGTAAGGATTGATTTCAGGAATAAACGATGCTGCTAGAAATGCCCCGCACTTAACATCAGTGCTGTATAAGGTCGTTGACAAAACGAGCAATGGTGAAATGGTTAGTTTTCTGTAAGACTCTAGAAGTGATCAAAAAAAGGTTTTCCCTCTCACCTTCACTTAGTTTGTCCCCACAAACATACAGGGTGATTCACGAGGATTTACCGTCACTTATGGAGCTTCTTTCCGAAGACATTCTGAGCAAAAAATGTGTCCGAATCTCAATATTTTCTCAAAGTTACACTAATTTGAAATTGTTTGTAAAATACCTTTTTTCTTTAGTTTTAAGGGTAAAAGAATATTACAAATAGATAATGAACAATTCAGAAGTATCATTTCTTTAATTAGTTAGTGTTCTGAAGCTAAAAATGTGTTGTCAGTTGCTTTGTACAGATTTTTTTTTTCGGTTTTTAGCTAAATATGACATCATTCTTATGCACTTAACAAAAAAATTGTTACAAATCGTATGACTTTAGGAACTTGATTCTTTACAGTTTAATTTTGCATCCTAATGTACAGTCTTAAAGAATTTACAAGAGTGGTTTGATTTGTAACAATTGTTGTGGTAAATGAATAAGAAAATGTAATTTTGTAGTTAAAAATCGAAAAAACTTCTGTACGAAACAACTATGGAATTCACAACACATTTTAGCTTCAGAATATTAGATAATTAAAGAAATGATTTCTTTTACCCTTAAAACTGAAGAATAATGTATTTTACAAACAATTTCAAATTAATGTAACTCTGAAAATATTGAGATTAGAACAAATGTTTATATGGCATTTTGTGCTCAGAATGTCTTCGGAAATAAGTTCCGTAAGGGACGGTAAATCCTCGTGAATCACTCTGTATAAACGTCGCGATTTCACATGCTTAGAACAAGAGGTTTATTAGGAGTTGCATATCTAATAAGAAGAAAAGAACAATTCCATCGACGTTAAATAACCTAGTAGTTGATACAGCGTCGTTAAGTAACCAACTCACAAAATAAAACATAAACTAAGAAACAAAAGTAAAATTCTACAAAGTTATGGCAGTAGCCTACCCATTTTATTGTAGGCCTATGTTTCTGAAGAGTAGAAAACTGAAATAATGAAAATGAATTCTGGAAAAATTGGACGATACACATTTCTAGACATAAAAAAATCACATATCTATTTTAATGAGCATACAAAAAATAAGCGTACTTACAAAAATACGCCACAAAGGAATGACTGGTTGAAATATACCGAAATTAGTAGGCCTAATCATTTTGGCTTTATATACCTATCATAGAAATAAATATTCGAAGTTCAAAGACAAGTGGCGTCTGCCATTGCAGTAATGTGGATAGCGCGTGTGCTTCCCAACAAAGTAATCCAAGTTTCGATTTTCGGCTTGGAAGAAATTTATTCCGTCCACGGGACTGAGTATTTGTCAGTTGTCTTGTAATTGCCCTGTGATGTCTCAGTGGTGGCCACGTGTCATATCCACGTCATGACAGGAAGGTCTGCATTTGTGAGATGACTAGCGTACGATGAATTGAATCTTCTTGCCCTACCCGCAGTGGTGTGTAAATCGAATAAGAGGGGAGGTTATACAGAGTAAGAAAGAAAGAAGGAAAGGAAAGGTGGCTTGGACAATTTTAACGTCAATACCTCATGAGAATTTACCAGATCTAAAATATCTAATTTGTTGCTGTTGACGATGAGATAACGATGACGAAGATGGTGACTGAGGAGTACCACTTTAGCCGAGACATTGCTTCCTGGAATGTGCTACTGTGTTAGAATGTTTCAACCTTCCACACTTAATGGCCTGCTTCGTGTGTCTCCACTCTGTGTCGGCTTCCAGGGCAGATAAACATAACCGAGGACATAAAACATTCCTTAGAAATTATCTTTACGGCCAAAGGATACTAATGCCCTGGAAGCCAATTAATACTGCCCTTACACACCAGTTCTCGCGTTTATGAGCTAGTAAGGCCGACTCGTGTGTAATTTGGTCCAGAACAAGTAACGTGATAGTGTTGTTATAATTATAATCTCGAGGTTTAATATATGGATTTTTAATCGACTACTTTATACAGTTGCCAAGCCGGGTGGCTGTCTCCAGTGGAGAACAACTTGATAGCGCTAGAAAGCAATTACCTCTATAAGCCTATGCATATTATAATGCTGCGTCCAGAAATCTGTCAGAAAATCATTCAATTCCATTACTACAGAAAGATCCATTTATAATTTGAGATTGCGAGATATTTGCTACAGAACTTAACGAATATACTTTTTGACATACTTTTTTTTTGTAAATAACTTTCCAGTAGAACAATTTTCTATCTAGTACCGTGAAGAATAACAGATACTATTGTGCGGTCGAGCGCTGTTCACCGTTAAGTGAGATTCAGTTCTTGCGGGAGAAGTGACACAAATGTCGATCAATATAGGCTGTAGCCGCTCTCAAATTATAAATTATACTCTCTATAAAGCGCGATTTGATTATGACGAGGAGGCAACTGCCGTTTAAAATCATATAAACCCATTATGTGCTGTAGGTTATATAATTTTTAGCTCCTTCGATTGTAAAGTAAATCGAAGGAGAGGGGAGTGATGAGCAAAGCTCGGAACTTGGGGACTTGTGTGTCGTGCGCATGAGTAAGGTTACAGGTACAACCTATACAAAGCTCACCCTGCAAGTGCTCAGGGACAGTCGTGTGTACTAAGAACGTGGTCACATCGAATGGCAAGAAGACGAACGAATAAACTGTGTCATGTCGAAGCAAATGACATTCAGAGAATTACAGGTAAACGGTCTGTTAGAGGAATGAGAAAATACGTGGTATTCGAATGAGTATTATAGAAGTTTGAAAATATATTTCTTAAATTTTAGGTACAGAATTTCGTGAAGGAATTCTGAGGAGATACATTATTTTCTTCGAATGAAGAGTTTATATTTTGTAAGTTGTGCCACAATAAACTAGAGACTGGAAACGGGCATTCATTGAAAGACATTGCAGTCTCTTAAATCGGTGGAAAATTTGTCCATAGCCATGGATCAAGTCGTAGTGGAACCTTCCCTAGCAGTAAGCAGTAACATAGAAATTGAAAACTATTTTCGAGAAAAATTTAGAATACTTATCTTTCTCAGATACGAGATCAGCTAGCAACTGCTGAAAATCGAACAGGAAACAGTGACAGTGAAAACATTCAGTATTTTAAATTTGCTCCCGTCACTTCATATGACGTGGAAATAAGTTTCTTTCGTTTCAAATCATGTTTAACTAACAGACGAAGAAGTTATGGATTCGAAAATCTTCGAATCCATGCAGTCATATACTGTAATAAAATGTACAGAGCAGAGCTGTAAATTTGATATATATATATATATATATTCTTTAAAATTACGTGTTTCAAGCTACCATAATATTATCAATATGTTGTTCCGGCCAGGAACCACCTTTATAGCAGACCTGACAGTACCTCTGTGCTCGAAGCGGGAGTTTGTTGACATTGAAGTCCGGTCGCTTAGCCACGTTCAAAGACACAAGTCCCCAAGTTCCGAGCTTTGGTGATGAGGTTATCTTTGAAACTGAAAGCTCTACCAATTGAGTGAATCGGTTTAATCTTGCGCAGCGAGAAATAAGGCAGAACCTCACATGTTTATGTCCACCTCATCTTGTAATTCGAACGCTACCGGTACCTAATAAAATGCTAGGCTATATCCTGTTGTTTATGTTCTATCAGACCAGTTTACGTGAAATAGTGCAAATACGTAATACTATTTTTACCTAGAACAAGAGTGTGCATGTCCTATGGAAGGAAGTTAGATATATTTAACTAGAAACTAACTTTCCACCAAGATGAATTATCGTCAACATTATAAGCTTCTTTATTAGATTTGCAGACCAGTTTCGTTCTTAAATGATGTAATTTAAGTAAACAGTTATTACCATCTCTTATGTACTAATATTCAAGAAACACAGTAATCTATTTCTGACGAGTTTATGTTACTTTTCCGATTATTTCTACATATTATGTTTGTGGGTTCAGTATAATTTTATCTAGTTTCTTTATATCAAAAGAATAGCGACAAACTTACACGACTATTTACGCACATTATAATTAAAAATTCAGGCTAAGGAGCCTATGTCTTGAAACCATTCCCTTCCGACTTTTCGGGCTCAAAAAAGTTATTCTTCCCTTGTAGACTATAACAACCTTTTCTACAGTAGCCTACATAGGTGCTGGATTAAATAATAACAGATTACTTTCCCGGAAAATGGTATGTGATGGGACAATTTGAATTTTAAATTCAGATTTAGGACACACATATTAGTATTATTCACCCATTTTATTTCAAAGCAAGACAAAAAGTAAAAATTTGTTGTTCAGTGTAATAGTACAACGTTCAGTTGCAGGTGGTTTTCTTTTCCAGTAGTGTCAGTGCAGTACAAAGAAGCAGTTGTGTGAAGTTTCGTTTTGTCTTTGTCATAATGCTGAAGAATAAAAACGTAAACATTGAAAAGTTGAAACATATTGTAAGTTCGGGATGATACTTTCAGTTCACGCGGAGAAAGGATCATTTAAATTTATGCAATTCAGAGATACAAGGTGCGGGTAAATGGCACTTAGAACGGCACTGGCGTTCTGAAAAACATAGAAGACATGCTCGCAGTAGTTAGAAAGACGCACGAATGAACGAATGAGACTTTCTGCAGGGATATGTATGATATGATAGTGCATGCAAATACTCCAATTAATAAATTAGAGAATGTACATTTTCGGGAATTTTTACGATAACACACTAAGCAAGACATTCCTACTGAGACGACGCTTCGTAAAAACTACTTCCCTCCTTTGTATGTAGTCCGAAACAAAATTAGAGAAATGTGGGTGAGAACAAAATATTTGTTAGTATGGACGAAGCAACAGATGACATTGGGAGGTTTCTAGTAATGTAATAGTGGGAATTCTATTTCCGAATTCAGCGTCCCCATCCTTTGTACAGAGCTGTACATGTTTGACTAGCATGAATCCAACGTTTACCTCTTCCGATGACTTCTCTTCAACCACACTCATTCACACTAGTCGAAGGTAAGCCAACTTCACTGAAATCACCACAGATGTCCGGAGTTTAGTCATCACACTCACTAACGTGATCATCTCATCACCCTCTCCCACTCAAGGTCACGTTAGATAAAATTGAAGATTTCGGGGGTAAATAATGATGACCCACATTTACAAATTGCATACATTTTAATTTTTATTGCAAATACAAGAGGATTGTCATAATTTTCAATCAGCATAATCCAGTCATTGTTAACATATTTACATAATTATTTAACCAAATCAAAGATAATGTGGCTTATAAGCTGTTAACAACCAGAAAACTGTCAATCTCAATTTTGAAGGTTATCACTATTTTCCCCGAGGTCTTCAATTATCCTTCGTCTATCTGTCGCAGTTTACTGCATTGAAACTTGAAGGGCCGTATTCATAGACATTCTTAGAGCGAGCTTTCGGTGGATGATCAGCGAACTAACGTTTTTCGTATTCATAAACCAGTGTCAGCGATATGATATGATATGAATCCTGTTTAGCACGCTCGTAGCCCGGGCTAGCGAAATGTCTATGAATAGACCCGTATAGTTTAGAAATTATAGTCGTGATAAAACTCGCCTGAAAATGTGTCGGTCGACTTTATGGGATGGCACCCTAGTTACTGTACCGAAATTATACACGTATTTACAGTATATCAAAAAAGTTATTCTACGAGCTTAAGTCTGCGACACAGCACCAGCTCTAGGCTACTTCTTTTACAAAAGTAGCTACTGTACAGTACGATTATTTAGACCTGACAGTCGCCGGCGATGTGCGCCTAGGTCAGGCGAGCCCATTTAGTTACGCCAAGTGGTGTATGGGTTATTCACTCGCTTGCCTTCGGAGCGATAGGATGTCATGCGTGTGGTAGAGCGGTATGTTTCCAGTATAATTAAGCTGTACTGCATTCCTTTACCTACCGCTCACCCTCATATCTACTCCGGAACTCTCCCCACTCCTCCTATTACTTCCCTTCTTTCGCGTCGCTGAGCTGTCAGGACTAAATAATCGGTCTGTACGTACGTTAAAGAATTTTTATTTTCCCTTAAAATCTATATCATTCGGCAGCTTTTGAATATGTTAAAGTCTGAGAGCATTGCTCATTTTACCACTTCGGTCGGCAAGTACAAAGTCGGTATTAGAAGGATTATATCGAAGTTGCAGATAGTATTACAAAGAAGTTGAACAGGAGGGTGTTTCCTACCGACAGCAGAAACTGTAGAAGTTGACAGTCAAGAAAAGCGACGCTCCTACAGCGCTAGATGCAAGAAGACACCGAGTCTTGTGACAAACGATCCCGCGCGCTATTTACCCGCCCATTAAAATTCTAACAGGCTCTAGCGTCGGCGGATCTGATACAGTGGACAAAGATCAGCTCCGACCCAGGGCCTTATCTCCAAATTGCTTGTCCGGCTGCAGTAACGCGGGGTTCTGTGGGACAAGACTCGCGTTTTTATTGCTATTGTTGTGGTAGATAAGTGCGCGGGTTAAAGGCGAAGGCAATTAGTTTACATTCTTTCAGCACGCTCCGAACACCGACTTAAGGGCGTGCGATGTTGTTCTTGAAATATGGCGGCTGAACAGAGAGAAGCCTATAATTCGCGCTCCCACATCCCTTGTCAAACCGAAACCAGCGGCTTTCAGATAGAATTCGACACGGAGCCATGCATCATCATTATCAAGTTAGTTTAACAACTTATTTGGTGCGGCAGGATAAATCTCTAAGATTAGGATGCAGCGATTTTTGAGTTACTATTTTTGAACTTCGTACTGGAGGTAAAATTAAGTTTGAGTGAGTTTACATGTGTTAGCAAGAATATTGTTTTCGATTTCAAGACTTATAAAGATTGCCTTGATGTAAACAAAGATCAGGTTCAATTATCTTCCACATTACAAAGCATTATTGTTGCCACAATAATTTCTGCTGTTTTTTAAGACTGAAATTGCTGTTACTCTGGGCCAGAGATTTTTAACCTATGGATCGCCGTGGCTTCCCGAAAAAAAGATAAAAAAATAGTTAATTAAAGTACTTCATGTTGAATCTTCCGTACACTACTTTTAACACTTCAATGTAAATAATTGATTAAATGGCGATCTTACTCGTGTTAATTATGTCAGCAATAGTTGCGACAGTTTCTACATTGGACAGGCAGGTAGATCATTCCAAACTCGATACAAAGAACACATTAAAGCAATAACCAGAGAGCACAATACATCTACATATGCCGAACACATGACTAATGCTAACCACACATACAATAACATAAATACAGACATGGAAATTCTACACATACAACCCAAAAACCAAAAACTCAACACACTAGAACAATATGAAATATGCAGACACACTAAAACATACCCTAATCAAATTCTCAACACACAGATCAATTTCAGAACACATACACTATTTGACACAACTCACCATATGAACGCACTCACACAACAGGCAGCGAAGTTGAAATAGCGCCGAGATCTAGTAGGCTCTCAGGATGGTGTCAAGTAGCACCGAAACAGCTGTAAGCCATACATGCTTACATAATTAACACGAGTGAGATCACCATTTAATCAATTATTTAAAGTACTTCATTTAAAATTATAACCTTCCTAAAACTAATATTTTTTTTTGCGAACAGTGATGAAAATAGAGTAATGTTTGTCTCTGTATAATAATAATAATAATAATAATAATAATAATAATAATAAATTTGTGCACTTATTTATACGGTATTATTACATCAGAACTGCAGTTGAACAACGATCGACAAAGCAAGACTAACAGCGGCTGCAAAGCCGAAAACCTGCACGACAGTATTGCCCACGTCGCGACGCGTCGTTGACTGCTTGTTGACTTCGAATCAAGCAAACGTTCAAGACAACTGGAGTGGTCAACTCTCGAACGTCAAGCAGTCTTGAATCGTCACAGTTGTTTATATCAGACTGGACTGATAACATAGTAAAATTAAAGGGTACATACCTATCCATTATTGTTAATGCCACACCGGCATCGGAACTGGAATCCGGTGTGGCTTAGTGGATGAAGTGTCAGCACTTGAGCTGAAAACCCGGTTCGAGTTCCGGTCCCGGAGAGAATTTTTCTCCGCATCACTCATCCTTCATCATATGATAACGCAGAATTTCTGCATGGAAATATCATATGTACTTCGGTACATCACAATAATAAATAATTAGGACTGAAACATAATGCTGGCAGCACTGATTGACTTCGAAATGATGTCGCATTACTCAGTCGTACCGCGCGCTTTCCTTGGCTATTACTACTTTCATTTGTTGCTTAAAATTCCACTCTTTATCTGTTGAGTAGTGTAAAATCTCTTAAAAGAAACAAGTTAATGACCTATCCCCAGTTTAAAAGTTGCCTGTTCAAAGAACATTACTCCAAATAATATTGAAATATCTTAGTGTCAGAAAAGCGACCCGAAGTTTATGGCAAAAAAATTTAACTTTTTCTGTACCGGTACTGTGCCGAATTGGTGATTTGTTTCAAGTATTACATTTATAATTTGTGTAATAAATATTAGGCTATATTGCATGATCACTATTTACTAACAATTAGAAATAATCTCCCACAACCATTAGTAGTACTAATTCATATGGGCGTGCAGATAGTTTTGCAAATCAGTTTTCAATAAAACTTCATTCTTTGGATCCGAGAATCTGAGTTTGAAACCACTACTTTATACTTCTTTCATAGATAGTTGTGGCCCAGATCTCTTGCATTACCCCGGTATCGTTCAGTAGTGTACAACTTATTTTAAAATAAAAAATTCAGTTTGAATTCCCCTTCCTCAACGCCATCTCACAACAGTTTGGTTCTGATATAAACGATGAGAAGGGGCAATCATATTTCTCTCTAGGAGTGTAGATTTGCTTACTACAGTATGTCTATTTTGTGTGCACTCAACTCTTCCACGTGACAGATTCAAGTCATTCTGAAGACCGTTGACTGTCGCTCTTCTGTTCTCCAATATCGCAAGTTCAATGCGAGTTTTGTTCTCCGTCGTGCTTGCTGTTGTGGGTCCGTCACTCACTCATCAGTATCACTCGGCCGTCTCGAAGTTCTGAGCACCATTTGCTCCCTCTGACGATTCATCACGTGATCACATTGTCTCCATTGACTTCCACCACTTGACGACAAATTTCTGCAGTTGACACCTTCTTCGCCATCAGAAATAAAATGACAGTGTCAGTCGATCCTCCATCTGTACTTGTACTGTTCTCCAACTAGGAGATCAACCGTGAAAGGAATGTGCTTACTATTGCGTCATCTATTGGAGCGAAGTAGATAGATAATATTATCGTTATAACGTCAGTTTAAAAATCATGCGCTGTCCTGCATATGTTATTTCCTATATGAAGGGATTAAAAGATCAGAAGATTAATAGTGATCTAATTTTGTAACTAGGGTAGTATAAATATGTGTGTATATAACAATGTTATTGTTTGTGCTGTGAGAGCGAGTCGATAAAGATACGAGTACCCACGTGTGTGACCTTATGACATCTTATGATATCAACATTCATTCACAGCATTACCCCGCTCCGTTTCATTCCGCAAAGACTTTGTCGTGGTTGGAGCACATTAGGTTGCCGTCAAGATGGTGGTACACAGTACTACCAAGTACCAGTAGACATGGTGGAGTTGCCAATTCGCAGAAATTAAGTAATTCATAACAATTCCAATCTGTCTAGTCTGGATTTCACTGACCCTACATGCCTTACAAACTTATCTTTGATACGACCTTCGTTTAAATATGAAATTATAATTATGCATTAATGAAACTATAATAGTTTAGGCCGTTAAGCATTAAGTCAGTGAATTAATGTTACTGTATGAATGTTATATTATACTGAAATTCCTCCTTAATGAATCGCTCTTTTTAAACAACGTACAAAACTATATAATTTACAAAAAAAGGAACTTTTTAAATTCTATTAAAATATACATTAATCTTCAGACATTGTGCCATTTCAAAGAGAAAATTAATAATCATTTTCAAAAGGGTCTTAGAAAGATGACTGACAGATCAGTGTTGATTAATTGAAATAATTATTCTGTTTGTCAGTAGCTATAAAAATAATATGACTAATGGCTATGCCTATCTTGCACAATGAGTTCGATCAATTAATAAACTGAGTATTTGATACCTATTGCTACGTATAGTGCCCTTAGAACACGCGATAACGAAAGGAGAATAGTTTAGGATACGTTAAAGGGGTTAGGTAAAACTTTTGGAAATATACAACATTTTTTCCCTCCATTACTGTATCTTGTACAATAATGAAAATTGGTATGTGTAAAACACTGTCCTTCTACTATATGAATAAAAAAATATTTTTGCAATTAAAAAAAAATTATTTATATATATTTTTTAAATCATAATGGTGGTAATTCACTGTGCAGTGATGAAGCGTTTCCCTCATAACTCATAAACTTGTTAACTTTTTTCATGTTCTCTCTCTTTTCTTTTATTACCTACTAAACTCATGTTTACGATATCATGCACTTTCAACTACTATCCTTAATAAATATATATTTTTTTATTTTGTGTAATAGAAAATACTGATATTTGATCATTTTAATGAATTTATTTTTAATCAGACAATATATCAAAGATAGAGAAGTGATCTTGCATTATATTGTAGATATGACATGCATAAATAGGCCTACACACAAAAAATTTCATCACAGAAAAAAAATTTCATCATAGAATGATGGATAGTTTTTTAGTTATGTGGGAAACGCTTCATCATTGCACTGTGAACTGAATTTTGAAAAATAAAAATGTAAATAATTTGTTTAAATCGTAAAAATATTTTTGACATATAGCAGAAGGACAGTGTTTTACACATACTAATTTTCATTATTGTACAATATACAGTAATGGAGGGGAAAAATGTTGAATATTTCCAAAATTATACTGCTGTAAGCTGTACCTAACCCCTTAATTTTATAACCCACACATTACAGAAAAGGAGAAAAGGAAAGTTGTGAGACATGTCTATATTTTACTCAAGTTATTGCGACTTTCTATGAAGCCATTTCCACAAAAACAAAATACCATCTATCAGTAAATCACAGGTTCAAAATAGTTCAAATACAGAGCTTTCGGGACATTCTATATGAAAGCGGACTGGAAAAAAAATCAATCGCTTTTTTTAAATTTTGAAGTATGTAATAGACTGTAAGCTTAATATTACAAAAATCCATTTTTGCACAATATCGGCTTCCTCTCTGCAATACTGTTCATGATATAAAATGTTAAACGGCATACATTGCTTCCTACAACTTTTTAGAGAAATATTACTGGTAAATGATTAAAGATAGGATCTCCATAATGAAGATAATTTTAAGTAGAATAAAATTATAACTGTCTGAAGAATTCGATTGTTTATATAGTCTTCATATGCATTGAAACATATTCATAAAGTTGATCTATTTCCCCAGATCAAAAAAAAATATTTTGAAAGTTACTACGGCTGCCTCTTCGAAGCAGAAGGCGGAATGCGTTTTCAATACTTCGGAATCATTCCAGTAATTGTATTAAAAATGAATTTATTTGTTTAGTTTTCGAAAGTTGCGCCTAAATCTTATGCAACCCTCTACGATCTGAACTGACTGGTACGATATCCGCTGATATGTCATAAACAGAAGGCTACGCGCTACATGTAGAAACGCAAATCTCATACTTATACTTTACTGTTATAACGTATTAATGATTCATAAAATTTAGTGATCGTAGTTTTTAATAATAGGCCTATACCTATCAGTTTACTTAAAAAAACGCACTGTTATTGCTTCCGCGAGAATCCAAAGCTTTTCAATTAATATAAAGCATGCAACTTATAAGTTACTAAAAGAGAAGTGCCAGTTTACGCGTATATTTTCAATACTGTGTTACTTCTTTAGGTTGTTGGAAAAGATGGGAGGCATTGACAGTATATACAGGAACATCATTTTATTTTTACTTCAATTTTTATTGTACCTGAGTTTTTGAATGTACTTCACTCCCACCCCTTCTACTAAGGAAGTGCCACCTCCACACAGAACCAGACCGCAGATAGTAAGCAGTACTGAGTTACTGGGTATAGTACGTTCCAGAAATATGTTCGCGTTTTCCAGTGACGAAAGAGCTTTCAATATTGAATCATATTTTCGCACAGGTACTGTCCGTTTGCCTACGTCGCATCCCGATTTCCCCCACCTGCTTCTGCTCGCCCATCTGTAAAAGCTGGGCTGTCTTAGCTCTTTTCTGAAAACATTAATTTCTCTTAGGAATTGGACGTTTACGTAATATTATACAGCTGTTTAATTTAACTTAAATAAGAGAGCCTCGTTAAGTAATTAACTGTCACGTGATTTCCTCCCTTTCTACAATCCTGCGGCATAACCACTTGGACGGACAGTAGATAGCATGTCTGAGTAATTTTATATTTTCGGGTCGGGCAGAAGTGAAGATTGAATTTACAGTACGTAGAGTAGGTACAGAATTATTTCAACATGAGTTACTAGTACGAAGGACGAAACTGGCAATTGGAATTAGATGCAATAGTCTATAGTGCGATAATATGCACAAAAGAACTGAAGCCTGTATCGAAATGAACGGCCACCATTTGCAAAGTTATGTTTAAATATTCATATTATGATTATTTTTCAATTTAACTTCTTTCTCTATATTGTACGCTAATGTGCTGTAGACAGTATAATATACACTGCATAATGAATACGTTCGCATGGATAACTCACTTCGTGAGTAAAAACACTTATTCTTAATACAGTACTGTACTTTGATTAAAGAAAAACCTAATGAAAATTATCAAACTCAAAATCGCGATATTTCCTAGTTTACGTAAATGGATGAACTACTTTTCTTCCTTCCTATACCTAGTAGAGTGATTTGTGTTTTACGCCAGTATCATCGAACTCCAGTCTTGGAGGGGGGAGCAAGCGGTGTTTCCGGTTCTCTAAAGGTATAGACAGGTTAATATTAAAAATATTAGTAAAAATAAAATGATGTCCCTGTAGAAGTGAACGCGTCACCAAGACTGGCCTACCGCATCATCTCCCCTTTGCTGTCTGCGTTTCGCGGCTGCCGAATCTCCAGCTGGACTACTTTCTTTCTATCGATCACTCGTTTTTATTAATTTTTTTTTGCTCGCCTTTCATTCACGGTCTCATAATTTTTACAACACAGATTTATTCACTGCTGATTAAAAGTACTCATATATTCGTTTTTTTTTTTCCATATTGGAACAAAGATAAAATTAACATCTTTGTGATTATCTCATTAATATTTTGTAACAATCCAAATGAATTATATATAATATTATCTATATGAAAGTTATACCTGATTCATTTTCCCATATTTAAGGATAGGCCTATATGCTTTTTAAATAATTTATTATTGGAGGATACTAATTTTGAATGTTTTAATGAAATTATTATACACTCTCCGGCCGAAATTTGAGGCATGCCTTAGTCCTGGTTCAGAATTGCATTTGGGTTCAAACAAGGGACATGATATAATGTGTCTTCTTGTACTGTAAACATGGTCATAATAGATATTATATTTGTGGTAGTATTTTAATAGGGTATATAAGTATAGCCTATTTGTTTAATATTCAGTACATTAAATTCCTTGTATATGAGGCGTGTATGATAATCCATTTTTTTCTTAATACATATTTTTGTTATTCTCCTCTGTAATAATATTAATGGCATGAATGAAGGCTTCATTGCCCCACCCCATCCTATAATGCCATATTGTAGGAGAGAATGAAATGTATAGTTTATTTTAAACGTTTTTAACATAGTATAATAATAATAATAATAATAATAATAATAATAATAATAATAATAATAATATGTTACAGTCTGAATATTCGAAATTGTTAACTTGCGTAATAATATAGATTACATTTTTTTTTGTATATGACAGCTGACAGCTCGTTCCACAAAACGGCAGAATGTACGGTAGCTTTTACAGTAGATGTGTAAAGTATTTGTTCTTATTTTTCGTTTTTAAAAATTTGTAAAAAATACTAAATATTTAGCCGTTTAAGAGGATTTTCTCGGGGTACTTCTATTTCCCTCCAGCATTCCGCCAGCACTCTCCACCTCCTCCTCATTCCATCTATCATCTTCAATAGTAAAAATAGGCTTGGCGGTAGTACGTGTTTCCGATGCTGATGTAGAAAAGGTTGGAGTCTCCAGGCCCCTGGGGCTTATCAGGCTATTTGTCTGTGAAATAGGACCTTGCTCTATCAGGGACCGAAGCAGATCACCCGTCAGTGTCGGATTCACGAATGCCATCCATGCCATCTGTCAGGATCTATCTCTCTCTCTCTCTGAGAGGTGGGGAGGGGTACATCCCTGTGCACCTCGACCTGAGGTCTATTGTGCGCCCCTGGGATGAGTTGCAAGCCCATCGACCGCACCAACGCCTACCCGACCTAACCGCTAACACCCTGACGACCAGTTCCACCATCCCTCTAAGTCCGTATACCATTCCACCCCAACATTCCCCCCTCAAACGGTCTGAGGTGTAGACCCCCTCTCCGACGGGAGGGGTGTGGGTTCCACTGCTTGACATATCCATGGAGGCCGACCGAGAGTGTCAGCAGCTTCGAAGGGCCGGCGCAGCCGCGATCTGAAAACCAAGGAAGATAACCGGAATGATGAGGAAAGGAAGTAGCGAGAATGAGTGGGGTTCCATACGCCTGATAAAGTTACCTGATATTCATGCATAGGACTGAGGGAAAAACCCCGAAAAAACCTCACCCAGATAACTCGTCTCAAGCGGGGAATCAAACCCCGGCCCGCTGGGTTCGGGAGCGAAGATGCTACCACGAGATTTCAGCGGTGGACATCTGTCGGGCTTACGCAATCATCGTATATACGGCACAAAATATTGTGTTTAAGTATACGGACCCGTCTAAGGTACAGCCCTAATAAAGCCAGCCAGTCAGGATTGGTACTTGTCATGTGTAAAATGTAATCGTAGTATTCATGTGGTTAGCATATTTGTAATACATATTTGTGTTTCATGTTGTCTTGATTTGATTTCCTTGGGTCGAAATAAAAAAATATTTCTTAGGAGAATAACTAGGTTAAAGTGAAAGATTATTTTAGAAATAGGAATCAGTAGTAAAAGATTATAATATTTTAGTAATACAATTCCATTTTTATTTTATTTTATATCCATTTTGTTTATTTTCATTTCCTTTTACATTGTTCTGTTGTTTTATTATGTTATTTTGTTGTAGCCTACAGTACAGTATTCCGACGTCCTTATTTATTTTCAACATTTGTGTGAACATTTCTGTTGCTTGTACCTCGAGAACTACAGTCTGTGGTTATATACTAACACAATGCTGTTGCAGAGGCGTAATCCTGACCTCGTCGACATAGGTCAGTCTCCATGGGTGACAAATATTCGCAGGTGATTTTAAGGTGTGGAAGCAACGAAAGAGACAAAACCGTGTAACGCGCTGTTACACCCGTTTGGGAGCCTCGCCCGCAGACCGAATTCGTGGTGGCGTCAGACGGTCAGTGACACGGACGGGTCTGATACAATTGCACAGGTCAGAGTGGGGACAATTGACCTGGTCAGTGGGTCCAGGGACGAGCAATCGATATGCGGCTCAAAAACGGGCACGTGGATGTTGCAATAACAAATGTTCTCCCAATAACACTTATTTTCTTATAGCCTATAGTAAGATCGGTTAAAATGAAAGTTATTATTAGCGGCAAATGCCACACAAGATTACGGTAGTATAAAATAAATACATATTAAACAATCGTCATCATTATTATCGGCGAACGTTTAAGGATATAGGCCACTGTTGACCTGTTTCAGCTTTAGAATTCATTCTTTAGTTTCTTCATTGGTCGGCCATGCTCTCTGCATCTATTTGGAGAATATTGAATTATACATCTTGATTACATAACTTTTAACACTATATCACTTCGGAAAACGTATTATGTGTCTTTTTCGTGTTAAATTTATATTACCTCATTAACATGTTTCAGACTGTTATCGGCCATCTTCTTGGTGCCTTTTGTTTGTGTTTCCTGTGGGCGTGTGTTTGTGTAGTGTAATGTTGAGTAAATTTAACACGAGAAAGACACATAATACGTTTTCCGAAATGTTTAATTATTAA
The DNA here is from genome assembly GCF_040183065.1 of Periplaneta americana. Taxonomy (NCBI): domain Eukaryota; kingdom Metazoa; phylum Arthropoda; class Insecta; order Blattodea; family Blattidae; genus Periplaneta; species Periplaneta americana. The sequence goes on along the minus strand of NC_091125.1, from coordinate 44,531,343 downwards.
TTCTGGCAATATCGAACTGGAAATTCTGTTACATGTTCAATCTAACCCGTTTTATATACAGTACCTATCGATTTTTTTTTCTCAAAGTGGGGCTGCTTTCGTCATTTGGCTTGAAGTCTGAACAACAATGTTCTTCATACAAATTTCATCTCTACAGATTTTAGTCTAGGTTTATCTTTCCCTCTATTTTTAATTGGTTTATTTTACGACGCTTTATCAACTGCGATGGTTATGTAGCGTCTGAGTGAAATGAAAGTGATAATACGAGCGAAATGAGTCCAGGGTTCAGCACCGAAAGTTACCAAGCATTTGTTCTTAACGAGTGGAGGGAAACCCCCGGAAGAAAGCCTTAACCAGGTAACTTGTCTCAACCATGATTTGAACTCGGACCAGCTCTTTCTCGCTATTAATCCAATTTTCATTACAATATAATAATCAGGGAACGGATTTATATGGACTAAAAATATATGAAATATGTAAATATATATGTAGTTATTTTTACCAAAATATGGAATTAAATATGGATTTTTACCAAAATATGGAATTAAATATGGACTTAAAATTATAAAAAAATGACTATGTACGTTAAATATTGGTACATTTTAATCAAACTAAACAAAAAATATAATGGACGTACCTTATCTTCCAATGTAGTTTCAACAAAACACAATTTTTATTGTCTGTTACCATAACAATAGGTTACAAACATTTCTTTCAAGTGCTGAAAAGTGAATCTTCTTCTATTGTCTCTGAGGATAGATTTATACTGACTAAAAGAGCGTTCGACGTCACAAGAAGTAACTGGTACATAATTCAATTTCACAATGTCTGCTGGGGATAAGTCCAAGTTAATCTTCACTGTTGATTCACCACTCATCACAGCAACAACCTTTTGTAGTTCTTCATATCCAGGGTTTTTTGAAAGTACAGTGTCCACCTTAGCTCTTACTGCATCTGCAACTTTACCTCTACCACGATTCAGTTGTTCCACAGTACTATTTATAATTTCAAAACTTTCAGATAGTGAAAGGTGCCTATTTTGGAGACTTTTGAGCGTTTTTATGATGCATGAAAATGTATGCTGAATGTGAGCTAAGTCATTCTTCACACTTATGTCACAGGTAACTGTTTTCGCAGTATCAATTGAGACTGCATCTTCAGAGTCCAATGCAAGGAGAACATTGTTAATAGAGTCTATATGTTCGGCATAATATTCAACTGCTTCTAGCCATGTACCCCATCTAGTTAAAATTGGCTTTGGTGGCAATGGAATTTCAGGGTACATTTCTTTCAACACGTTAACTCTACTGGGAGCTTTGAGAAATACTTTTTTCACTGATGAAATCAACAAATCTACTTTAGGGAAATTGTCTCTGACCACTTCTGCCACACGATGAAATGCATGCGCCACACAAGTAAAATGAGTCAATTTAGGATATACAACAGATAATGCTTGTCCAGCTTTGACCATATAAGGGGCAGCATCGCTAATAAAGAATAACACATTATCGTACATAATACCCTTTGGCCACAGGATACCCATAGCTTCGTTGAACAGTTTAACTATAGTTTTGTTATTGCACTTTTCTAGAACATCACAATGTAAAAGAATTCGTTCAGAATATTGTTCACTTAACAAACCGATAACTACATTACCAACAAGTCTACCTTCTTTGTCGGGAGTCTCATCAATGGAAACCCAAATTGAACTATCTTTAATTTCATCTCTTATCTTCTGTATTGTCTCATCGTAGATGGATGGAGCATACGTCTTCCTAAGTGTTGACTCATCCGGGATTGTATGTTGAGTATATTTTTCAAGGAATTCCCTGAAGACCTTATTCTTTAGTTTGTAGAGAGGAATATCAGCAGAGATGAGAGAACGGCACAGGTCGATGTTAAACTCAGATCTTACATTCGATGTTGTTGGTTGTGTTAAAAACAATTGTCTCTGCTTGGAATTTAGTTGTTTGTTGGCCTGATGTTTACTAGTTGTAATGTGTTGTTGCACCAGGAACTTTTGTGTAGATGATACTGCACACTGACACAAATTACAAAATAATATTTTATTGTCAGTTGATAAACCATCTTCTTTAAATTCTGAAATGTAACTTGTTAGTTTTGATTTTAAATTGACTGAATGACGTACTTTTGGCATATTTACCGTCTTTATAGTATGATTTACAAAACTGAACCTATGTGTACTCTGACTGGCATTTAACTGTTGAGCTGCACAACTGAAGTCTGTTAAAAATTTTAAATTAAATTAATACAGTTTTGTAACTTACTTTCCCATTGTTGATAGGACTGCTAATTTTCAAATAACTCTGATGTTAAAGGGATTACTGAACATGTGTTTAAATCTCTATTGTTGAAATGTATTTTTAAAAGTTAATGGAATTTTGTTTTGTTTTATTGTTAAACCTAATATAATATGGACTGTTTTATATGAAATATGGAAAATATATGGAAATTAACGAAAATATGTACTAAACTCTAAAATATGGAAAAATATGGAAAATAAAAGTAGGATTTTTCAACCCTACACATTGTGAAACATAAAGATAATGCAAAATATAAATTATATTAGCTTTATAAGTAAATATGTATTTACATATAAATCCTTTCCCTGATAATAATAAAGGAAGGAATAGAATGTTGTGTAGTTTTGTTCTTGTGCTCTTTCGTAGTTTTTTGACTTCCGAAACATTATTAATAATAAATTTTTGATATTTCTAAAATGTTTTTAAATATTACTGTCAATGACTTTTTCATTTTTATATGAAATTAAAATTTCTAGATAGTTGAATATATTTCCTTACTCGATAATAATTTATCTCTGATTGAGATTCTGGCTGATATGGACACCTATTATCAGGCAGTACCTACATCCAAATACTTCTCACTTCACGATGTGTGTCAGAGAAAAAAAAAACAATATTATTGTTTGCATACACCTGAAATCTGATTAGTGTAATATGTTACCTATCAGTGACGTATGCAATGGGGTTGAAAAGAACCGGCCACCCTCCCCAATTATCTCCTGGCTTAGTTGCCTCATGAGTGATGATGATGATGATGATGATTATTATTATTATTATTATTATTATTATTATTAAGAGTGTCACGAGGTTCCAACTTTTGTTACTAATTAATATGTTGCTTCTGTTTGGGTTTTACTTCGAAACGACATAATTTCATAATATGATGTTGAAATTCTTAAACCATACTTTTTTAGAATTTTGTTTAATTTGTGATTTTAATCCGCAAATTGCCTTCGGAATCTGATATTATGAAGTGATCATCTGCGAATAGTGTGGTTGAAATTTTCTTAGCTTTGCTAATTTGAGTTACTTCATTATCCAGGTCTGCCCACGTATTCAGAATATCGTCTATTTAAATAGTGAATAACGCTGGTGAAACGAACAATCCTGTCGGTACTCTCTTCTTTTGAACGTTTAGTATTCATTTTTATTGCTATTTTGTTTTGTGTGTAAGTAGGCCTATCTGCTATTGTTTGTAATAATTAATTTGTCTGGAATGTTTCTTGATTCTAGAATTTCGAACAGCTTTTGTCTTAGAAAGAAAATGGATGTTAGAAATATATTTTATGGAAAACAAAATAAACAATTAAAATGTTATAACAGGCCGTACTAATGCGAGGCAGTAAGATTATTAATGAGGTTATAAATGGAAATAAGGTGTTTGGTAGATCTGTCAACTTACAGAAAGATGGAATTAGAAGAAGTGTGAAAGCAATGATTTTGTTTCGAAAGATGGAACGTAAATGGGCCGAGGAAAACCATGAATATATAATAATAAAATAATAATAATAATAATAATAATAATAATAATAATAATAATAATAATAATCCTGAGTATGTATACAACTTACGGAATGAAAAGGTAGGAATGAAGTTAAATGTTGCTTCAATACAGAATATAAACTTAATTTTAAAGTAGCGAGAATTTGGGTCGATTACTTTTGTGATAAAAATTGAAAAAGTATAAACATCGTTAAGGGAACAGAAAATTACCTATTTATGAAAGAGGAAAACTCGATCCATGTGAATGGAACATACTTTCTTATTGGAAATTTTGCATAGTAAAAAATAAAACCGTAACTTTTTAGGGAATAAATTGTGCGAATTCACTGTTTATAATAGTTTACACCGATATGAAGATTTCAATAAATTCAAAGAAATAAAAGTATTCAGGTTCCATAATTGTGTAATGATATTTTCATGCCAGAGAATCTGATTCAAACTCCGGCGAGTCCAAATGGAATTTGTAGTAGACTATGCTGGTGTTTCGAGTGGAACTCCTGTTTCTTTCTGCAGACGTTTTACAATTAGCTGAATTAATCAAGACCATCATGAACCCACATATCAAATTTCCATGGTGCACTGAAGGCATGAGAAATCTCCTCATTCTTTTATCGCAATAGAAGGTCTAGCCTTCCGTTTGTTTTCATAATTTCTATTGGAGTTAATTAATAAAATATTAAATGAAAGTCTAAATATTAAAACATACGGCTTTATAATGACTCTGATTCGGAGGTAAGATTAAGAAAGAACCTACCTTGCATTTAACAATTCAAACTGCCTTATCGATCCCCTGTGCAAGGACTTCTTCCTTAGAATGCCACAAAATATCGCAAACCCGGCTTCGTGCGTAAAGCCAAAGAAGAAAGTCCAAATCAATCCCAAATAGGGAGATCTTGATGGCCTTCTACGACCAATCCTTTGACTAGAAAATGTGGAAAGGTGATCTCCCACGCCTATGCAGAACTGACAGTCTCGATAGTATAAGGCGCGGGATTCACATTCGGACGACGGGTTCTTCGTATATCTCTCTCTCTTTTTCAAGTGAGAAAAATTATATTATTGAGACTAAAGACGATAAGCCATGTATTGTAGGTCCCTATTACCACGGTATGGCGCGTCCTCAGGTTGCGGATAGAGAAGACGACCTTCATATATGAAGGGTAGCTGTGAATATATTGAATAAGCAGTCGCGGACAAACGATAAGGGGTAGTCCTCCAGCTTGGGGGTTGGACGAAAGGCTAACAACCCATCACCGTAAAAAAACAGCTTGTTACGAAACCTCAAAATAAGCCTCGGAATGGGACTGATTCTCTGGCACGACCAAAGCAAAGGCAAGACCAGAGGTTAAGGGTGTTTGAGAATAACGTGCTTTGAAAAATATTTGGGGCTAAGAGGGGTGAAGTTACAGCAGAATGGGGAAAGTTACACAAAGCAGAACTGCTTGTATTCTTCATCTGACATAATTAGGAACGTTAAATCCAGACGTTTGAGATGGGCAGATCATGTAGCACATATAGGCGAGTCCAGAAATGCATAACTTATAGAGTAGGCTATTAGTTAGGAGGCCGGAGGGAAAAATACCTTGGGAAGCCGAGACGTAGATGGGAGGATAATATTAAAATGGATTTGAGGGAGGTGGGATATGATGGTAGTGACTGGATTAATCTAGCTCAGGGTAAGGCCCAATGGTGAGCTTATGTGAGGGCGGAAATGAACCTCCGGGTTCCTTAAAAGCCATAAGTGAATACGATAAGTAGTGAACTTCTGCACTACTGAGACTATAGTACTTCATATTACAAAAACCAGACTGGCTTAGAAATAATTTGTTTACTCGTTTATTATTTATAAGAGTCCCACGACCCAGTTCATTGCAAGAGCTAAGTATTTAAACTGAAGAACGTCATCTCCCTTTTCTCGCAATCTACTTCAAAACCCGCTATACATTTATTTCTTTATGAGTTGTCTAATTTATTTTGCTATTAAAAATTCTGACTAAAATCGCTTGTTAATTTTCTTTTAATGTAGGCCTATGGATCCATTACAGTAAACGTGTTCGCCATTATTGTAGATTCAAGCTTTGTGACAATAGGCGGCATGTGCTGCAAAACCGGAGAGCTCCGTCGCTGCATTAGGCCTGCTTAAGAGACTGGCCTACGTAAAACCTTTTACATCCTTTTAGGGATCAGCAAACTTCTGAAGTCATGGGGCTTATATGTGATAGGACTGAAGGCGCAAGATGCTGCCACCAACTACAAGTATGTCAAACAGCATGTGACAAGGAAGAAATTGTAGTCAAACAGAATGTGGCAAACGTCCTGGCAAAGAATTTGGGATTACAGAAGCTAAGAGATATCAGTGAAATTTTGCCCATTTGCTTCGTGTGATGTGGGGAGAAAGCTTTTCAATACACAAATATATTTTGACTTACAGGAGAAATACCCGTAAGTGTGATATAGAAAATTTGAAAAAGATCATTGTTTTGCTAAGTTTTATAAACCCATAATGGGAAATGAGACTTTGCCCGGGAAAATGATTTTAATTAAATGATAACTAAGAAATTACACTAATTGTTTTCTTTTTGGAGCCCTGTAATTTGAAAATTTCACATTATACGACCATTGTTTTGACTTACGCGGGAGTCTATACCTTAGTTTTTGTGTCAGGTCTATCATATGTAGTGAATATAAAAGTGCCTGTTTTGGGCATTGTAGTGCATATTTATTTGCATGTTTTAAGGTTCTTACTGCATACTTTATGGGCTAATTCTCAACTCCAGTTTTAAGTTATTAATTTCTACTAACGTTTTATTTTAAGTTTTATTACTTAGGTTTTTGCAGTAAAAATCCATTTTCCCCCTAATTATTCTTTCCGTCACAAAATATGATAGCTTCATAACTGACTCATCTGGCTTAATCACACATAACTCGCAGCTTCTTGGACAGCAGTTACGATGTAAAGCACAAAATTGTTCCGATGCTCGCAAATTTTTGCCGTATTATGCAATTATTATTACTATTATTATTATTATTATTATTATTATTATTATTATTATTATTATTATTATTATTATGTTTTTTATTTTGCAATGTATTCTGCGTAGGCCAAAAATCTTTTACGCGTTCACCTTTAAACCACAATCTTTGGTAATTTTTAACGGGCTCGATCCTTTTCATGTCTTATTTAATTGTTGGACAACTGACAAGTTAATCACCAGACGGAATCCAAGCCTCGGTGTGGGCTGGCTGTTGACATATTATTTACAGTGCGCGTACGGATAATAACATTCAATTTAATTCGGTCCCTTCTTGGAAGTATACTCCACGCGGGAGCTTTAAGGAAAGGAAACAATATTTCAAACCTCATAAAGGTCAGAGCGTGACTTCGAACAGCTATGGGAATTCGATTCCATGGGTGGGAAAAAGGGAAATAATTCCTGCCATGAGAAAGCACTGGTGAAGGGGGAAGAGCAAAGGGAGGGAAGGATTTGCATGTCATTACGTCGGGATTGAATAAGGCTTGTTACAGCGGACATGAAGTCTCTTTGGGCTATAAATCTTGAGGTATTATTGCATCGTACATGAGATATGTCTTTCATGCATTATGAGGCTAAGTGCGCCATTGGCCGAGGTCAGATTTACTTACCGCCTGCCAGCTCTCTCATTGTAATTTATTTACAATTTAGTTCATCACGAAAGCGGCAACAATCCCCATCTTGTAGTGAAGGAATGCGCTCTAGTACAATGACTGCCATTTTATTGTGTCATCATGTGTCGGTGCAGTGAATACCACTCCGCCTACTTGTTCGAAAGATTATCGCTTCCATAACCGACTTGGCGAATGAGTAGAGTTGAACAACGATCGAGAAAGCAAGACAAACAGCGCCCGCAAAGCCGAAAACCCGCACGACAATGTTCTATACGTCGCGTCTTTGACGTAAAGACTGCTTGTGAGTGTTTCGAGACGCCGAGATTGATCCTCCCTAAGTCCCGAACGTCAAGCAGCCTTGAATCGCCACAGTTTTTATACCTGACTGAACTTTTATCTACTCTGGCAACTGTTATACATGTATAAACAATAATGTAGCCTATTTGGAACATCATCTCTACCTTTCAGTGTATAATAATCCGTTCCTCAGTCTTTATTTAATTACTAGGCCCTTATTAAAAGGCTAGGAATTTTCTTTTCGTATGTTTGAGATCAAGTGTGCAATCTCAAGTAAAAAGATATTAACGTTATGTTTTATATGTCTTAGAAATGCAAATTTATTTGAGAATTGTTTTTCTTCTATTTATATAACCACAGGTAATATCACATAATGGAACCAGAACATATTGATAACTAAGATACTGATCTGTTTTGTCTTTTTGTCTCATTTAAACATTTATAATGCTATTTATTTCAATGATGTATCATATATTTTTCAAAATTACAAAATCTTTCCACGCCGACCAAATGCTATTTCGAGAATGATGAGCGAGACTCGAAGCGCACGAGAATGACGAGACGAGACTCGAAAGACAAATGCAACGAACACAGCGAGCGAGAGTGGCATTTAGTTTTGTTCATCTCTAATAAGTAGCTCTCAGACTTATTGACATCTAGATTACTCTGTCTGGACAGTCATCTGTAAAAGAAATCAATTCTGCTTATATTTGCATATTTTTATTGAATTAGATATGTAACTCTTTCATGGTGGTGAACGACCCAGTTAATTAACAAATTAATCAACTAGTCTTTTCAGAATATATAATAGAGGTTATTGCCATCTAATCTGCTCTCAAAAAAATTGAAACTTAGAATTTATAAAACAGTTATATTACCAGTTGTTCTATATGGTTGTGAAACTTGGACTCTCACCTTGAGAGAGGAACAGAGGTTAAGCGTATTCGAGAATAAGGTGCTTAGGAAAATATTTGGAGCTAAGAGGGATGAAGTTACAAGAGAATGGAGAAAGTTACACTACACAGAACTGAACGCATTGTATTCTTTACCTGACATAATTAGGAACATTAAATCTAGACATTTGAGATGGACAGGGCATGTAGCAGGTATGGGTAATTCCAGACATGCGTTAGTTGAAATACCTGAGGGAAAAAAAAGACCTTTGGGGAGGCCGAGACATAGATGGGAGGATAATATTAAAATTAATTTGAGGGTGTTGGGATGTGATGGTTGGGGCTTGATTAATCTTGCTCAGGATAAGGACCGAGCGATGGCGGGCTTACAGTGTGTGAGGGCGGCAGTGAACCTCTGAGATCTCTAAAAGCCAGTTCCAAGTAAATAAATACGTAAGTAAGTCTTTTCAGAATATCCTGTGAGATTTATAGACCTATTAACAAAGCAGCTATGTTGCTGGTTTACTCCGGCTATTACAGTATTTTATTTTACTTTAAGTTAATATTGTTATATATCACATTGATTCTTGAAAATGTCTCATCTTTAAAAGCAACATTAAATTTAATAATGAAATAACATCCAATATATAAAATAATTATGGTACAAGAATATCAGCTATTTTAAAAGTATAGTACTTATAAAGGATTCCACGTTAAGAAAAAAATCATTGAGCATACGGGGCTATTCCATTAAATGATCAGTTGTCACAGAAACGCCTACCTACCACATAGCTTATACAATGTAAGTACTTGGCAAGGCCCATAAAACCAAAGCTTTTTTCTTAACGTTGAATGCTCTATATCAACCCTTTATGAACTTCAACAACTACTTGCCACCGAGAACTAATATTGTAAGACCATTTGTTTGCATTGCTGCCTCAATTGAACCAAGCAGTAACATGAGCTGCTGTCAAGAAGTGAAAAGGAGAATAGCAATGGCAAAGGAAGCTTTTAATAGAAAAAGGAGCATCTTTTGCGGACCCCTGGAGAAAGAACTAAGGAAGAGACTAGTGAAGTGCTTTGTGTGGAGTGTAGCATTGTATGGGACAGAAATATGGACATTACTGCGAAGAGAAGAGAAGCATTTGAAAAGTGGATATGAAGAGAGATGGAGCGTGTGAAGTGGAAAGACAGAATAAGAAACATAGCTGTATTGGTAAGAGTGGGTGAAGAAAGAATGATGCTGAAACTGTTCAGAAAGAGGAAAAGGAATTCGCTGGGTCACTGGTTGAGAAGAAACTGCCTTCTGAAGGATGCACAGAAAGGAATAGTGAGCGGGAGAAGAGTTTGGGGGAGAAGAAGGTATCAGATGGTAGACGACATTAAGTATATGGATCATATGAGGAGACAAAGAGAAAGACAGAAAATAGGAAAGACTGCAGAATGCTGAGTTTGCAGTGAAAGACCTGCCCTTGGGCAGAACACTGTGAATAAATGAATGAGAAAAAATATATTTATATATGTAACTTGCTGTAACAAATCTAATGTGTTCCTTTAAGTTAATTTTGTGGGAAAGCAGGTATTTTTTTCATAAAATGTAAACATATGCTCGATATATATCAAATATAATTTTTATTAATATTTTTAACTATTCATATTTTATATAAAATTCAAAGAATCAGCTTTTTTTCAGGAGTGTGGTAAAAGAATTCGATCTCTATCAGTGGGTTCCAGGCATAATTCGTTGAGTTTTGTCGCCTACCTTTAATTTCTACGGTAAATAATCTTCGCATTTGGAAGCGTCGTTAAATTAAATACTGCTGCTAGAAGATGTACATTTAGCACTTACCGGAAAGTGTCCAACCGACAGAAAACTATACAGTGCATATATTTTTTTCCGTTAAAACAAATGATATGATGTAGTACAATTTCGCATTTTTTTTTCAAATAATATATCCACAATAATAGCCTACATAGACCTCATACATTAATTAGTTATTACTCTATAACCGTTTGATTCTATCAGATCGGCTCTTAAGTTTATGTAATAGGAAATGGACAAAGTAGTTACCTCTACTGTTATTTTTGAGATCTGCGAGAACTGCCTAATAATTGTGCCATTCTGATCATTAATAACTTGGCTACGTTCGGGAATAATGGATGGATGGATGGATGGATGACAGTGAGACAGATAGACAGAGAGATTGATAGATGGAAGGATGGATGACAGTGACACAGAAAGAGAGATGGATGGATTTTTTTAGAACATCAACTGTATGCCCCATTCATAGTAATATTACATGCATTTTGTAGTTACAATATTATGCTACAATTTGCTTTTTCATAATATGAAAGTTGAATTTACATATCACCTTGTCTAATTTTAATCCTTTACTAATAAGCTTGAAATTTCTATATACATACCTTGGGTAATTTACATTTAAAATTACAATATTGTGTTATACTTTGCTTATAATTACTATTCCTGATGATTACCTTAGGTGTTTTTATAATATGAAAATGAAGTACATCTTATCTTAGGCAATTTTTATCATATACCTATAAACTTAAAATATCTATATTATGCCTAAAGTGAACCCTATGTACAATTATATTATTCTTTTACTCTTAGATTATATTGTTAGTGTGACTGACTATCTGAATTTTATATCTAATTTATCTTCTGTTTCCTTACATTCTACATTTACAATTTGTTTATCATATTGTTATTTTATAATTGCTTCCATTATTGTGTATCTACATGTTAATTGAGTATCTACACTACCGGTCAAAAGTTTTCGATCACCTATCACAACTATGGATTTGTGGTTAAAAGAGGGATTTTGTTTTGAATATTCTATCATGTCATAATGATAGAGAGAGAAAATATTTATTTTGTTGGTCTATTTAGTTTTTCCGATGTGTTTGTACATTGAAATAAAGTAGCTATATAGTTGTTTTGATAGCTGAACGAAAACTTTTGATCGGGGGGGGGGGTGGGTGTGGGTATGTGTGTGTGTGTGCGCGTGCGTGCGTGCGTGCGTGCGTGCGTGCGTGCGTGCGTGCGTGCGCGCGCGCGCGGTAGGATGGATGACAGTGAGACAGACAGAGACAGAGATGTGGATGGATGGATGATGAAATAAAAGTATCGTTGGAAAGGTACACGGGTAAATAGTTTTACATATGGTTAGAAGAGCAGGTTTATTGTATGGATGAATGGAGGGCGTGTTGTTTAGTAGATGGCTAGATGGACGACGGATGGAAGATGACGATGAACTACTCTCTAATCGTCTTCGTTAGTAACACATTTAACTTTTCAATCTCCGGTTAATACTTGTTTCAGCAGATAGGATAAAGGTTGGTAATATTGTGATACGAGTAATATTGTGACAGTTCTTTTTGAGAATTTATTACAATTTTACTGAGTGAGAGAAGGACCGGGTTTGTGCAGCAACTTGTCCACGAACATTCCCTTAATATGTTGATGGAAAAAACCGATCTTCCTCTAGCTCAGTAAAATTGTAATAAATTCTGAAAAAGAACTATCACAATATCACGATTTACCAACCTTAACTCTATAGGGGATGCAGAAAGTTGTACGCCACAGTACTCAAGTAGGTCCAATCTCAATGGACACTGGAAGTCATGGCTGAAATGATCTCCATGTTATGCTGCAGCGTTTCTAGATTCTGCAGTAGCTTGTTCGACCATGTCCAGATGTTCGAAGATGCTGTGATTTATGAAACTCGGATCGAACTGTAGTTTTCTAAATTAATAACAAGGGGTCAAACGTCAATTGACTTGCTACACCCCACATAAACATCAATAAAATTGACTGTGGAAGTTGCTGCTCCTCCGTACTTGCATATATTTCACTCAAAACCTGCCCGCGGATGCCACACATTTCAGATTGAGTTGGACGTGTCAATCTGTGTGATTTAGAAGCGATGGTTGCCCCCAGACAAAGAGATTGCAGTCCTATTAACTTTCACTTAAAGAGCTGTGATGTCATTGTCGTGGGCGAGAAAGACCGCCCGCTTCAACAAGCGCTGACCCGCAGGTCGGTTTTCAGAGCACTTTCCTCATTAACGAGGAAAGCGTGGTTTGAGAGATCCGAGTTGTGGGAGGACCTTGTCACAGAATTCGAGGAATACTGCTCAGTTTAACCATATTCTCTTTCCGAGAAAGGAACATACATTTCATCCTGTGTTGTGATGAAAATCTCAGGACCTCAACAATGTGCTGAAAGTTTTATTTCTTGCAAAGCTTGGAAATTTGTTACATGTTCCATTCGCAAGCTCCTGTCAGAGACCTGGCTTCACCATGAAGATGAAACTTGTAACTAGTTCTCAAACTTAAAAAAGTAACGAGAAATTCACAAATCCCTATGATTATAAGAATGACCAGAGATTCACAAATTCAGATGATTGTGTTAACACGTCTTTGCTTTATTGTCTCAAGGCCACTGTTTTTCTAATAATTAGCTATATGGTCTATTACATGAACTCGTTCACTGACGTCATAACTTTCGTGACAATATCCAGTTATATGCAGATAACGCTCGTCGCTTATTCACTTGCAAGTAAATTACGCATAATTCGATAGATGGCAGTACGCGTACGCTTTCACATACGCAGCATCTAACGGAGACTTCTGAACATCGTGTTACGCTGAAAATGTTTGGATTTTCTCATCAATTTTATCTCGAACAAAGAGTATTCACGTCAAAGCAATTAAATCTCAACATATAACTGAAAAAAGACAAACTCTTCACAACTCAATCACCACGAAAGCCAGAAATATAATTTCATTTTATAATATTTAAGAGTGAGAGGATACAATCAGCCATAACACTACACTATTTGCGCA